>NW_023998444.1:594213-665727 GCF_014805625.2 Glossina fuscipes
TAGATCAAATCTTCACGGTGCTTCGTATATTCCCACAGAAAATGGATTCAAATGGATCCTTGAAATAAAATTTGGATCTACCTCATGGTGTTTTGTGTATTCCCATAGAGAACTGGATCTACTTCAAATCTTCGCGATGCCACTTCTATTTCCACAGAAAATGAATCTTAATCGACCGCTGAACTAAAAGCTAGATCAAATCTTCACGGTGCTTCGTATATTCCCGGAAAAAATGAATCTGAATCGACCGGTGTACTAAAAGCTGGATCAAATATTTACGGTGCTTCGCATATTCCCACAGAAAATAGTCCGGGTCAACTGATTTAATAAAAATTGGATTTACCTCAAGTCCTCGCGGTGTTTCGTATATTCCCACAGAAAATAAATCAGAATAGACCAGTGAAATAAAAGCTGAGTCTAAGTCAAATATGTTCGGTCATTCGTATATCTCCACAAACCTAATGTATATTTACCATAAGTGGTGCAGAATAGACGCGAAGTGGTACGACACATAAACTTACCATGCTAAGTTTGATGTGCATGGCTCCATTTTTTGGATCCTTCTGCAGAGTTAAGCCCGCAAGAAGCGCGTCGATTAAGGCGGCGTAAGGGGAATAAGTCTCTCAGCGTGGTAGAGGATCGCATTTTAATTACGGTTGCTCGTAGCCTATGCTAAAGACTCCGTCATTAAAGACCTAAGACTAAGTGATTAGGGGAATAACTCATATATTCTATCTCTCTCTTACTCCCCACTCCGCGCACTTCGTATTGACCTCCATTCTGTCCATTCTGTCTCCACATGGAGAGGAAATCCCTAGTGTTTTTTCATTAAAAAAAGAGAACAACTTTTTTTTGATTTTGATGACAAAGGTAGACGGAATACTCTATTAGTAATAATCATATAGGGTATTTAATTATTCGCCTTTACCCGATTATAAAATTTTGTCGTTTTTGTTTGTTGTTGTTGTTGCTGTGTTATTGTTTCGCCTGAAACTCTATTTGCATTTGATTTAAGTAATTTATAGACTTTCAAGGTATTATTAGAGCACACTGTACGGATGGTTATATGTTTTGTCTTCGCAGAAGGCTTAAAGTTGGCAAATATTTCAGCGCACAGTTTTCGCAACACTTACATCGCATACGGAAGGTCATTGACTGGTTATGCATGCAAAGGCGAAAAACGTCAATGAGTTCATCGCTGGTAATGTTTCCTGTATGTAACTATTTCGGGATACATTTTAAGGATGAAAATGAACGACTTAACTTAAATCTTTTGTTGGCATCGATACATTACTTTTCTTAATGCAATCGGGCATATATTTCGAGCTAAGTCAGATCAATACGAAATTTCGATACAAAAGAAACATTGTTTGGAGATTATTATTTCGTAACATACGATAATATGGTAAGTAATAAAAAGAAGTCTCAAGTAATTCGGTCGTCAAATAGGAATGTAATCTGATTGTTCGGTCATAGGCTTTTCATTACGACAATAACAATTCCTGAACAAGAATTTTTAGGGTCTAGTTTTTTTTTACCTTCTCTCTTGTTTGCTTGTGTTAGCTCATCGAGCTATGCAATCATTCAGTTTTACCAAATAATAGACAAGACTTATCCTGACCTGAGCATGTCCTTCGTTAATACCCCGATGTAAGTAAATTAACAGAACCCATTTTCAATTCATAAATTGTGATGAGTCGAAATTGTCAACTAGAAGTAAAACTAGTTCGTATAATTCCTGAGTGAGTTCAAGTGACCCATGTGGTCCTAATAATATGATAACTATATTTACATATAAAGTTAATGAGTCGTACCTTAAAGTTTATACTATTGCTATTGCACGACCGTTCGTCTGCTTAGTCTTACATATCTGTTTTCCAGCTTAAGCCTTCAGTCCTCATCAAAACTTTATCTTCACGATTCCCGGCAGGCAAGCGGATTCGCACAGATCATCACTTACTTTTTATTCATCATGGCAGCCCAAACCGCATAGAAAAAGAAAGTGCTCTAAACATTCCTTCGAAGCCTGTCCTTCACAATTGGCTGACAATCCCATTCGAAAGCATATCAACTGATTTCTCCTTCCTTCTGATTCCAAGCTGATTCTCATTTGATAGTTTGTTAAAATAGCGTAATAAAATCAATTTAAAATATATTTTAATTTTAGAAGGTTTGGAAAAATTTTCGCCAGCAACTTCTACATGTAAAAAAAATAAAAAAATGGTTAATACCAGGGTGCATAACAGTTGAATTCCATGTTATAAAAAATAACACTTTTCCGTTTAGTATTATTGATTTATTCAGCGTAGGCCGACGCTAATCATGGAACCCCAAAAATTGCATATTTGACATTCATTTTTGTTCTTGTTTAACTTGAAGAAATATTTTGCCGAAGCCCACCAAACACTTTCAGAAGTTTATGGTGATGCTGCTCGATTATATCCTAATTGGCAATTTTGGTTGCGGCAATTTAAAAGTTGGGATTTTGATGTCAATGGCAAAAAGCGGCCTGCAGGACCAGAAAAGCTCGAAAACAATGAATTAGAGAACTTATTGGACGAAAACCGCGTCAAACCAACTCGAAGAACATTCATACACAAGAATAGTGTCTCAGTTGATGGTCTCCCCAGCACATTTACCACAAAATGGCGCCTTGCGATAACCACCTGGTCAGATCGATGCAGCATGGCTTGATGCGCGGTTCCACAAAGTTTAAGAAGTGCGAAAATGGGTCGTTGGGTGGGTCGCTGTCAAATCAATATAAGTTTTTTCGACACGCTATCGTGATACAGCCAGAAATCTGGTAAAATGTTGTAAAAAATGATGGAAAAATTTTCGTTAATATATACTGCACCGATTTTTTCCAAGTAAAAAAATTGTCAAGATTTTTGCAACCTCCTATGTATATAAAGAATAAAAACTTAACCTAAAACGAACACGAGATCTTGGTCTTCCCACCGTCGAGAGCAACTTCTTGCTTTTTAATTGTTTAAATTTTTTTTTTTTTTAGTTTTATTACCAATCAGTCAAGGGTACCCGCTATCCATAGTATTGTGGTGATGTTTCGAAAGAAGTAAGGAAAGAGCAAGAAATAGGAAAATGGTCAAAGCCCAATGGTTGTGGGCACAATCGGTAGCAGTTATGCCTTTAACGACCAACAATACACTAATACTGCGATTAAAGAAAATATTACTGCATTGAGATTTCAAGACGCGAACACAGACTTGGTAGTCGCGGTTCTTACCTACTCTAGCTTATTTCTTCGGCTATACAAAGAGAACCATACTGAAAACAAGTCGGGGCAAAGCCGGCGTTGCCTAATATGTTGATTCACTTACATTTGTCAAAAAGCCCAAAAATTCCTTACTTTTCGGTGAAAATCTTACTTGAGAAGGGCCCCGAATATTAAGACTGCCTTTTCATTACATGTCTCATATATGAAGAGGTGTGAGAAATAGACCTAAATAGTTCAAGCTTATCAAAGAACATTTATATGCACAACGGCTGCGCTGAATTAACTTACTGGACCCCGCTTTGGCAAAAAGGCGTATGTTTTGTGAGAATATGCATGTGAGAAGTGGTCCAACAAGGTCTAAATTCCTCCCAATTTATTTATTATGCCTTAATACTATTTTTTTTGATACCTGCGAGAAATGTTAAAAGTTGGCGATTATTCTTCATAAAAAGTTTTTTTTTTTTTTGAAAGGACAGCAATAATATTTCTTTATACAAAGATTTTTTTATGAAAGGAATGTTACGGAGTGCTCGAGAAAATGTTTTTCTTATAACATTGATACATGGACCAAAGCATTTAAGCATAAAAAATGTTATATAAATATCTTGAAAGTTGCTAAAAGTTGGCTTGTTGGTTAAACTCATATGGGCAAACGAACGGACGGACAGATAAAATTGAATTATTTCAAAAATTTAACTCTGAATTGATTGATGTATAATAATAAGTAGGTCTGTCTCAAGTCACTTTAAGTACTGCAAATAATCGCGCAAACTTTATATATATTTATCATTAGTAATGTATGGGATTATGAAGACGTAATACATTGTAGAGAGAAAATGTAGTTTGTTAAAGTAGTAGGAGCACAAAAGAAAGCAGTTGATTGCCTACTTAGGCCTTTTAGTGTTTAATCTGCGCAATTTTATATAAGGCTTCTACAATGAAAGCGACTTGATGCAAATAAGACGAATGAAATGGACAACCCTTACTATGCAGTGCTACGTTTCAATTTTTTCAAGCATTATAGAGTTAGCGTTTTCATTAAATTACAGTTAAGCGAAAATGGTTTCAGAAAAGAGGATCACAATCTTCTCTTTTTCGATCTCGTTCTCTAAAATCAAAGAAATTTGCCAAGTAAAACGTATAAAGTGCATCCGTTTCCGTAGAAAGAGAAAAACTCTATGCTCTATGTCTATCTATGTGCTATGTCCATAAATGCCTTTGTTGTTCAATTCCAATGATGTATTAATACGTAGCTTTCCTTTGTATTCAATTCTAGTAATATTTTGATTTAGACTTAAAACCAAGGGTAAAGATTTAAATCATCTGACATAGTCTCTATATAAAGAGAATCATAAAGACATGTGTAGAGCATATCCGTTCCCCATTTAGAAAGAAAAAACTCTATCATTGTATATGTGTAGATAGGTATGCTCTCTTCTTCGATTAAAAAGAATGATAGTTTTTGGTTTTTAGCTTTACAATAATAGTCGATAATTTCTAATAAGATTTATGTTTATTCCCGCATTTGATTATATCCATTTTATTACACTCCACACTATTTGTGAATACTGGGTATATTTAGTGCGGATGTATTTAACATCCGGAAGGGCTTAAAATGGACCCATCTTTTATTATACCAAACGAGTCATAATCATTTTCTAAATCGATTTAACCCTCTCTGTCCGTCTGACCGTCTGATGTCTGTTCATGCAAAGTTGTGTTCAAGCTGCAGGTCGCAGTTTTCGAGATATTTTAATGAAATTTTGTACACAGGCTTACTTTGCCCAAGAACAAACGGTATTGAAAATGATTCGACCAGTCTCCTTATAACGCCCTATTCTGAAAAGACGTTATAAAGGAAAAAAGTTTTAATATTTTATTATGAAAATTAAGTCATAATAGCGTTTCAGTAAAAAAATTAGGCAATTTGGATCACGCAAGTCTTCTTTTGGATCCCAACATATATTAGCGCAAACTCTTAACCTTCCAATATGCGAACTTTCATGACAATAATTTGTGCCTTTTGGAGTAATATTGTCAAATCAAGCGAATAACTGCACCCGGCCAAATGGTGTAGGATGTGCAATGGTCGGCGCTGTTTGACTATACTGTTCTTATTTGTTTTACATAGGTTAGATGTAACTAATTTAGATTATTCATAGGAATGCAGTTTTTTTTGGATTTGTTAAGAACTTAAATTTTTTTTTTTTTTAAACAGAAGCAAAAAAATGTTATTTATTAAGAAAATAGATGAAAGCATTATACTTGGACTTGTAGATTGAACGCGAATATGCATGGACATTCCTCAGACGGACAGAAAGGCGCAGAATCATAATCTGAATTGATCGGTATAATAAAAGGTGCGTCCATCTTAAGCGCTTCTGCGTGTTGCATACGTCCGCACTAACATAATATATCCATGTACCAAAAGTGGTGTAGAGAATAATAATTTGTTCAAAATTTCTGTAAAATCCTTTTAAAACCCGTCTTTCAGCCCAACTATGGCGAATATAAAGAGCCTGGCTCGTTTGTTTCTCATTGTAGCACAAATTGCAAGTGCGCCATCTCCATGTATTTTTTTTTTTTTTAAATCGGATCATTTTGACAAGTTAAACATTTTTTAACGTCTCTGTCATACTCTGCAAGAATAAATAAAATGGTAGACTTTTCACGTCCTATATTCGTTGAAAAGAAATTAAATGAAATTGCGCAAATTGTAATTAAAAAACATATGTATATCCATTACGATTTCATTGAATAATTTAATTAATTACCCTGTTTATATGATTCTTTAGCAAACTAAACTCTTCTCACATATTCGTTTCTTTCTACTATTACTACTACTGCTACCACACTTAGTGTTAAAAATTACTATAGTCAGAAAGAGATGAAACTATTTTCATTGATTCGTTCCTATTACATATATATTGATTCCTTTCGCACTTGCATAAAGAAAGCGGTTGGCGTCTTTTGAGAGAATTCGCCTTTACTAACAAAATATATGTAAACAATTTAAAATAATAAAGAGATTTGTGCGGACAAAATGAGAGTAAGTGAAAATTGGAGAAGAACATTTTATTCTTATTTAAAGTAGCATTAATTTTTTAAGCAAAAGCGTGGAAGATATTAAAAAAAGTCTTTTCGTTGTTTTCAAACGGAGTGCATCTGTTATTTAGCAGTTATTATTTATGTAAAGCGAAAGCGAAAAAAAGAAAAAAGTGAATTCAATAAAAACAGCATTATTATTTTCCTCTACAACACTGCCGGTAAACATTGATCTTCTTACTTTATTATGTATATATATTTTGTTATTTAGCTTACTTAATTATCGATATTTTACTTCAAAACGCGTCTAGGGCAAGAGATGACATCCTGAAGCGGTGAAATTGAAAGCATTTTTTTTGTCGGGTCCCAAAATATTGCCAATATTAGCGTCACATTTGTCTTTGTTCTTGCAAAATAATGGAGAGAAAATTTTCGTTTAAATGAGAGCGTTATAGCTTATATAGCATCAACAAGAATATATCTCTATTTTATATTTTTGTGTACTCAACCTCAACTAATAAAGCAAAAACTCTCTTTTAGTGATGCTATATACTCTCTTTCTTTTGCCAATTCTTTTCATGTTTTTTTTTGTTTTTTTTTTTGACAGCAAACTCAGCCAAATGTTTGTTTTTATTTTGATTGGTACTAAATGGTGCTCTTAATATTAATGCGTGAGGTTTGCTTTTGCTTTTCATTCTGTCATTGCTGCGAATATTAAGTGTGTGTTTGTTTGATGTTTAAAGTAAAAGCATATACAAGCAAAACGTAAACGTTATTGTTTTTGGAAATTTGTTTTTATTTTCGCTTAACTGGCTTGCAATAAGATTTCAGTTTCATGGTGACTCTTATTATAAGCAAACATTAAAGCGCGTCAACTTGTTTTCCGTTTTTTATGTTAAATTACAAAAACAAAAATAATTACAGAAAAATAAAATCCATATAGCGTGCATTTGTAATAAATTACATACAATGTTATAGTAAAAATCTGAAAAATATAAATAAAAATTAAAAAAGCGTATTATTTCCTTTGAGCCGTGCTTAAAAACAAAGCGAAAAATATCTGGTGTTATATAAAAAATTAAATTACATTATAAAGGTGCTAGAATTATGATGAGAATTTTTTTTATTTATATATTTTTACTTTTTTTTGTTAACAACTGTTTTGTTACCATTTTCTGCTATTGTTGTTTCTGTTGGTTTTGTTCTTGTTATTTTTTGTATTTCTTTACCTTTTTTTTGCGTTGTTCATTTTGTTACGCCATTTCTGTTCACGACTCAAAACGGAAGCTGTATTATTTTGCGACATGTGTGCGTGTGTGTTTTAGACTTTGGCTTTTTTCAAATGCATGTCTTCTATAGACATTGTATGTTTGTTAAAGAACGCATATAAAAAAAACTTTTATTATGTATTTGTTTCTTGTCTGTTCCTTCGTCTTTATATATATGTATATACATATATATTTTTTTTCTTTATTATTGTCTGAGGTTGAGTGGTTAGCAGTTAGTTGTGCGTCAGTTTGGATTACCCTGATTTAGTAAAACTTTCTGAATACCTACTGCTTGGATACCAATTTCATATGTAGTTACTACGGAAGCCATGCGAAGCAAGCTAAAATCTTAGCATCTAAGACATAAAGGGATATAATGTTGTGTTTTTTTTTGTTATTCATTTGATTTATTTTTTTTGTAACTTTCGAAACAAAGCAAAAACCGGTTTAAGGATTAGAAGAGTTAACTGCGTTAAGTTATAATAAATGCGTTCTAGCAGTGTCTCCCTAACTTGAGAGTAATAAACAAAAATATTTAATTATATCATTTTTAAACTTCAAGCAACAGCATATCTAAGGCTAACGGCTTTATTGAAAAATCTACCGCGCTTGAGGGTTGAGCCAAGACCCCGGAGTTGTTTGTCGAAACAGTTTGCTTACTCGATCTCTCAGGGGCTTTAAAAGAAAAAGTAGTAAAAATCAACCGCACTTGAGACTTGAACGCACGATCATTGAGATGTTATACGAGGCACTGCTTACTCGGCCACTTAGCGGTTTTAAATATATATACATATATATATATAATTTTCTTTTTATGTATGAAAATTATCTGAAATAAATATGTTCTAAGGGAAATATGGATTATTTTTACGGAAGCATTTGTGAAATACATGAATGGGATAACAGAAAGATGCGATATCTGACATCTAAGTTAACCATCTCTTTCTTATTCTTTTTCTTTGCATTTTGCTAATACGCTTGGCTAACTGACCTAATTGAGCTTGTCATTACGTGCAGGCAAGCCCACGTTGTTTTTAAACTACATATAATCCCGTTGATCAGTTAACTGTGTCCACCTCTTTGAAAAATGTGCATTCAAGTTGCGTCATAAAAATTTAGCGACGACGAGTATACTCGCCATACATAGAGTAAGTGCAATGTGAAATAACTTGGCAAAATGACATACACACATTCTAAAATACTACTATGGCAAATCTGCATTCATAAAAGAGAACATTTTATAAGGAAATCCAACAAGGACGGATGGACGGGTCATAACGAATATATTTGTTATAACACAAAACTTTGCGCTTCTCTTATGGCGTATTTACACGCTAAAGTACTACCCTTTTCAAAATTCAATATTCTTCTCTAAGCCTTCAGTCCTTTTTGTATTCCTTTTGCATTACTGGAAAGCCTAAGGCAAAAAAGGAAGATTATAATTGATGTTTGACTAAAAACAAAACAACAATAAATTTTTATACACATAAAAAAAGACTTGACTGTACGTATGTAACGTTACACTCCACCAACTTATTATCTCATGGTCTTCAGTAAAATTATAGTCTACATATATGCATGGATGTTCTATAAGAATAAAATTCAAAATACAATTCTTCAAAAAAAGAAAAAGCAAAACGTGTGCACGTTTTCTCAAGCTAGAGCGTATATCTGAAGCAAATCCATCGTTCATCGTTGTTCACAGAGTTGCTAACGTTGATATTAAGTTGAGTTGTTTTTGTATAAATTCTCTGAATTTTATTTAGTTGTGTGGATACTCCTTGTCTTTCTTTTGTCTTTTTTGCTACATTTGTTGCTTATACAAAAAACTTTTCATACAAACAAAACAAAAAACATTCTCTACTGGTAACGGCTTTTACTTTACGTTAAGTGGGGGTGTAAAATATATATGTATTTATATAATTATCTCTTTCCCACATTTACCTTTATTTCATATTAACTAAAATATGCTAAAATGAGAAGAGAAATAAAGAGAGAAAAGGTGTTAGTAATCTAAAAGAAGAGAGTTTTGCTTAATAGAAAAGAAAAAAAAAACAAAAAAAAAGAAACAATTGGAGAGTAACAATTGAGACAGATACCGTGTTTTCTACTCTAAGCAGAGAATTGTTTTTATTACTGAATTTCAAGTAAAATCACATGTTTCGTTTTTTTGCTTTTTGTTTTTTCTCTGGCGATGAGTATGCTCTTTTTTTTTGCCATAAGGATATTAAGGCTTGTACGTATTTCTACTCGTGGGTGGATATACGAGAGCAAAAAATTGGTTGGTATCTACGTTTATGTTTATTGTTTTAATATAAGGAAAAGAAATTGTTTCTTTTTTTTTTTTATTGCAAAATTGCGGCGAATTGAGATTTTGTAATACTTTTGACTTTTGTTATATTTTACGTTACATACCAATCGTCAGTTAGACATTATTGGTCATCGATTTAACAAGAAATTTATCAATTTTTTTTTTTGGTTCTTAAGTGCTATGCAAAACAAAACGTATCAAAGTAAAGAACATTAAAGCAAAAAAGGTGGAAAAAAAGAAAGATTTTCTTAAATTAAAATCAATACTAAATCAGTTATATTTCTTCTTTTATTTTTTTTTTAGATTTTAAAAAATTAATTAAATGAAAATGTGTTAAAGGATATATATGCAAGGAAGAATAGCAAAAAAAAAAAAAAAAAAATTAAATGTTTTTCACTTTCAAGTGCTTTATATATAAGATAATATATAAATATATATATATATATACGTAAAATCTTAATACAATTTGCCTTACTACCGGCACTTTAATCAATGTTTTATTAACAAAGCCAACAACAATAACAGCAGCGATATAATAGATGGTTTGTTAAAGTAAAAGAAAAAAAAAACAGAAAAAAACAAATTACACTGCCCGCGTAATTATTAAAAAAAAAAAATTTAAAAAAAAGTAAAGATTTAAAGAAAAATATTTAATATTAAAAAAAAAGTGTTTTTAATTATAAAAAAAAAGAAGAAAAAAAGTGTTTGACTAAAAATACCATTAAAAGCAATAATTTTACCGCAAATGTTAAATAAAAAATATATATAAAAAATTGTTTTTTTTTTTTTTTTAAATATAAAAAACGAAAATTTCTTGTTTACCTTTTGCATAAAGCGAAAGTGTTATTGTGTGTCGCCGTGATCGTTTGAATTGAAATTTAACAAAATTTTCTACAAAATGCTTTTCGAGAATCCAGCTGTAGCTGCTAAGCTACCATTTCCGTATAATGTACCACCGCCGCTACAAGCGGCTGCCGCCGCCGCAGCAGCTGTTCCGAATTTAAGGTAAGTACTTCTCTTGGAAGACATTTCTTTTCTTTTGCTTTACAGATTAGTCGATGAAGGGCTCTGGTGCCATTTTCTATTAAGTCTCGTTTGGAAAACTTACACTAATCATTAAATCTTAATCTTCTGAAGAAACTTTTCATATATTCTGCATTTTTTTTTGTTGTTTCTTTTAATTTCTATTAACCATGAAACTTAGAATCTATCCGACTTAAGATTACATATGATACAATTTCTTGCCTGCTTTACTTTAAACAAATGCCTTTCATTTCTTATTAGCTCACATTACGTCTGTTGAGAATTAAAAATAAACAAACGTTCGCATACATATATATATATATATGTATAATTTCATTTATTATTGTCACTTAAAACTTTCCAGCTATTTGTTGTTGCGACGTAAACAAAAAGTTGTATAAAATCAACAAAAGAGTTCAATAATTCTTCGTAAGTTTTCAAAAGTGATTCGAGGCAAAAGAGAGAAAAAGCCTTTCATGAAAAATGTATGTAAAAACTTGGTTAAATCAACGGTTTGTTTCGCTACCAGAACAGTAAAAGAGTAGAAAAGAATGTATTTTAAAAAAAAAAATTGTTTGTGTGTATGTTCATATACCGTCATTTTAATCAGTTTTTGTAATAACTACAGGCGTGGTCTACAGTTTTGAGTTCTACATCCATCTATTCGGGTGTTATTTCAATTTTAAAAAACCTTTAAGAACAGATCAGTTAGGGATTGGTTGAGAGAGGTGCCGGGCTTCTTTCTTTTGCTTCACGGCGAAAGCGTTTAGGGAGGGAAACGTACGGAACTACTATGTGTGCACACATTTAAGATTCATATTCTCTTCGGTTCTAACTTAACAGAGCCGGGGGAAAGTCAGAGATGTTTGCATTTTGAGATCTTTTTAACCGATTAAATCATGTTTTTTATAGTTAAATTTACTTTGAAATTGTGGAGTTCTTTTTTTCTCCTACATTGGAGTTATCACCCACGCGAAGTCGTCTACTCATGTAATGCGGTGACGGTGAGAAAGAATTGAGACAGGACAAAGATATGGTGGTCGCAGCCTAGTGTTCCGTCAGGCGTCCGGTAATATCCGGTATGTCCTTATTGACTGAGCACGAACAAAGTATGGCTTTTGAAATTATCGCCGTTAAGATCTCTCTTTCCATGGCGATCGCAATGTAACTATTTATGCAAAGAGATACGGCTCGTGATATAAATACGCTTTAGAGCGATCCTGAGTGCTCAACACTTTTCTTAACACTATTTCTTATTATCCATTTGGGTAATCGCTTCATGCCAATTGTAATAGGTGCCGAATACACCTTGTAAGCTGTCTGTGTTTGTCTTTGTCAGTGCCTAATGCGAAGAACACTGATTTACAACAAGTTTGCGACAAGTTTCACTTATACAACGCAGCGACCCTTTAAACTCTTGACAAACTAAGACTCAGAGTTCCAGAGAGTGTTCGAATTCCCCTAAAACTCTGTAGCACTTGAAATTGTCCAGATTAAAATCTTTGTTTCCTAAATGATCTTAAAGTTCTTTTCTGCAAAGAAATATTGTTCACGGATTCATGATAAAAACTGACATAAACACGCTTTAGAGCAATCCTCAACGCTTTTATTAAAACCATTTCCCATGAACTGTTATTCGGACAATCATTTCATGTCAATTGTAATAAGTATAGACTATGCTTTATTAGCATTCTCTAAGTCTAGCACCATTAATTATCTTTGTTGGTCGATGCTGCGAAGAATACCATGGTTTATCTTGACGAATATCGGCGGTTCCACGTACGCAATGCAGCAATCCTTTAGATTCCTGACAAACAAAGAGTTGGAGTTTAGTGTTTGTATTCCTCCAGTAGAGTTCTAGTGCTCTATCGCACTTGATATTATCGAGGTAATAATCTTTGTTTCTAAAGCGATCAAGTTCTATTTACGCAACATAGCAACACTTTCGTCTCTTGGTAAACTAGGTGTCAGAACTTGGTGTTTGAATCGCTCTAGAACACGTTTATGGCAATAATCATTTAAGGCAAAATATTAGGCTTTCGCTAGCCTTCGGCCTTCCGCCTACCGATGTCTGCAATAGCGCTTTCCGGTCCTATGGCTCCCACTGTTACCATAATTGAAATTTGTAGATCGTTTAGAATCTGCTAAGGGGGCTTAGATAGCCCCCGTTATTACACTTTATTTGAAAATTTATTGGTAACCACAATAAGCTTTAGATAATTCATACACTCCCTGGATATTCGATCGCGCATTAATTTCGCTTTTATGTGATGTTTTGTATTAGAAAGATAGTTTAGATATGATATGCCTTATGTGTGTGTTGGTCGTTGTGGAAGACTCATATATACGGTATTATAATTATGCTTGCTTTATCCTCTTACTTTAAGGAAATCATATGATAAGTATAAAAATTACAATTTTGGCCAACTGAGTAACTTTTTCTTCCCCCTTCATTCGTCATTAAACTATTTTTAATTAATTAAAACTATATTATTTTGCTTTTTAATTTTTTTTACTTTTTCTGTTATGTCAAACTTTTGCTCTTCAATAGTTTAAAACTTCATCGGTAAGAAGTTAAATAAAAATTGTTTTCTTAGTTTTTATCGCAACACGTAAACAACAACCAATTAAATCTTAAGTTTTTTAAACTAATTGCAATTGTAAAGATCTGGATGGAAATTAACAAAATGAACAAAATCGCAATAAATTTATTATTATTTTAACACTTTTGAAAGTGTTTTATATATATATATACGTATATATATAAGTGAGTGATACACACATTTATAATTGTGTTTGCGACACTAAGGAGTAAGCGCGAGCATAAAACTTTCCATTTCATTCTTAAATAGGGTAAAATATAGAATTGGTTCAGCGATATCCGTGCGTCTGACTTTTATTTATGGCCATGACTCCCTTGCTCATCAGAGTTGCTTTGGAAAGCCGGCATTTGGCAGTTATTCTCTCCAATTTTCGCCACTAGCCTTGATTGCAAGATGAACCAACTGAAGGAAAGAAATGATAATTTATGAAACTTTCAGTCATTGCAGTAATTGTTGTAAATTCTTTTGTAAAAAGATATATTATAACGTATTCCGTACAAAGTATTACCTGTCATCGATCACGATTTTTCCTTATCTCTTCAGTAACGCATGAATTTTGAGGCGAAAGAGCAACTAGCTTTTTCAGACTAATTACCAAACCTATAACACGCCAAAAGCCGACCAGAAACGGCACTTACTTAATAAATAAAAGACGAAATGTCAGCTCAGCGCTTTGATCCTTTTTCTTGTATGGGTCGTGTGAAAAGGGACTGAACGTTCTCACGACATTAGAGTCGAGAGTTTAGAAACTTAATTGCAAAGAAAGGAAAAACCAAGTGCACATACATGGCATGGCGACTGACGAAAAAGATTAACAACGATTGGCAAATACGAATTAACGGATTAGAAATGTCGCTATGAATTTAGGTAATGATAACTTACTTCTAAAAGAATATCTAAGCGGGATATTTGCGGGAGACGAGGCAGTCGTAAAAACAAGTAAATTGTGAATATATTGTAAATACTGCTTCCAAAAATTGTAAATAATTTTCTGACTCTTTCCACAGTCATGGGGTTATTTTAATCGATTGTCTTGAAAAAGGACAGAAAAACATTAAAAAATTCTATTATGTATGTTCACTTGACAAGCTGAAGGCAAAAAAAATTCAAATCAATCAAATTTGAAGAAAAGAAAATTATTCTTCTTCTTGCACTGATGCGTTCTTGAGCGGTTGCCTTAGCGAAAATGGACGTTCCTTACCCGCAAGGCCAAGCCTCAAAAGGTTTTTTTCCGCGTTCTGAGCAAAGAGTTGCTCTCAGAGAACAAAGATATTCGTCTAACCAGGACAATGGTAGGCTACGAGCATTATTTGGGCGGTTTAAACAGACGGTAACTATATATAGATGTAATAAATTCAAAAAGAAAAAAAAGTCTTGATTCTTTCTTAGGTCAGAAACTTCTTACACAACTTTGGCACATCTGGTACATTGCATCGTAACGATGGTTTGATGTGAAGCATTTCAGTATTATCCAACATGATATATTGTTAGTTATGCTGTCTCTTGAACGCCCTTTAAAATATCTGCATAATTCCTATAGTAACCCATACATAAGTCCGCATGAATAGAAATTGCATTCGCGACTACCAAATTAGCGTTCGAGGGTTCAAATCTCAACTACGGTAGACTTTACTTTAGTCGTTAGCTGCAGTGAGGGCTCACTCGGTAAAGGCATAGTACCTGCAGAGTAAGCACGTACTCACTAGTCTGCGGCCATCTCGCTATCTCCTTCTCTTTGTTGTTTCACACTTCTTCCTGCCCATCACCGTATTATACGACTAAGAGGTATCTTCTGGGAAACAAAACCCGTGGACACTTAAATAGGACATTCTCCACCATAACGCTTTTGTCGGTTATACTTAAACCCGTACAGTTGGATATATTGACGGACGTATGGAGCATTTGGTACATATGGAGCATTTTACCACACTGGTGGACTCAGAACCACTTTCTAAGCTAATCTGTCCGTCCGTCACGTTTTCTCTTGTTCATCCCAAGGGTCGTCAATTTTAAGATATCTTGATGAAATTCGGTACACCGTGCGGTTTTATGGTCGAAGGACCAACACTATTGAAAATGGTTTGGATCAGGCCATTTTTAACGTTTTATTTTGAAAAGCCGTTACATGGATGACTGTAGGGCGGCGTAGGATATTTAATGGTAGGACGTGATCGATTATAATGTTTTTCCATATTTTCCATTTAAATTTATATAAAATTAATATTAGATAAAAAATTGGACCGATATCATCGGGGATATTATGGTGGCATTCATTATATAATAAAAAAAGTGTATACCGTTTAAAAGTAAATTTTATAACTCTAACCGTAAGTTTACAGACGGATAGAGAGAGGCGGATATCGTCGCACTGAAGCCATTGTTCAATATTATTTACATTACATGACGTAGTAGCATTGCTTTGCTAACATATTGCAGATCTAATAGGCACCCTTTTGCTTAATATGAAAAATAATTGCTTTTAACGTAAGCTAAACTCAATTGAAATCAACAAATCTTTTATTCTTCTTATTTGCTTCCTTACTAAAAAATATATATATTAAGAGTTTGAATGTAAATGCAATAAAAATCATTAACATTAAAGCAAGTAAGGAAACTAATTACATGCCTCGATTTCTCGCTTGTTTTGCATAAATATATATGTTAATTATAGTAATGTTACTAAGTAAAGTAAGTCTATTATTGGTGTTGTTGTTGTTGTTGTTGTTGTTGTTCTATTTCTACACACACCAGTTGGTTTAAATGTTTTTTTAATTATTTGTTTTTTTTTTTTTGTTTTAAGGCCATAAAACTTATTCATGGATTAGAGTCGGACATAAAACCTTGAAATCTAATAAAATCCAGACTGCATTTCGAATAAAGAAACATTTCACTTATCTTAGTTACTAGAAGAACACCATACGAAAATTCTCTATCAAAATGTTATAAAGTTTGTGGAGACAATAATCTATCCGCAGAAGAGGAAGAACTTTAACTATCGATTAACATAAATTTTTATTAGGACGGATCACTCAGGGGTTGTTCCCTAAACGTGTAACGAGTTGACGACCACATACAGCAATGAGACAAGATAAAGGTATAAGGAGTGGGGAAGGGGGAGTAGCATGACGGGTGCGTGCTCATTGCAGCTGTGATCAAGCATGGTCACTCAGGGGGACATGCAGAGCATGTTCTCGAGAATATCTCGTATCCCACGGAAACCGTCAGAGAGAAATGTAAGCAGAAAACAAGTTAGAGAGGAAGAGAAGGGACCGCAATCTAGCGAGCAAGTATTATGCCTTTATCCATTAAGTACTCACGATAGGCTCAATCAACTATGGTTTGATTTTCGAACCCGCGGGCAACGATTTTGTGGTCGCGTTGCTTATGTATTCCCCTATGCGGAGCCCTACATCTAAAACGAGCTTTGCTAAAATCTCCAATAAAAAGAAAAGTCGCGACTCTTATCCAATGGATTGAACAGCATTGAGGTTGTGTTCTAGTTCCAACGGCTCTATCACCGTTGCGCTAAGTAAAGTAGAGTTTTTTTTGTTCGATACCTGGAATTGAAGGGACTTAGTTTTGTGTAAGCCTCTCAGACCTTTTTTCCAATTTGATTTGAGGCCATCAATTAGGAATAAAGTAAAAATTTTGGAGACTTAGGGAAGCGAATAGATAAGCTGGATAACTAAATACTAATTTCACTTTGATCGAGACCGTAAAGACATTTTAGAGGGTGCATTTGATTATATGAATGTCAAACATATATTCAAATTCTTCCTCTTCTTTATCTATAACTACCCCTTTTAGGCAGGTAGGTCGTCTCCAAAAAAAAAAAAAAAATTATGGACTGTCTCACCCATTCGTTCTCTGTTTAATAAATGAAAGTAAATATAATATTTATTAAATAGAAGGAATTTTTAAGTTTCCCAGTTGAATTAAAGTAAACAAAATAATATCGCATGTCATCTTTATTTAAGCAAAGAGGATGTGGTTAAATTTTTAAAAGATTTCTTTTTAGGCAATCAATAATTTTTTGTTTGTAAAACTCATTTATTTAAAGAATATTCTCCTTATAATAATTTATGTTTCGAAAAGCGATTTTTCGCGGGCGCATTGCATGCATATACTACTTAGATATTATTATTATTATTATTATGCAAAAGTTGTTTTCTTTCTGACGTTAAGACGACATTGATAATAAAAAATGTATAAAAATAAATAAAATAAAAAAAAAAAAACAAACAATTCTCGCATACTTTTATTATTTTTTATTCAAAGTCTTGTTTCAGGTAAAATAAACAAATTTATTCTCTTCGAAGCGAAGCAATTGAAAGAAGAAATGGTGAGAAAAAGAAAAAAAGAAAAAAGAAAATTTACTATAAAGTGCTCGAAGGCGAAACTTGAGTAGCCCCTACTGAAAGTTTTTCTTATCCCAAAATCTACTTTAGGTGAAGTTGCTCTTCCATCTTTGACTTCTGCTGGCTTAAGGGCGATGTACAATATTCAATTTTTTTGAGCCGTTAGACTGACTTAATTCATGGTCCACAGGTAAACATAATACCACGGTTCACTGCTCACATTCTCAGAGTGGGTGTTTATTACAGACTCTCTTTTAGTTCTCTTGATAAACATAATACCATGGTTGACAGATTACAGTTCAGAGAGTGTCTGTACTCTGTAAGCTGAAGTGTTCATCTGCTTCTAGTTGTTTACAAGGCTCCTTATTACATGTGCTTTAAGAAATTGATCGACATAATTGAATTTCCGACTTAGAACCCATAAGAAATGCACGTGAACAAATTAAAGTGGCTCGTCAAGAGTGCAAGTAGTTGTTGGGAGGGTGAGTAAACTCTCATCGTTTTTTTCTGAATATTATTAGTGAAAGTGTTGTTCATGGCTCTGGTCTCTACCCTTTCGTATCCTTCAGGATTGAGATTCCACCTAATTTCGTCCTATCCTATAATAATGGAAGTGCTCCTTAGTCCGGGCTTGACTTCTGCCTCTCGGAACCGAGTGCACCTGATCGCAATTCGAATATGTTACTCATTCACTAACGCTGCGACTGCTTCCCTATTCCTTCCTCTTCCGTCTCTTCCTTTCGGCCGTCACTATATTACAAGAATAGGCGACAACCTTTGAGTGATTGGTGACACAATAAAAAAAGAGGAAAAGATTTTTTTTCGATAGTACGTAAAGTGCTTACTTTATTGAGAGCTATAAACGCTCTACTGGGTGAATCATAGTCGGATCTTTGTTTTTTGATCCTGCACTATAGATTAAGTGTATTGTGCGTTTATTGCGAATAGGCGAAAACTTGCAAAATGCAACTCTGACGGACAGAACGGTTGTAAAATTTGCAACATCCAAAGGGAACCTTCAAAGAAAGAATATACATTATCAAAACGAAATTCTGAGTTGATTAGGCCACGCCTTAAAATCCGTTAATTCTGAAATAAATGTGGGGGGCACAACGACTTGGTCTGTCCATATGGATATCAAGTAAAAGTGCTGGGAGAGTAAAATGCGTTAATTCTAAATTAATTGAGAGATGAAAGATAAGTTTTATCCAATTCACTTTTTTACGACAATAAATAAAAGCATGGGGCGTGAAAGATTTAAACGGTGTTGGCTATGCTAGATTCGGCTACAGCCGGATATAACTCTCTTAATTACTTAATTTTGCAATCAGTCTTTCACCGCTTTTGCAGCAGGTAGGTTTTCGACAATGTTTTGCTGCAAAAACTGTTGGTCTTGCTCCTCCTTAAATCATGGCTGTTGTTCATTCAATGTTCGTTTCAAACGGCAAAGAAGGTTTGGAGGTTTTTAAAATGAACTTTGGTAACTGCCCCGACAATCGGCTTCGGTGGGCTTAACATGTGCATTTCGAAATATGCTTGAACGTCGCAAAAATTATACGCGTACTTAGCTTATTAACTCGAATGCGTACAGAAAATTTTCTTCGAGAAAATTTAGAACTATGTTGAACGTGAGTTTAAGTCTACGGATGTGATTTAAATCAATTTTTCAGATACTAAGCCTATCTTGATAGGGGATTCTTATATCAACAGCAACATTGTGACTTGCAGCAGGGTGGCGAAAGTGGCCAAGTAAAAAAGAGAACTACTTTAATAGGTTTTTATTTATTTATTTACACAGGAAATTTAACTAACATGAACATACAAATCAATTACATTGAGTCTTAAAATAAATCTCATCCACTTATTATAAATACTCTTATGAAATATAATCAAAAGTTAGAAAACAAAAGAAAGATAAATAAGGATAAAAATAAAATTCATGTATAAATAAAAGAGAGAAAAAGAAAACAAAAGCATATACACATCTAGCACTGAGGTGCACTCCCAACCAGGCTGTAGATCCAATTAAGGATTGAACCCCTAAAGCATATGTGTGCAATGCAGAAACTTGGCAATCAGTTCCAATGAACGGATTTAGTTCTATCTACGAATCATACGAATAGAGCAAAGTTTAAATGGGACATAGGCAGAGTTCGCTTATTGTAGAGAATTGCTTCGATAAGGTGCAAAAAAAACGGATATTGAGCTTAAGTTATCGATATCAGTTAGAATGGTTTGAAAAAACCAAAGTTGTGTCTATATTGACAGAGTTATATGAAAATAAAGTTTTTTAGGAGAACGACTAGGAACATTTAAGGTTTATGTGCCTTAGTAGTACCATCTATTAATTTAATGAGGAAGGAAACATCACGAATAAGTCTACATTACGCTAATGACAGTAAGACCAGCAAAAGTAGTCTATTTTCATAAGGACGGAACGGCAGCAGCGTCTCCTTAGCCAAATTCTTGAGGGCAGAAAGCAGAAATCGGTTTTGCACTGGCCCTATTAACTCAACAATGCACCTATAGGAAAGAGACCACGTAACTGCGGGATATTCAAGTATTGGTCTTACCAAAATACCATATGCGGCTTTAACCTCTCTAGATCATCGGTTAATAAAGCCAAGGGCAAACCTAACTGTATTTATAAATAGCTCGATGTATCAATATGTCAAACCGCTAAGTTAATATAAGACCTTTATTTTCCAATTTGTGTGAACTAGTGGAATACTCAGTAGAGAAAGTGAATTCCGCTTGGAGAAGGAAAGGTTTTTGCATTTTTTTAGATTTCATTTCATAAAATTTTTCAACTAGCACATAACCAAGTTGTCTAGATTCTAATAAACAAAACGGGTAAGAATATTATAGTCGGGCAAGGCCGATCATTAAATATCCTACAACACATTGTCTAACGCATTTCTTATTTTTATTCTAGAACACAAAAATTATATCTTGTTTCTATATAATGGTGAATTTTTCAAGTGCGCATTTATGGGGAAGCGAAACTAAAACGTAACTTAATAAAGTATAAGGTTAATCCTTACATAGTGCAGGATCTAAAAATAGGTGTAGATGGTCCAAATTTTGTAGAGTTCATTTTTGTATAAAATTGCTCTTATGGGTCAATTTTCATCATTCACATATTAAAATTTAGGCCCAATTTTCGCGAAAATTCTTATTATGGTTAGATCCATAAAATAGGTCGAGATGGTTCAATTTCTATTGTGATATCATTTTCATCGTGGGGCATTGAAAATTGCATCTTTTTATCGTATAAAGTTCAGTATTCGTTACATGAGAGAGGGTTCAAAAATTGCCCCTGCCAGTTCAATTTAGAATGGCGAAATACTAGTACTTAGTCACTTTTTTAGAGAAATTTTCAATTTTGCAATTTTTTTTCCATGCAACGACTTTTCAGAATGAGACTTCATATGGCGTATGGAACGATCCAAAACATTTTCAATAGTGTTCATTCTTGGGTCAAAACACGTCACTGTAAAAAATTTCATCAAAAAAACTTAAAAATTGCGACGTGTAGCTTGAAAAAAAATTTACGTGGGCAAAGATCAAACGGACAGATGGACATATCGCCTTACACCAATTCGGATTAGGATGCTGAATTGATTTATGTAATAAAAGATGGGTCTTCTTTTAGCTCTGCACTAACTTAGTATACCCTATACGACAAGTGCCGTAGGGCATAATAACAGTGCAATGCCGTATTAAATGAGGAAAACAAATTCACATTATCAGCTTACATCAGGATATGGTCGAACTTAATTATGAAAGGAAGGATCATTGATGTAAAGTATAAATAGCGAGGGGTCGACGTGGTTCGCTCAAGGGACCTGAATTCACGGGATATTCCTCAGATGTGATGGAGTTGGAGAGCATTCTAAATGGAACCGATTATGAAGACAAAAGTCTACAATTCTTTGCGAATGTTTTTCTTAAAAAGTCTGAAAACAAATTTTCTTAATTGGGCGATGGACGGTATAACAATCAACTTGAAAATCAAAACGATCAAGAGTGCATTAATTGATGGCTTTGCAATATAAGTGACAAGAAATTTTTTTCAATGTTCTTACATAAATTTATTGAATTCAAAAAGTTTTTTTTTTTTCCCTTTCCGCGTTATTTTTTTTTTTTTTGTTGTTTTATTGTTGTTTTTATTGCTGTATGTATATTTGAACCTGTTGCTTGCATTTTTTATAAATACATATATCTACATATATAAAAAAAAATTTTCTTTTTTTTTTTTTTGTGTTCTTCGAACATTTATTAGAATTTCATGGAAAGTGAAAAAAATAAAATTTGATTAAAATTTGTTTTGCTTTTGTGCTATAGTTATGTAAATAGAGCGTCATTTACTTTGCTTTTATTTATCAATTCATGTTAAAACGATATTATACAGCATATATGAACAAACATATGGGACGCTTACGCACATGTCGTCATGCAATTAATAAAAAAGAAATAAAAAAATTTTTTTTTTTTGTTTTTATTTAATTCATTTTCTTTGAAATACTTGGAGCGTTGTTGTAATTATTGCAAAAAAAAAAATAAATAAATAAATAAAAAATGTTCATGATGTTTGTAATTATTTATGATCATTATGATGAAAATGATGTTGTTGATAATAATATTCGCGTGTGATCATTATATTATAGTTTTGACGATCACAATCACACAATCGTGTTGGCCATTGTAAGTAATTAACATCAATTGTTTGCTTTGCTTGTCTTCTTCGCTTTCATTCGATAAATTAATGAATTGTTAAATTTATTTAATATCCAATCGTCGTCCCGGTAGAGTAATTTTTTGATTGTTATTAATCGTTAAACATCAACAACAATAATCGCAATGTGATATTGTTTATTAATTTGCATTTTTGTGTTTAATATTTATTTAAATATTTTCATTTTCTTCTTCTTCCTCTTCTTCTTCTTCTTCTTCTTGATAATGATGATTTACTGAGTTGAGTAGAAAAGGTTCACGAAGTTCTTTGTTTCAACCTTAACAAAGTTGGCGGTTAGTTGGATTGCAAATATATGTATATATGTGCATATGTATATGCACATATATATATGTATAAAAGCGAATAATTAGGGGTTATGAGAGCCCTCAACATTCACCAGAGTAGATTTATTGAGCCATACACAATTAACATATCTGGTTTCTTCTGCGTAATTTAGGCTCCTAGCTTATAGGGATTGTCTAACTGTTTGGAGGGCGTCGATTAACCCGTCTGTCACCATGGGTTTATACCGATAAGGTAGTGTACCCACGTTAAACCCCCAAAGACATATATATATATGTAGATTTGTGTACATATATAAGTGTATATATAAGCTTATATGTATATATATATGAAGATAGATATGTACGTCTATATATTAATATATATGTATATGTATATATACACACACACTTATATATATATATATGTACATATGTTGAGTGTTAGATAGGTGATGAAGTACATATGTATGCATGTAGGCGGGTTATGAAAGAGCTGAAACGTTGCGAAAGTAAAAGAGTATGTGAAGGGGAAGATCGCATAGTTTGTCTGTAAACATTTTTATGTTCCATTTGCTATTTATTTTTGTTTTCAAAATCTAACTCCAAACCAATAGTAGTGTACAGACGTCCGTCGCGTAACAGGGTTACTTCGTATTGTGCTGTGTCGAAATCGTGATACACGAAACTTTTTCTTTTGTTAATTTAAGCTAAAATTTGATATAGAATGACATAAGCTTAAGGTTAGATATAACGTAAATCAAAACAATGGGTATCGCGTTGAGTGGAAATCTTATTCGTTTTGTCCCGAAGCCGTGTTATAAGACCACCGCATGGCGCTTAAAAGGCGACATTTTAGCTTGCATTATTCTTCGCTCGTGTAAAAAGTTATATTCATTTGAAAATGACTGAAATATCTGAAGAAATACGCTATGTGCAAAAGTATGCCGAAAAATTTATGAAGTGTGCGATGAGAATGCTGTGAGTATATGAATTACCCAGGAGTGATTTGCTCGATTCCGTTCCGGAAATTTCGTTGTCGAAAATGTACTTCGCTCTGGTCGGCCAGTCAATGAAAACATCGAGGAAATTTTGCACACCTGTGGAGCAAGACTGGCAAGCAAGCGGTCAGGAAATAGCGGAGGCACTTAATATCAACGACATGACAGTTTGAAATCATTTGAAAAGAGCCAGCTACAAAAAGAAAACTCAAAAGAAGACCAAAAAAACGCGGCGACCTTTCATATCACTCATTAAATCAATTCAATGTGTATCGCGTTGTATCGAAACCGTGCTTTACAAACACTGCGTTAATCGGTAGCCTCCTGCACTGGATTTGCCTTGAAGAAAGATTTAGAAACTAATCTCCAGGAACAACTTTATATTTCGGACTCGAGTTTGACGCTTCCCAATTGAGTGCTTCCAATGTATGTGTATAGCAAACCGGTTTCGCGGTGCGGGTGGATGGACGGATGGATATTATGTGGAAAGATGGCCTTGTGTTGCCTTCTTTAACAAGAAGCGGTTCAAATTGTTAATGGTGTGTGATATTAATCGGTCCCTTAGACTTTAAGGACTCGTCCCAGTAAACACAGGGTATCGTCTCGATTCTAAAGCAAATCCGCCTGGAATAGAAAAAGATGATACGTCTGGGATACTCAAAAGATATTCATCTTTCATCCCCAACTAGGATAAGATGAGATTTTTGCATCGTTCAGGCAAAGAAAATGCTATGAGCGAATGCTCTTTATTTCCCCTATCTAAAGATATTTTATTTGATAGAAAGAGGGTCTTTGTATTGCAATACGTGTTGGTATTACGAGCGCTTCCAAGCTATGACAAAAAAAAAAAAAAAAAAAAACAACTTCAGACATATATGTCCTCTATGGGCCAATTCCGGTTTCATCTTTACATGCCTGGTAGTCTGTTATTTTTCGAAAGGTCTCAGTAGAAAGCATAGTTATATAGAAATCTTTCCGATATCGTCTCATAATTAGCAAAATACTTTGAACCTTTCGTGAACTGGTTTGAGATGATGAATACCAACGATTTGCGTCAATGCAAATATAACTTTGTCAGTTGCTGTAATTTAAAAAGCATATAATTTTAAACTGCATTTTATCTTAAAAGTGCTAAACCGCAGATTGTATTGAATTTTTTAATAATCATTTTTAATTAAATGTATACATGTATTTTTTATTTTTTTTATTTTTAGTAAACAAACAAACCGCAAAAAAAATTTATCGGGGTGAATAGTTTGCAATATGTTTGTATTTTATTTAATCATAAATTATTCTTGATTTAATATGAAAGAAAAATAAAAAGTTATTTTGCTATGCTCTGCTCTGTTGCTGCTACTACGCACGCGAATATGTTTTCAAAAACATGAATAATTTAAAATGAAATTTCATATTCATGTTTAGAGCAACTATTGAAATTGACTTTTTCACACACCTATCCGGCTTATATCTTATATGCATGTTTATCAAAATAATGCTTACTGCTATCCCCACAGAATAAGTTGCGTTGTCTCCTCCTTAGATATGTAATGAAAAGCACGAATATAATGAGGATGTTAAAATGAATTTTGTTTTTTTTTTTTTTTCAACTTATTTTGTAGTTTTTCTCTCAGTCTCTCTCTCTCTCCCTGTTTCTCTATGTCTCTCTCTCTCTCTCTCTCTCTCTCTCTTCAAAATTCTTTTTCCACCTCTTTTATACTCACATATATACATGAATATATAACATAAAATATAATTAAATCAAATTTATTAATTAATTTGTAATTAATACTTTATGTACATCATGTACAACAGACAGGGGCAACTGCGGTTTATCGCTTTGTAAATGTTTTTATTTTCACAAAAAAAATTTTGCTTTCTTTTAACAGATAATTACGTTTTACCTCGCGGCATTAACAAGAAACATAAAACGTTTACGCGACTCTAGTTCACTTAACGTACGATATCACATATGTAATAAGTATAATATAGCATACGATGAAAAATGTAACCCATAAGAAGAGACTGTTTCTTATAGATCTGCGTTATTATTGGGCCGAAATATGGCCATGTGTAGGTTGAAACCGAGAAAATCAGACAGAGAGACGGAGACACAAACTCGAATATCATTCTGATGCTATCCATAAAATGAAAAGTGAGTCTATCTCAACTCTCTCCGGGTGTAGCACGCATCCGCAGAAACTTAACATGTCTTCGTACCACGAGAAGTGTGGAGTTGAAAAAAGAAGGAACTAGCGGCGTAGGCCATAAGATTTTTCCTGTGGTGGCGGGAAAGAGGAAGAAAGAGAGAGAGATAGAGAAAGAGCGACCGCAAGTACTAACTTTACAGAGCGAGCTCTGTAGCTTCGAACAAATAGCAATCGTAATGAAAGTACTATCTGTCGCGCTAAATCTGGGTATGCCGACTGGATAATCGGGATTCTTAACTACTTGGATATGTAGTAGCTCCAAGCTGGCCACGAAATTGGTTCTAGATCGTTTCGCAATCTGTTTGTCAAATTGGTGCAGCTGATGGTAGCTTTCACACACGTGACATCATCCACGGTTTACTTTATGTTTTCCTATGCGGCTTTAATTAGCAAGTGTTCATTTCATTCAAGTTCAAAGCGTCACACTCTATGGTCAGACATCTCTTTTCAAAGCACTCATTCATTATTAGTTTTAACATTTAAAGCTATTATGGTCACCAATTTTTTCTGTACGGACAACCAAAAGATCTTTGCCTGCTGAGGATTAGCGCACATGAAACACTAGAAATGATCGTAATCGCCTCATTTCATCGCACTGCAAGATGATTCATCTGTACCCGCAACAGTTCGCATAGTTCGTGGTAAAGTCGAGCTTTTTCCCCATAGTTTTTTTTCTCGAACAATCTTTGTTACCTTAAACGCCAAGTAGAAGTGCCTACAAATTGCTTGAGGAATAGTGTCATCAAAAGAAAAGAACGCGGAAGTATCCTCACTTGGCGCGCCAAGCTATAAAGGGGCCAAATTTCAGAATTCTCGTTACTTTTTGATCAAACAACTTCAATGCATTCTGTCTGATTTATGTACCAATGAAAAGGAAGTACTTGAGGCGAGAAGTGTTAATAAGCGTAAATAAATTTAATATGAATAGTTAGATAAATTAACGAACATACTGATGGACAAACAGAACACTGGATAATTAAACGATTAGACAGGGTGCATAACAAAAAACATACTCAACTACTTGAAATGTTTGTAGTTTTTCGGAGCACTTTGGTACCATGGTTGCTCCTATGCGTTTCAGACATTTGATAAGCACCACATTCCCCTGTGGTGTGTATAGCAATAATAGTAATAATAATAATAATAAGAAAAATAGGAAAACTTTTATTGCAAAAAGTTTAAAAAAGAAACGTATCGTTATATCGCATGGCTTGTATTGATTTAACTACTTTATGTGTATGTGGTTGCGGGTTAGTTTTTTTCTTGTTTTTGATATCTCTTGAAATGTTTACGACTTAAAATGGCTGTCTTGTCATCTACAAACAACATTTCATAATAAAATCCACAGCGTTTCGATTGCCTTTAAAATGATACAATCATAACACACAACAGTAACACACAATCATTCAGCTCCATCGAGCTCAACAAAGTAAAGTAATTTGGTATATATAATATCAACTATTCGCATTGGTATGAGTGTATTTGAGTTATTTCTTATTCTTTACGAATGACACTAAGAAACTGTACTCGATTTATACTGAATTTTCGACATGCTACATTTTCTAAAGCTTTCTGTGTGACACTCAATGGATGCATTAAAAATGTTAAACATTGATGACGCTACGGTGGGAAGGAATTTTGCTGATCTCTCTTACATCAGTTTGGGAAAGAATTTCTCAACTTGACATTTGTGAGACATTTCTCTCAGCAGTTCGTGCCCGCATGTGTCTTTTCATAATCATCACCGAAGGAAGAGGGGTATATTTACTCTGTCGAAACGTTTCCAAACCCCAGAAGGAATCACAAAGTATATGTACTCTTAATCAGTATCAAATTGGGAATTTGATTTGGGCATGTTCAACTATCCGCCTGTGTAATGTCTGTTTCTGGCTGCAAAAGGGAAGCTATCAACTTCAAATTTGACAGAAACATAGATTAGTATTGAATATGGACCAAATCGGTTGAACACCACTGTTTTTTGCTCATCACTCATAAACTTTAGTAGAAAAAATTGACCATGCCTTTTCAATTCTATAGTGCATCAAAATGAAAATTTTTTTCATACTTTTTTAACGCGTAATTGCAAGCTTCAAAAGCCTCACAAAGTGTATAAACTCTTTGACAGTTTCAGAGTTGGAATTCACCTAAACATGTCTATCTGCGTCTGTTCATCTGTCTGTTTGCGCAAGTGTGTAGTATTAATGATAAACGTTCGCCCGTTCGCAAAATTCTAGACATCGCCTACAAATTTGCAAAAGAATTTGGAAGTGACTTAAACTTTCCCCAAAAGACTGCTACAACGCCCACAGGCGTATACGACCGAAACTTTTATTTTGGAAATAGAAAAAATCAGCCGCGTTCACTATACTACACAGCATGAAAATTTAGTTCTTTTACATTTTTGTCTCTTTTTAGGGTAACGGTGATAGGTATAAAAGATTCGGTCAAGGCCGAGTATAATTTGCTTACTTTGTTTCTTTTTTTGTAATATGACCAATTAATTACTAGGGAGATATCCGATATTTATATAACACGATGACGGTCAGAAAGAAGGCGGGAAAGAGATTGATAGACTGCGGTCACAGCCTGCTGTGTGTGCCCAATCGTTGGGTGCGATCACTTTAACGACTGAGCATTTACTACAGCTACGACCAGCGAATTCTATCGTATTTTACATTAAAACCTGCGAACACTAGGTTGGTAGCGGCAATTTGTACCTTTTAGGCTACTCATGCCGAGTCTTTGTTATCTGAGTAGTAACTCGTCCCAGTCATGACAATTACTACTAAGGTAATAAGCCGTAGCTTTCTCGCAAAATAACTCTTGCCTAAAAATGCTGGCTACTATTGATCTCTGTTGATTTATAAAATCTTTTAACATAACTTCTCAGTATATATCAATAGAGTTTTTTCTCTATTCCATCTTGTAGTTTTTGAAAAACTTATCAGCTTTCTTTTCCTTGTTGATGTTTCACTTTCGCTTTTACGATGCCTAGTCATTCCACAGGATGTCCTCTACATATGTATAGAAACGGCGCTGATCAGGGAGAAAGAAATAGGGGGGAGAGAGAGAGAGAGAGAGAGAGAGAGAGAGAGAGAGAGAGAGAGAGAGAGAGAGAGAGAGAGAGAGAGAGATAGATAGATATAGAGGGTTCTCGCAGGTGAAAAAGTGCATAATCTGATCGCACTCGGTATAGTATAGTAGATCCGCACTTGGAATTCTGCTCAGGGACGTTGGCTAGTAAGGTAAGGGGTAGCCCAAAAATTATACAAAAGCCTTTGAGAATAAAAAAACTTCCATCGTAAGAATAACTCCAATAGTCTCTATCTCGAATAGTTATATCGAAGTCGTAACGATCGTGGCGGACGTTACGGTGATCTTTCATGTGCAGAGATAAGACGAGACGATTAATATGTATCACCTTTCAGGAAGTTGATCAAGAAGAACAATTTACTGAGCCTGACACGTAAAGAAGAACAGCTTGTAGGATTAGTACTGTATCGAAAACCATACAGGGTTGACATCTTATTAAGAAATACTTCATTTCCGCCGACATGCCTAGAAATAGCAGCAGTTGTCAAGGCGATGGAAAATGGTTGGTAAAAATGTATTCAAAGTACGCAATTTCGATGTTTGATTGAACTTTTTAAGAACCCATAGTCACTATTAGTAGGCGAAGGTTAATTGAACTGAAATCGAATACCAGTCTAATAGACTCTGTTGCAGCTGCCACATGAAAAACTTTTCTCTTTCGACGATAAGCAAAGACATTCTTTTAAGAGACAACTAACTAAAATTTATAAATGATTTCCGCCATCATGTGATGTAAGCGATTTTAAGATTTTTCTGATGCATATTTGATGTTGACGTTGCAAACGAAATGATACAATTTCCTTACCACTATTATATGCTGATGGTGGATGCAGAGATGTAAACTAAATCAAAGCGAAATCAATTGATTTTTATTTTTAATTCAGTTTTTCAAATTTGATAGTGTGTGTTATATAATTGTAGATGCTGTTGTAGTATAAGTATCTTTGCAGCATGACATTTTCATTTCAGTTGATTTTTTAAGTCATGGCTGTGGGAATTATACAAGTATTTTTAATTTAAACCAAGAAAAAAACAATTTTAACAAATTTACAAAAATTAAGTAATAATAATAAGAAATAGATATATATATATATATATGTTCACTAGCCAAGGCTGAAAATATCAAATAGAAACTTTATCATTCAGAGGAATGTAACACTCATAAGACATGTTGAGGTTAAATAGTTTTCAGAATTTCCCCCTAACCTACATATAATTAATGGTTGTGAGTTGTGCTGGCTTTTTATGCTTGAAAGACGTAAGAAAAAAAAATTATAATTGCTATGACAATACATACTCGTCACGACCTGTGATTCATCTAAAACTAAACTAATCTTCATATTTCGTTGATATTACACAAATGTATGTTTCTTCGATTTCCTAAAGCATAAGTTTTCTTGGTTGCTAAGGAACTTTTTTTATGAGGAAATTTAATCAGCTTCGCTCAGCTTTTGTACTCCTTAGTGAATGCTTCTCCAGAAGGTGAGGTACAAAATGGAAAATGCAAAACTTATTCAACAGACAAGGTCGAGTCGATCAGCATTCGTATTTTGATATGGTAACACAAACCTTTGGTATCTGGGTATTTGGAAGCGGCATAAGACGTGCAAAACTCACACACTAAACAAGATCGACTCGATCAACCGTCGCGTTTTGATATAATGACACAAAATGTTTGGGGCTAGGTATCTTGAAAGCGGCATAAGGAGTCCAAAGCTTATACATCAGATAATATTAAGTCGATCAGCAATCGGATCTTGATATGGTAACATAAACATTTTTAAGGAGGGTAGCTTTGAAGCTTTAATCTACGCCAGGTAAAAAACTTTATCATAGTCGTTTAAATTTTTAAATGTAAGCTAGAAGAAGAATATTACTTTTACGTCCAAGTCTTCGGTTTGTATGGTTGACCTGCGGCATAAGAAATCTAAGACTCGAAGCACCATTTAAAATCAGGTCGTTCAGATAGTTTTTTCGAATCAGGTGACATAAACTTTTTCGAACAAGGTGTCTTGGAAGCTCTGACCAACGTGATGCAAGAAAAAATTCCGAAACTCGCATATAACATAAAATCGAGTCGCTCAGGTGGCATAAATTGCTTCTGGGAGTTTATCTTATTCCCATGAGTACCCTAGTAGGTAAGAATCACAAGACGCAAGTCAGAGCTTAGCAGGTATAAATTTAAAGTGCGGCATCCTTTACCTTCATCGGAACTGCACGGAGTCCTTACTCGATAAAGTCATAACGCTTATCGATTGGGCGTAGACGCTCACTAGGTTGTCGCCACCATCTCCCTACCTCTTTCTCTTTCCGCACTTCTCTCCAACCGTCACCGTGTTATACGAATAGAGAACATTCCCTAAGAAAATGCGTAAAAAACAAAAAAACAAAACATTACAAAATTCGTTAAAATATTTAGATGGAAAATAGGTGAAGAAATTTACTTTCATTTCTTTAGTATTTGCTACCTTACCTGCCTTAAACTATTTTGCCTTTATATGCCTGCTACATAATCTTTTTTATTTTCTTTTTTTAATATGACTCAAGGGATGTCTTCTGCTCGTTTAATGAACGTGTAACAAGGTAATATGGAGATGGTCAAAAAAAAAAGGGGGAAAAAGAACAAAATAAGAAGGAATCGCGCTACTGTAATATATTACACTACCACATTAGCAGTTTATTACCATAGTTTTGCTTTTTATTTTCTTGTAATGGGACCAACCGCTCGGAAAATGTCGCGTGTACATGTTACACGGTGATGATTATAAATAAGTGAAAAAAGAGGAAAAGATAGGAAGTGACCATCCCTTAATGGGCATGTGCGCAGTCAGTAAGTATTACACCTTTACCGGCTAAGCAGTTACGACAGTTTCGATCAGCTTTGCCCTACCGGATTGAGCTTTAAACTCGCGAACTTGCGACAAGTAGTCGCAACTCTTCTCCGCCATGCTGTGGGGAGGAGAAATAAGTGGAGGATAAGGAAGAGATAGGGAATGATCGTAGCCTAGTAGGTATATGTGAAGCGCTTCGACCAACTTTTAGTCTACCGGACTGACTTTTAAACTGGCGAACCCGCAACAAATAGTCGCGATTTTTATCCGCTTGCCTATGTTGAGTCCTCCTACTTTATAAAAATATTTCAGCCTTATATCGCTTAAGTACCAAATAAAAAAAACAACAATATTCATTCTACATCTCCGTACATGAGGGAGCAGATTGTCCTATTTTCTGTATAGGCAAAGGTCGAAAATTCATACTGACCACTTATTCATAACCCATTTACTCTTCTATTTGGATGCTACAAAAGTTTAGTTTTTAGTTGAAAGTCGATTATAACCTCATTTTTAATTTTTAACGATTTGTCACTTTATGTCCCAAAAAAAAAAAAAAAAGAGTCAAATTTTTGGTTGTTTTTGTTTCGTTTTATGTTTTTTAGTTATTTTGTCTTTCAAGATAATTTCCGGTATTGTTAACTGCTTGACTGCGTCGACTGAATGACTAACTAACTGAGTGAATAGGACTGGATTTAAAGAAACATATTACTTCAGCAAGAAGTACATACGCCAGGAGTGGTTTGCAGTAAATCACATCAACTTAGCTGACAGCTATCACAAACAAATGCCTTTTGGGGATAAATCATAAACTCATGAAAATAAGTGCAAATGTGTGTACAATAGATTTTGATGACGATGTTTATAAGTTTGTTTTTAATTTGTGTAATTAATTTTTTTTTTTTTTTTTTTTTTTTTTATTATCATTTCGCCAAATTTTGATATATGTTTTTATTCCATTAGACTTTTTACATTTGCAAGCATCAAAAAGAGAAAGGCTTGACCTTCTATTCGTAATACTCAGAAATGGTCGTCGTAGGTAGATAGATAGATGGATAGTTAAATATATTTTTCAACAGGGTAAGATTGTGATTCGATTTTGTTACAGACGTACGGACAATCGCTTGACTGTGTACTTATTACTGGAAAGCCTTCAAACTGAAAAATTTAAATATAAACAAGCAAACGCAGTATAGTAGGGCAAGGCCCTCCATTAAATACCCTATATCACCTTACACTTATTTATGTAACGACCTTTCAAATTAAAGGGTTGTGGTTGAAAAGGGTCATGTTTGAATAAAAGACGCCAGTCTATCAAATTTATAAAAATATATCGAAAAGTTTCGATCTATAAGTTCAACACAAGAATGCATGGACAGACGGACAGACAAGTTTAAATCAATTCCGAATCGTTTTCTGTATAATAGAATGTGGGTCTATTCCACTTTTTCTGGGTTTTTCAACCCTCCGCACATTTACCTTAACATACCCTGTGCCGCAAGTTGCGTAGGGTAAAAAAATTTTTGATCGGATGAGCCATTTTTTTAAACTCTCTTTATAATAGTGCTCTTATATGCAAAAAAGGCTTAATTTTCAATAGTTTTTGATACAACGATTTATCGGTAACAGTAATGGACCTCATCCAGCATAATGTTTTTCTGAAAAGTAATCCTTTAGATGGCCAACCAAGTCTAATATTTGATGCTTTGCAATGAAAATGGATGAAATATGTTTAACAAGAAAACTAATTTTACTAAACTTGAGCCAAATCAGTTCAGAATCCCCTCTGAGAGAAGAGTCTATATCCAACACGTGCCTTTACTGGGAAGCAATGTGTATGTTTGATTAGCTCATTAGGGAATTGAGTTAGGAATTTTAATTTTACTCAACACAGCGCATTATCTGTTGTTGATTTGTGGACTTGCAGAAGAAGAAGAATTGTAGTAAGCGCTTTAGTGTAGGGTAAACTGGGTGCGACGCTCCTATTCAAATGAAACGTTTCAGCTTATTTTGCATGGAGTAAAATATATATACACATGTTGTGATACAAGTCCTATATATATATATATATATATGTAATTCTGGTCTATACACACCGATATGCACTTAAACATTTTAAGTTCTTATACTCGCCATCGAAGAATGGAGATATAATCATTTTGTTATAACGTTTGCAAAAGAGAGCTTCATGGGCCCTACATAGTATAAACTTTTTTGATCCGTGTCAAATTCTGTCCGTCTATGTGGATGTATGTTGTTGGTACTCTCTTCGCTGTCGAATGGAGCTCCGCTTTGTTTTGTCAGCACCTAGCTAAACAACGAAATTCCCGTCTGCATGTTTCATTTATATCCCATATATATACATATATATATATATATATATATATATATATATATATATACATATTATATATACATAGTTTATATACCTATACATATTGTCTTACAAGTCCTTGACCTTTGACATGCCTACATTAGTGAAAATATAGTGTACTTTATATGTCTATGCTTGCCTGTGATTATTTCCAAAACGAACATAATATTCTTATCCATTTTTTGGTTTCGCTTTTGATATTCAATTGCCGCAATCGTTATTTATTCACATGTGGAATGCATTCCACCGGAAGCTGACTTGATAAGTCTAAGTACTTGAGCAGCATATCTGAAATGTAATCATTGTTGAAAATTTTTGTCGTTAATTGTTTTCATTTAATTGTATTTTTCATTCAGTTGGCGAAATTTTCATTTCATTTATCTTAAATATAATTTTTTTCTTCACTTCATTTGGACGACATATAACGATATTTGAATTTGTATTTATTTCAATATGACATACGTTTTCATTTTGATTTATATTCTGCTTATGAGAATATATTTACGTGAATGTGGGTGTGGGTGTCCGTGTGTATACATAAAATGCTTATAAAGTGGTTGCACTTGAAATCATATGCATTTCTTAGCAAAGCGCTAACTTTATCTCGCCATGCGTTTAAGAATTTACATGAGCATTCTAAGATTTGTGTATATGCATAAGATGATTAAAAAGTATTAAGCCATCAGAAAATCAAATTGCAATATCTTCATTTTCAAGTCTTTGATAATCGCTTTTAAAGCCGAATAAACAATATCTTCATAAATTTGGTTACAATTGTACACTAAAGCCTAAACTTGTGGTAAGAGGGTATATTAAATTTGTGTGGATGAATGTAACACCCAGAAGGACTTGAGATAGACCCAATTCTTATTTATACCGATCGATTTAAATCCACTTTTTACATACATCTAAGCATGTCCGTCCTTCCGTCTTTCCGTGTAGCTGCTCGTCTGGTATGCTTCTTGTGTTCAACCTACATGTCCCAATTTTTATGATATATAATGTGGATGGCGATGATGAGGACTACTTTTCCCACATCTCACTTTGAAAAGTCGTTATGAAAAAAAAAATGACATTTTCAAAATGATTGAGCAGCAGTATTTTCGCATTCTAAATTGATTTGCAAAATTTTGAAAAATATCTAATGATGCAAATTTGTCAATAACAATAATTTTATATAGACGAATAATTTTATCTTAACGAATTTGAAGCACCTAGGTCAGCTTTTCTGGATACCATCGCTTATAAAGATCCTAACGGAAAATAAGACGTCATTTGGCAAAAAAACTCCTATATTTGACATTTTATTATACGAATTATTTTTAGGTTAAATCGAATTTGGATCAAGTAGATCGAGGAAGATCTAATTTTTAATACTTTATAAAGAACCAAGTTTGAACCACATAGGTCTATTTTTCCCGTAAGACTTTTCACGAATAGTGAGGTCTTTGGAGAAAAGATTTTGTTTTCATGACGAAAATTGGTGTAGCAATTTGATTAACTGTAAGAAATTTCGCTGCCATAGGCCTATTTTCTACATACCTCCCTATTCACGGATTCTGATGAAAAGTATGCCCTTATATGGCGACAAAGTCTAATAGGTAGTCATCTATAATGAGAACGGATGAAGAATAATAAAATCTCTAAACATGTAACAAATCACGTTAGTTAAGGCTTTGTCCACCCTACAGTAAGAAATTTTTGATGAAAATTACGCTATACGTACGTATGTATTCATAAAATGTATATTTTTTATGTATACTGTGTTAAGTGAGGTGATGTAGAGTAGCGAATAATCGGCGTGACCGATATTTTCGTATCTCTTTCTTATACTAATTGCGATCAAAAAATAAGGTAAAAAATATCTTTATTTATTCTTTCAAATAAATTACATCACATTCCAAGCATTGCCGTCTCGATACAATGTCTGTATGCCGACGTTTTCTTCAACCCTCGAAACGTTTCTTGAACATGCAGAAGTCGCAGCTATTAACTCAAGCTTATACGATGGTTACGAAATGACGAAGGTCACTTTTCGGCGATAAGTTCAAGAAAAAATCGTGGCAAAGAATTTACCGTTTTCTGAAGTAATGGAGATTTGAAGATTTTGAGGCACGAAGCATCTTCTAGCCGGGTTTGAGTTGTGACCAAATGAAACGCCCATAGTTTTGACAAAAAATCCTAATCGCCAATCGATGATTTTCGATTTTATTAATGTGGTTTTCGATGATAGACTTTGGCGCTGTTCATCTTAACCTCACTTCCGGCCTTCTTTGAGTTGGTTCTTCGTATCATTTTTAAAACATATTTTTGCGACATAGCCTGTAACGTCGTCAACATTTCCGCGGCAGCATATTCATTTCACAAACAAAGTTCGATACAAATTCATTGCTCGTTAAAATCAGATAAAGTAAAAATCAAAAAAACTCACTTTTGTATCTTTACAAAAACACGTGCGACTCTACAATAATTGAATAAATTGGCATGAAATTGTCCATAGATGTCGAAGAGTTTACCACCCCAAACCTGTAAAGCCAAAAAAAAAAAAATAAATAAAAAAAATAAAATAAAATAACCTCAAGATTTCATAGTCACCGCGGTTCACCTTAGTTCACCTTATTTTTTGATCAATATCCATATACATATAATATGGCTTAAAAAGTATTAAGCGTTGTGGAACTATATCTTGGCTCATTGGCTCAATACTTTTTAAATTGCTCAACAATTTTATAGATGTAATTGGAAGGGTGTATATGTATAATATTTTTTCATTTGTTTTACGAATAATTACATATGGAAACTGAATGGCTGGGTGACTGGCGGGTTGCCTGAATATATACTTACAAGCAAAGACGTACGCACACACACAAACACACACACACACACACACACCCAAGAATATGCAAAAATAAATTGTATGTATATATATATATACATTCAAATATATATTCATATATATATGTATTATGTACGTATATACAGTATTTATATATCTGTTATTCCGAAAGACTTAAAAAAGACTTATTACAATTATTTAGCATCAACAAGCAACATCGAAAGATATGTTCATGTTCCCGCGTGTGTGTTTTTAGCTTGATTGCAAACACCAGCAGCAGAAGCAGCAACAGCACCAGACCAACAGCAACGCTAACGCCTTTACTTTAACATAAAGACCAGACACTTATATATGTATATATTTTATTTTATCCATGTTCGCGCGTATGTATGCATGTTTTTGTGTGCATGTTTATTATTTGCCTAAGAGTATGACATTTACATACAACAAGAGCAGCAATAACAACATGAATAACTATGTCTTGTTTTTTAAATACCTACATATGTATGCGTATGCGAGTATATTTCTAGATAATTTTTTTCACACAAAAAAAATAAAAAGCAAAAAAAAAAAATGATATATATCTGAGATCTTATACGTTTCAATGTGTTTGTGTGTATGCGAACATTATTTACTTATATCCATCCATTTAATATCCGCATGCTCTCGTTACACATGCAATCCTACACATTATCTATCACCTCACCACAGCCTCAGTCCCGCTACCATTGCCACTACTACTACTACTACTACTACTACTACTACTACCACCACTACTACTACCACCACTACCACTACTACTACCACTACTGGTTGTTGCTTGCCTTTCGTCTCTTCTATACCCTTTTTTTACGCTACTAGCTTAGTGTGTATATAGCTCTCTTCTTCTCACTAATCTATACATATATTATTATTGTAGCGCGTTTACATTTATGTTTGTTTTTTCTTCATATGAATACGTTTTCAATGTATTTATTTTCCATATATTGTGATTTTGTTTCTCTTTTTATTTTGTTTCTTTGATTTCTCGCATTTACATTATTTCGATTTCAGTTGTACGACTAACACTGAAATATTCGTGAATAGAGAAAGAGATATATATATATATATATATATATATATATGCATATAAGTTGGGTTTTATGGGAATTACTTAATTTTTTTTTATTTATTTTGTTTTTGTTCGCACTTACCACAGGGGTTTTGCTAGATTTACTAAATGTTTTTGTAAGGAATCTCATTAAAAAACATATATATTTTTGATTAGCGTGAATAACGGAATAAAATTAATCATTCGAGCATTTCACTCAAAATCAAAATTCTTGGCAAGAAAAGCGAATCGATCTAAATACACTTTTGTCAGGTAAACTGCAAAAATTAGCGAAATCGACATTGAAGACTTTAATTCTACCAAAGTTTTTTTTTTCTTTTTTTTTTTTTTAATATGATCAATCAGTTTAGTGGATGTCTCCTATTCGCGTAACACGGTGACGGCCAGAAAGAAATGAAGAAAGAAGGATGGAGGGAGTTGGTGGCCGCGGGCCAATCGATATTCCTTTACCGACTAAGCGCTTATTATAGCTACGAACAGGGTAAACTTTATCGCATTGAGATTTGAATCCGCGAACACAGACTTTATGTTCGCAATTCTTACTTACTCGGTTACTTACGCGGAGTTAAACTTTATCGAAAATTAAGGATCGATACACAGATATCGAAAATTTGGCAGTTTATCCTCTTCTTATTTTATTTCGGTCAGAATTATTTTAATTTAATTTACGATATTCGGGTTACATGAGCACCAGTAGCTTCTAACATTTTAGGTCAACTGAGAGAGAGTTCGTCGTTCTCTCGAAAGTATCGATCGTTAGTAAGTCTGTGTCAACTGTCTATGTCAACGGTACAGGTAGAAGATCTTGGAGCGAACTATATTATCTCTTTGGCACGCTAGGCTGTCTTCTTTCTTGCCGAAGCGATACAATAAAAGCTTTAATAATGATCTATAGAAAAGGTTCGACCCAAGCAAGGGTTCTTGTTTTAGGTTTTACATGTCATGTCTATGACATACGATATACGATCAATATATCTAATGAATGGATACTTCGGGTGCAACTTATTTTTTTTTGTTCCACGAACAGTACGAAATATACGATATATGATTGATATATCTGATGAGTTCAATGTATTCTGACATCGAATACCGTAAAGCAATCAGTTCGAATGTGAGTGTAATTTCTTTTTTTCTTTACATATCGTGTCCACTCACGACATGAATAATACCGTATACGATCGACTTATTTTAGTGCACATTGACATCAAATAACGCAAAACTATGTAGGGTAAGTAACAGTGAAATTCGGCCCAAGTCGCAGGTCTAAGATCTTTCTTTCCTTATATGCTATGTTAAGATAAGAGTGATACGATATGCAATCCATATAACGCACGAGTGGATATTCAATTTGTATTAATAGCAAGCCTCGGATGTACCTTTCATTTTCTATATATTTATTATATTTACACATTTATATGAATGATGTAACATTCCATAGATTTATCAAATGAAGCGCTATCCAAGCATACGGTATGAACGATGTAAAATGCGATGGATTTATGGAATGAAGGGCTATCCAATCGGAGTTCCCATCACATATCATATAAGCCTTAGTAAGGAGTAGTACAGAAATTCGTTCGATGCGAGTGTAAATTTTATTTTTCTTTACATATTATGTTCATACACGATATATGTAACGAATCCATCTTGACATCAAATGTCACAAAACCGTTAATGTGAGTAATAAACAAAATACAATCCAAGCCGCGAGTGTGACTTCTTTCATTCTTTACGTAATATTTCCAAATTGCTTTTCATAGAATTGTTTTCTCTTCATAAGATTTTATACTTGCTGATATATTTTTTATTTTTATTATTATTATTTTTGTTTTTTCGTTTTAATTTTTTGTTTTTATCACACATTCATTTATTGTTTAAGAAACATTTTAAAACAGATATCCATTCATACATATAGATATACATATCTTCTTATATATATATGAGCGGTATCATATAGCTCATATATATATATATATATATGATAGCGCATATATATATGATAGCGCATGTTATTCGTTTTGCTTTTCGACATTTTTTCTTTAACATATTTTTACTACTTACACTCATGTACAGTTCATTGCAAAACTATTGCAACTTTTTTGCTTAATCCAGCAAAATTCAAATGTCGTTTTTATGTCTTCTTCGTATTTACTATGTCAAATTTGCATATTACGCGCCAGATATTCAATTGCTTAGTAGCTTTCCTCTAGAAAAGAAAAGAAATATTTTGAAATTTCTTATACTTTTTTATATATATATATATTAACCTTAAGGATGTGAAGTTATATTTAAATTTAACTACCAAAGACGCAAACCAAAAATTTTAACTAAGCTCTATTATGCCGTTAAAGTGGCTATTGATCAGGGATTCATGCTATATTTGTTTTATTTGTTCGCAGAACTTGGTTTGGTAAAAGTAGATAAGTAAACTTTCAATATTTTCAGTCCTGTATTTGACGTGGCATAAAAACTTTTTCATACTAAGTTTTATTTAATTAACATAAAAACATATTTTCTTTATAACATTATTTTTTTTTTATTTTAACTAAATTTTGATTTAAATTCTTTCGACACTTCGGTTAACAGAACGCTGTTACTGACTTAGAAGAGCTTAATTAAATTTTTGGTTCGTGTCTTTGCTAGATAAATTTAAACACCGCAGCCGTGGTTAACTTTACTTTAAGTTTGCTTACTGCCGTCGCCCGTATCTGTTATGTTAGGGTATTTTGTATATTTAAAACATTTACTTTTCAATAATCTAATAAATATTTTATTTTGGGACTGTACACCTCTTGATCTTTCTCAGGATACTCTTTCGTACTACATTGGATTATGTTAAGCAGGTTCTTTAAACGTGTCACCTCTTTTTTTCCTGCATTTTTCTTAATATTACCCATCGGTTAGATGATATCCTCTATAGTCTACAGTCTACAGTTTATTTGCCATATAGCTATTACAGGGTGAGGGTCAGAAGAAGGTGGAAAAGAGAAAGAGTTGTGACAGTCTAGTCGATAGAGAAGATGATCGTCGGCAAGAAATGCGCAGAGGGGCATAGAGTGCGACCGAAATATATATATATTCGATCGGTACATGTTGTACTTTTATCGCCTTCATTATAGCTGCGGCCACAAGTCAATCGTTATTAAAGTATAGTCTACCGCATAGCGTACTGAACTCGCCTTTCTTCTCTGTTAGTTTATATGAGAAGACTGGGGGAGTTCTTGCCTATACCTGTGACATTTTCCGAAAAAATTGAGAGAAGAGAAAGAGACTGGGAGAGCTCGCATTCTAGTGGATGCGTGTTCTCAATTAGTAAGTGTTATTGCTTTATTTTCGTATTTTGGGGTTAGATATCAAAATGGATTTGTTTTGCAAAAAAGTCGAGAATATTTTGTTACTGACTGTATATCGTTTGTGCAATTAGTCTTTTGATTTTTTTACATGTATCGAAAATGCTTTTCCCCTAATTATGACAGAGTTTGACATGTTGTCAATTGCACTTGTTACCTATCATATATAGACATATATGTTATACAGATGTACTAATGCTTTGTTCAAAAAGTGGTATGACTTCTTGTTCGTCAATTATTGCGGTGCGCCGGGTTATGAATTTAGTTCATTGCGCTAAGCTGTTAGTAATAAATATTACATTAGCTCTTTGTGCCCCTTGCGCGAAGTGATTTAAGCAAGCGTTAAGTAAGGAAAGGGACAGACAACTCTTTGTTGGATAAGGTATTTTTTGTATTCTGGGAACTATATTCGTTCATCGAGACCTTTGCAGCAGAAATTCGACGCATGTGATTTCGGAATCGTCTCACTCGCCTAATTTAGCTCTCTCTGGATTGCGTCCTCTCTTCTCCAAACCTTAACTGAAGCATCGTTTTGACACGCGGAGTTCAGAGATAAAATCGAATTGAAAAATGCCCTTTCTATTGTCACTAAATTTGACATGAAATGTCGTCCAGGAGGCTACCAATCGAAAATCCATCATGTGATTTAAATGCAAAAGTTGTAGTAAAATGTTTTTTTTTCATTCAAGGACATGATGGTCCCTCAAAATTTAAAATGTGCATATATTTTCATCCCGTCAATCGGTAACGCATGGCAGTTCGTATAGAACCGGTGTTCTAGACGGATCATTGACTTTGTGATGGACAACTCAGTTGGATAATGACTTTCTTATTCGTCGCATTTGCCAAGCGCTATCTGCTTATGTTACGAAACCGCTAATTGATGCCGTGAAATAGAAATCTTGGTAGGGCCTCCGGTAAGCTAACACCCAATACTAGCCTTAGAGAATCCTCATAATATATACATGCATATGGTATATGTTGTGAGGAGTCAAAGTCATCTCTCGTTTTGACTTTACATGTTCTCTGTCTTGGCGGAGAAGTGTTAGGCTAACTTAATAACAGGTTAATCAAGTTGTTCAGGTGACATGACGAACGGAGTGTTTGAGGAAACTCAATCTGAAAGCAGCTGCGTTCTGATTGTGGTATGGTAACGTTGGCAAAACACAATCTTGAAGGGAGTACGAATCGAACGACTTGCACGATTGTCCGAGACGAGGGACCGACCGTTCCGTTTTTCTGTCTTCTTGATCGGGTAACAGATTTTCTCCTAGTGTATAATTTCCATTTAACAGACAGAGACAGTACAGTGTAAGTAAAGTACAGAAATGAAAAAATCCTAGGAAATACATGCTTCTTGTGTGGCTCCTGGCATACCTTCTAGGTTATCCCGGACACTGGTGGCCATTTGCAGCCATACAATATGACTAATCACTTAGGAGATATCACCTACATACGATTAGATGCAAAGAAAGAAGGAAAGAGGGGGCAATGTTTGTGTTTGTTGGACTTGAAAGTAGGAACATTTGGAACGGCGCGAAAAACCACTGTGGTTAAAGCAAGAGGATTAATAGTGTAGAGTGACGTGCACGAGGCATCTGTAATGGCGACACTATAGGAGGCTCTGAAAATCTCTATTAAATTTTATTTTACTTTCTCTTATCATTAAACATTAAAGATCGTGCAATAAGGCAGACATTCACGACGCATCATTCGATCGACTTACAAAGGAATCTAAGGGCAGCAAAGATTTATTTAAGGGCACGCGTTTATTCAAAAACGACCCGCACATTAAATTTAACTCGGTAGCCATTACAACTGATTAGTAAAGAAATTAATAGCTAAACGTTTTAAGTGACCAAGACAATCGAATACCTATCAATAACGTTACGGATTGGCTGACATCAGATTGGCAAAGACCGCCCCCAGTATTCATGATAATATTGATAATTAAAGCCAATCGTTTGCCAAAAATTATAAACCATTGTATGTTCATTTCCACATACGCATTACAAGCGAGCTTGTAAGGGCGGTTTGTGGCTGTGCCTTTCATCTGGAGGGAACTTTTTTTTTTTTTCTTGCTGTAAGCATTTGAAAGCAAAAATCAGTTAAACAAGATAGTGTCGTTTGCATCGCTAATTATTACTGAAATGGCTAAACGAGCAAAACAGCACATAAGCAAAAGAAGAACGTTATGACTGCAGTTGTCTTGTGGCAGAGAATAATATAGTTTCTCTTATTGCATGCTATTTTTCCAATTTAACTCTTGCGCTTGGTAATGTTTTCCATAGATAGGTAAGAGGTGTCAGCAATTACTTGGATAAGAACACAAGGTCGCTTTTACCTAATATAGTTTTTCGTTTTGTGGTTTCCGCAGGTATTTATAACGTTTTTGCCAAAGAAACAAGACACTCAGTTTTCAGTTTCATTCTGAAATTATAAGAGATAATTATTTATCGCTTACCGTGAATTTTTGCTTCTATACAAGAACGGTTCTCTATTTTCAACGAGAGAAGATTTTAACAGTCTGGCTTTTGCAATTAAAGTGAAATTCCAATGTGAATGCTGAAGTTCATGTTCAACATACTCGTGCCTGTCTCTACTATGTATACTGCGAATAAAATAACCAAATCGTGCTTGAATGGTTCCCTATTCGTGTAACAGGGCGATGGTCAGAAAGATATGAGGAAAGAGATAGACTAGGCTGTCATTTTCACAGCCTAGTGGATGCGGAAGAGAATCAGATATCACTTGCATTATGTTCAGAATGTACTTGATACATATGAGGAACTTAACGTTACGGGGCCTTCTACATTATACTTAGAATACGTAGGGGATACTCAGCCTTAGGCTGAGTTTGATATTAGTATCACCTACGTATGTATCAGAAATGGGGCACGAGGTCGTTCCTCACAGCTTATGGGTATAGCAAGATTAATGCTTATAGTTCTTTTCACTTCGCGTTCTCAGTCTGTACATTTTCGAAACTTTCTGTCTGCGATTCCCAAAATTGTCTCTTCATAGTGTTCTGAAAAATTTCACTCCCTCTTCAAAATCATGTTTGTTTTTATCAGTTTCGTGGCTTCTTACGACCGAAAGGGTAACATACTACACTGGCACACGGTTCACCATTAAATATCCTGAGCCATTTGGCATTCTATAGTTATTCATAGAACGGTTTCTCATAATAAGACTTAAAATTGGACGTAGCCGAAAAACTGATCCAGTCCGAACCAGACAAACAAATGAACAGATGGACAGACGAGCTCAGATCGATATAGAAAGTGATTCTGAATCGACCGCTTTAATAAAATGTGGATCTATCTCAAGTCCTTCCTGGATGTTGCATACGGCTGGACAAAGTTAGTACATCCGCATATGGTATAAGTTATGAAGTGCTATACAAGCAAACATATTATCGATATTTTTATATTAGTCTTTAAACCTTACCCAATGTCAATTATCCGCATACGGTGAAGTTAAACGAGTAAAACAAGTAAAAGTTCAAATGAGGTCACGGGACGAGATTTTTAGGAGATGGTTACTATCAACACATCTTAGTTTGCTTGAATTTTAATTGAGGTTAATTCGAAAAATTACTTATAACCTTAAAAATTTCAATAATTGATTGATACGTGCTCGTGATACCAGCTTTCAATATCTTTCACCATTGATTGAAGGTTAAAATATCCAAAAGCAACGGTATAATAATTCCAATCACCTCTAAAAAGAAAACCAAAAAAAAAGAAAAAAACCGAATTCGAAAGGAAAAGTAAAAGTATAATTTCATGGCATACGAATCACTAATGGGTTGATATACGAACCAAAAAAAAAAAAAAATAGAAGAAATGATCAAAGACAACTTAAACTATTTGGAAATTTTTGTTTACACCTCCCCACTTGCTGTGATGATGGCACATTAAACTTGTGTGAATTTAGTCAAACTCTGAAACAACAATTTATTTAGGCGTGTCTGTCCATTCGTCTGCTGACATCTGTCTAGAGGTCTTCGTGACTTTCTTTTGTTGAAATTGTGGACGTTGACATATTTCGGCTTCCAAACGCAAGCTACTGAAGAAAATAGATTACGTTGGATTATATTTGCAATCACCTTCTAAAAAATACCTTATATTGAAAAAAATTGTTATATAACAGAAAGTTGTAAATTTTAATATATTTGTAAAAAATCGATAGACGACATAGTGCCTTCACTTATTAAATGAAAGCGGGAAAATTTGATTGACGATTTTGGTAGACTTGGGCTACCTAGGTCTATTTTTTGACCATCTTCTTAGCAAAAATAATAGTTTTCTTTGAGAAAAGTGCTTCAATTTTAGTATATTGTAACGAAAACAGTGAAGTTCATTTGGCTCATGTATTGGGTCTCCATCTATCTCTTTCTCCTTTTCTCTCTCTCTCTCGCTCTAGTTCTCATTAAGAGTAAGCTTCTGCATGGACCCGATATATAATTTTTGGAATTCTGCGACGAAAGTAGGTAAAAAGTTCGCATATGAACGGCCCGTTTTACCCGTTTTATATATTGGTACACGCTATACCACTGATGGTACAGCTTATATTAAGTTTGTACGGATCTATGCAACGGCCAGACGAATTTGAAATAGATCGCCCATTAATTGTATCGATCGACTAAGAATCACTTTTTGCATCGATCTAAACTTGTCTGTCTGTCTGTCTGTCGGTCTTGCCTTCTTTTGTTTAGCCTGCAGATAGTAATTTTTGGGATATTTTGATCAAATATAGCATTCCGACATATTTTGGCACAAGGACGAATGCTATTGAAAATAGTTCGGAATGGACCACTTCTTCGGCCACATTCCCTATAAAAAGTTAAGCTGAAATGACGTTATATGAATATCTCTATTAATCGTAATTGGTGTAAGGCGCTTAATGGTGGGTCGCCGTGTTCAATTATAGTATTTTTACTTGTTTAACATTAAATTTTTATTTAATTTATTCGCAATTTATTTGCGCCTACACAGCTCTAATGCAAGCTTTAAGAAATTGTCGTCGTCATTTATTGAAAAAGGAAAGAACGAGTAGTTTATTATATTAATTGTAACGAAATTTTTTTTTTTATTTTTATTTTTTACATAACGACGATTTATTTTATAAACTAAAACAATAACAATTTCTTAATGGCCACATTCAAGTACGAATATAGCACATACTTAAAAAGGTAACACTTACCTCAACCGCTGCATAGTGAAGGCAAAGTATCCGCAAACATATCAACTTACACAACATAAAATATTAAGAGTTGGGTAAGGGTGTGTTGTTTTTTATTCTTTGTATTTTCTGCTGCTGCTGTTGTTTTTGTCGTCGTTCGTTGTTTTCTGTGGTAGACTTTAACCATACAAATGAGCATAGCATCAAGCCCAGCATTCGGTCTTACAGTAATGGTTATGGCAGTAGGTTCGCTATTCTATATATTATTGCATACACACACACACACACACTCCTTTCATATTATTTATTATTTTAGCTTTCACGTAAGTATACTTATATAAGTATTTAAAAGGTAAAGAAGTTGTTGGCAAAAAAAAAAAAAAAAAAAATAAAAGAAAAAAGAAGAGTAATGAACTTCTATTAAGAAATTGTATGAGTTAAAAACTTATACCATACCTAGTTATGGAGTAAAGCGACAAGCTTTGGGTAAAAGATTGTTTTTAAAGTTTTTTTTTTTTAAATAAAATTTTAATTCAAATTCAAATTCAACTTAAGTAACATTGATAGAATTATAAAATTACCTATGACTTCTATAAGTCATAGGAAAACGCATATATGAGAAAATCAGAGAAAAACTTTTATTGCATAAACCTAAAGTAAAATATATTCTACTCACATATATATAAATCTATATATTTATTCGGATAACAACTAATTTACATAAGACAACCATAATACCCATAGAAACGCATAGTTGCTTATAATCAATTAAATTCCATCACTTTCAGTCTTTATTTGTTTGTTCTCCTATGACAGTTTCTTAGAGTGCGTGACAAATATTTTTCTTTTAGCCATAATATTTAAATCAATTATTTGTATCAATTTACTTAAGTACTAAAATCAACTAATTACAGACTTACTTGTTACTTGTATGCGTCTAATGTTCATATTCAAGAGTCAAATAAGGTACTTAGATATGTGCAGAGCACCTGCAAGCACACTACTGTGAAAAAAAGTTGCTATTCATAATATCAATTCATTCCTCATACTTTTTCATATTGATTTCAATTATTTCTTTAAAGAGCTGAACTTGGTAGGAAACCTTGGAGGGAATCTTGAACTTATAAAAACCTTTGCAAGAACTTGGACGAACTATTATTTCTAGTAATTAAACCTGTAAGATTTAAAATCGTATCTCATGTACAGTCCAGGGTATATTAAACTTGCACGGACGTATGCAATACCCAGAAGAAGTTTGAGATAGACCCGCCTTTCATTCTACTGATCGACTCAAAATCACAAACGGCCTTGATTTAAGCTCGTGTGTCCTTCTGTCTATTTGCCTCTATATCCGTCGTGTATTATTGTATTCAATGTACAGGTCGCAAAAAAAATGAAGTTATAGAAAGACTTTGTGTCGCGTAGATCAGCATTTGCAAGGTGTTTTCGAGGGCTGTATTCAACCTTGGTTGAACAGCGATAATAATTGAACGTAACACTCAATATTAAGCAATCTTAAGTTGAAAGTCTATGTCCCGTATCCATGCCAACAAATTCGACATTTTTAGAACGGCTCTTAAGCTCATCCATCAAGTACAAGAAAAGAACAAGCACATGGAAAACCGAATAACAAATTGGTTGAATCAATAATACCATCCGTCGTCCACTTATTGCATTATTGCGGGTGCATAGCACTCAATAGTTAGCCTGTTCTGTGATTTATGTACTAAATGGCAACCGTTGATTCAAACATTTTTACATTTTCAAATCGGCTTAGATTCTGAGGTTCAACGTCAAGAGAAAAAGCACTTCTCTAATTCACCTATGATATGTATGGTGATCAAGAGAATGCATACAGCTTACGGGTCTTAGATATGGAATCAGGAGTTTAGTCCACTCCATATTGCGAAACCTTAACTTTCATAACAAGTTTCGACGCATGAAAGCGAAGTCAAATTATTTGACTTCCATAAGGCATCCAGATTGAATGCTAATCAAAGCTTCATTGATATAAGATTACGTCGCTGGTTTTTGTCTTGAATATATCAGTATGTACGAAGCCCTCTTTAGTCCAGAATAAAATAGAACCGTCAACAATTCGAATATCGTTTTAGTATGTTCGACTTCTGGAAAATGAATTTCTAGATTTGTAGTGAATCCAAGTCTCATCAAAAGTTATCATAATTCTAATGCTCGGAATCTACTAATCACTTAATCCTATGCAGCCGTCGAAATAATAAGATCAACAAAGTCGCACTAAAGAACCTGTTAGTTTACATTAACGAAATGTTTAGAAATTTATAAATACTTGCAGAGACAACAAGTCAGGCTAGTTCGACTTTTAGACACTCTACATCTCTTCGCAATCATTCATTAAAAATTGATTTTTTTTTTTGGGTATATGAGGGTTTAATATTTCATGGCAATCCTTATAGGCGGTGATATATAAAAAATAGGCCTATTTCGTCCAAATATGATATAAATATAAAAATTCGCCATTTCGCCAAATAAAGACTTACTTTCCATTACTATCCTATATGGGGCTGAATCGCAAAAATAGATTTACGTGGCCCGAATTCGGTAAGGTTAACTTTTATGTCAAATTATGATTACGAACGAATTTTCATGAAGAAATGTTAAAAATTATGCTTTTCACAATATACAGGTTCAGTTTCCGTAGGAATGATTATAGAATAGGAGTTGCAAAAATTTACCGATCCAAAGCTGCTACACCAATTTAGAATGCCAACATACTATTACTAAGAGATTTTTACAGCGAAATTCTGAAAAACGTATTAAATTTTCATATAGCGACTTATCGAAACAAGGCGTTGTATGAAGAGCGATCGAAAAGATGATCCAATCTGAACCATTTCCGGTAGCGCTTGTGTTTGGGCCAACATACGTAAGTGCAGAAAATTTGATTAAAATATTTCGAAAAGTGCGAGCTGTAGGCTGAACACCACAATACTAGGCGAACAGATGGACAGATGGCAGATTTGATTCAGAAAGTGAGCTTGAATCGATCGATATTATAAAAGGAGGGTCTACTCCGCTCCGTTCTGGATGTTACATACATTCACATACATACACAAACACTGTACCATAAGCGATGCAGGGTATATATATATATATTTCGAGTGTATATTCAAAGCAATGATAGAAAATATATCAAATGACCTTCAATTTTTTCGTAATTTATAAAACAAATCGCCAAAAACCGTTGTAAAGTTTTTTTTCACTTCACTGTAGATTTTAGACCGACAATTTTACATATATGACGTTTTCCTACGCATAATAAATAAATATTTTGATAGTAATATACTAAAATGAAATTTGATGTCGCTTTATTTATTCATATTTACAGACAATTTCATCCATTGTACATACAATACGTAAATACATAAATATATAAAGGAAGCGAAAAACCAAAAAAAAAAAATAATAAATAAAAAATAAATAAAACGCTCATGTGCTTGAGTTTGCAAATGAAAGAGAAAGAAAAAATAAATAATAAATGTTTGCACACATTCTCTAGTGTATGTTGTACCCCTGCTCTAACGGTAAAATGAAATGAAAAACCGGTATTGCTAGTTTTGCTACCATTCTAGATCTGTACACAACTTGATGCATAAGAAAAGAAAAAGAATTTTTTTCTTCTTTTCTTTTACACTTACAGGCCCTAAACGTAAATACTTCCGTGCACACATGCATATATATATATATATATATATATATATATATATATTTGCTCTTATAAGTAACTACGAAATCTATGAATATTTCATTTTCCTACTATCGATTTAATAGTCGAAGAAAATTGCTTATTTGGTCTATTCGTCTGTTCATTTACTTGTAATTTTTGCAAAGTAACTCAAGTCATTGCATGCATGAAAATGTGCCATTGTTCGATTATAGTTCATATCATAAGGCAAAGACATATCATATCATATGCGTGGTCAATTATGTCTGAGCAGTAGTTTCTTGTTCATTTAACTGACTTACATACACGCGAATTCATTCTTATGCGGTCATTATGCTAAGAATGGGATATCCAAGGGTCTCTTCTTTCAGCTGTAATGTCATTAACATATGCACCACAAATATATCTATTGTGTCTTTGATCAGCTTGAGATTTTGACTTAGATTTAACTATGTCTGTCCGTCTTTCCGACACTCCAAGTTCGAAAAAGAAAGCAAATTTCACCATGAATAATTTCACCTAATATTCTTTGGTCAATTTCGAATTATATATATATTCAAAATCTATTGTTGGTTATATATAAATATATATGTATGTATATGTTAAACATAACAATGTAAGGTTTGATACAATATTGCCGGGATGACCGCACATACTTATACCAGGTGCATATTCCTCTTTGGGCTTACATTTCATACTCCATCCTACCGACATCCCATATATTCATTTTCCGTTTGATGTAGAGACCCACATATGTGAAAGAATGCAATTAGAAATTCGAATTTCGCACGAATAACTGATGTTATTTGAAGAATTTTGAAAGCGCAATCAATATTATTATTATTATTATTATTATTGTAGATACACTCAGGATACATTCATATATAAATACATATACATTAAATATAGAAATCTAAAGTTTGATGTAATATGTTTGATGTTGACCAAATACACTTCTGCCAGATAGCATGTTGCATATTACTTTGAAAAGCATATTAAAAAGATATTCAGTAGAAGCAGAAGAAGAAGAAACTCATTTGTAATTGCTATGCGTACTCCTGTTTTGTGTTCAAAAAATTCTCTTCACGTGAAGATATTGTACGATCCGACCAAACATATTCCTTTAGGGAGTGAAGTCTGTGTCCTAGTTGTATTCTCTTTCTCTCTTTTACTTTGCGCTTTTCGCTTGTCAACATTCTAGCGATCGGCAGCTCCGCCGCAGATTCCCTTTGATGTGGGTTTGGATTGTCGGGTGTACTTTTCTCATGCTCAGACAAAATTTCACGCTCTCTATCGTTAAAGGATGCCAACTGACAGTTGGTATGTGATGAGAAGAAAAAAAGAAACGTATTAACCTTGAAAACTTCTGCAATTTTGAAGCTTTAAAAAAATGACCAAAAATATGAATCACGCTAATTACTGTTTGGCAAGTAATAATTCTTCAAAGAAACTAAAACAAAGGAAATATTACTTTTCTACTTTTTCGTTAAAAAAACCCGTCATCTTAATAAGTTTACAGCGAAATTTTATCAGGTTTCATTTGCAGCTCATAAATTTGCCAAACAATCGAAATGCAAAAACTATTAAAGAATAAATGCCGTTTCCACGCAATGTGTACCGTTTTCGGTACATGTAATCAACTTTGTTTTTGTATTCACGTTTTCGGCACCGTTTTCGTATAGATATACGAGTACATCATATAAAATGTGAACAACAGCAACTAAATTCTGCATTAATTTAAAACACTGAGCTTAACGTGCAATAAACTTTGCGTATATGCTGAAAACATGGTTACTAAGATCGTAAGTAAGAACGAAATCACAAGATACAATTTGTGCTAATAAGCGACCATCGAAAGAAAACGTATATTCTCGAGATATTGTATATTGTTCATATAACGTACACACAATAAAACCAGTACCGAGAATTGGTGCAACCTGTCAAATTGGTTTCCGCACATGTGGGCCCGCAACTAATGAGGTTTCAATATATCAAGCCTTAAGAGAAGTTTGAGGAATCGAGAAATCGGATATATAGGTTTATATGACCATATGTTTTCAAACATTTTTCAAGAGTTTTGAAATTTTCGCGTAGACACGAAACTCGTTTTCCGCCTTATGCAGAGGCGCGGTATTGGCTAGAGCTCAAAGAATATATAGTTTAAATACTTATTTGACAGTAACTAACTGATATGTTGCTTACAAACGGCACTGAACTGCCTATATAAGGCGCGCACGATCTATTGTATTTATCAAAAGTAATTGTTTTTCAATCGTTTTCAGAGTTGATTGATATTTGCATGTTTAACATGATTCTATAGATTTTAAATACTGTTTTTAATTATTATTATTATTATTTTGTGGGCAACCCAAACCGCGACCTAAAAGAGCTGTTCTGCTCGTCCATGCACTTAGCTCGGCAGTTTTAGGATTCTTATAATTCCCGCCACCTGCTTTGATTCGAAGAATCATTCTATGTTCGGTGTTATGAAGTAATCGCCGTCTGTTCGCGGATAGCCTCGCATTCACATAGGATATGAGGGGACGTTTCCTTCGTCCCTTGGCAGAATGTGCACCGATCGATAGGGGAGTTACCTATCTTTTCCAGGTGATACCCAAAGCAATTATGATCCGTGCAGAAGTCGGTGATTAATCGCCGGACGATTTTTTGTAACTATACTAGCTTATGTGCGCTACCGAAATACGATTAATGCGATCACATTTTTTGTCATATTATCCTCTCACAAAACACAGCGTCGTATTTTCATTCTATTAACTAACTAGACGTGATGAATATATTCCTAATATATGACCACGGTCTTCCTGTCTTCTTATCAGTATTAAGACATTCTCAATTGTTCTATACATAAAGGTAAACTAAGAAGAATTCCTTTCAAATACCTTTTCTTCTCAGCGACTTTATAACTTTTTAATAAGTTTGTGCACCTAGAAGATCTAAACGAAAACTCTCTTCATGATCTTTTCAACCGAGCATATATGTATATGTATATACATTTATTACTACATTACAACTTAATTTTTCTTATTACATGTTTAAATTTCAAAAAAAAAAAAAAAAAAAATTATATACATTTAATAAAAAAGAGAAGGAAAAAAAAAGTCATCAACTAATCTAAGCTTTCTCCTGGCAGTTTTCACAATGCTTCTTCACCTCTCTGTTATTTAGCATTAATTTATAATAAAAATATATAAAGTAACTGAAGAAAATACATGTAAAAGAAATACTATTAACATTAATATAATTGTTTTCAGTTTCATCTTTTTCTTGATTTTTCACTTTACCATATCCGCTGTCTTCTATTATGTGGACAATTTGTGAAGAAAGTCTTTAACAAACTCGAGGAAAGTAAAAGTTCAGATGTTGAAGAAAAACTCTTTGACTGCAGTTAATGCAAAATGTAAAGAAATTTTATACTCACTACTGTGGTACATTAACGTGTTGCTAAAGCATTTTTGCTTCTTTTTAGTTTTTATTTTTATTTTGTCATTAGATGCTGTTCACAATGAGTTCACACGAAAAACTCCAAACTTGTAACGATAAGATATATTAACACGAGAAAGAAAGTAAAATAGTTTAATAAAGAAAATACACTAAATGAAATAAATTACAATGGGTTTGGAGAAAAACCAGCTTTCGTATACTCTTACATCGCTACTTAAACGTTAATTTATCTGTTCAGGAATGGGATAGCCAAGACTACTCCCAATAGTTAAATGATGTATTGTTAAATGATAACGTTTTATCTTAAATGCACAATGAGTAATGATGAATCGATGCCTTTCATTCGCACTATATAGTATCATAAATCGCACAAACTAACTAACATTAGTCAAGATTTTAGGAAAAATATTGTGCGGTAACGTATTTTACAGACTTAATAGTATCAAGCACACATTGTTGTTATTAAGTTCACTTTCGGTATATTTATATTGACATTGATATGCACACACTCCTAATCACATTCTTATTCCCATTCTTATTCATATTTATATTCATACATATTCATACATTTATTTACATACATTTACATTTACATTCACATTAACATTCACATACACATTCATATATTCACGTATTCATGTGTTCGCATACTTATTTCACATATTCATTTATTCGCATGTTCACGCATACATATATGCATGTACCCATATGATCATGTTCGTATATTCATACATTCGTATTCACATTCTTATTCATATTAACATTCATATTTTTATTCATATTCATATCCACATGTTTCTACTATATGATTAAATATTTATATTTATAAATTCACATGTTCATATTCATATTCACACATTCATAAACATATCATAGTCGCATATCCATATGTTCACATATTCATAGTTATATGATCATATTCATACCCATATTTACATTTTCATTTGTAGATATATATTCGTATTCATATTCTTAAATTCGCGTATTCATATTCAAATAATCAATTCATATCCCTTCTTATGTTCATATATACATATTTATATGCATACTCTTACGTATACATGTTCGTATTCATATCTATATCAATATATTTATACGTTTACATATTTATATCCACATTCGCGCTCATATTTTTATTTATATTTATACATAGGGTGGATATTAACATTCATGTGCAGGCATTTATATCGACATTCATATTCATACATTAATATTTACATATCTATATTCATATCGTGTGCTCTATTCATATTCACAGGTTGATACCCCTATATTCGATGTTCATATGTTCATGTGTTCAGTATGCTCGCGTGTTCATATTCATATTCGTGTATTCCTATATTCATATTCATATATTACTATATGAATGCTCACATATATTAATGCTCATACATGCTTACATATACATTTATATCTACATATCTATATTTATAGATAGCACTGCTCGTATTTTAAATTCATTTCTTATGTTCATGTTCATATATTCGTATTCCTTTATTCATATGTTAATACTCATATATTCATGTTTATATGTTCATATATTGATATCCATGTGTTCATATTCATAAGGTCATATGTATGTATTCTCATATTTATATACATATCTAAATATATAGATATCCATGTTTGTATTCATAGTCATTTCATACATTCGCATCCATATTCATATTCTCATATTCATATTCATACCCTTTCATATATTCATATGTTCATGTAATCACATTGATATGTTCATATTCATATATTCGTATTCATATTCATATGTTCATGCTCGTATTCGTAGTCGTATCCATATTCACACTTATCGTTCGTATTCATATCTAAACTCTGCTATGTTAATATGCAATTCACGTTTAGGTAATACTTAACCCATTTAGGCAAATCTTCTTTAGGTGAATATCATTTCAAATGTGCTTTTGCTTTAATTACACTTTACTACTACTGCTGCTATCAAAGCGCATTTTTTCTCTTTTTTTTATTGTTGTCTACTTTAAAATGTAATAGAAGACTTAGAAGAAAAAAAAAAAAAGGAATAAAAGAAAAAAGAAATAATAAAATAAAAAACACCTTAAGCCAATTTACTCATCTTTGCAAAATGTTACGAAATAACCGGGTAATGGTAAAATGGAAATGAAAAGGCAGCCGCACCATAAAAAGAAGACAGAAATTGTACATACATATAGAGAGATAAAGGAGATGGTTAAGAGCACGTTCAAATGGCCTGTTTTTGTATATGAGGAAAATACAAACATAAAACTTGAAATAGTGTTTAGGTGGAGCTTCTCATAAAATTCACTTTCACATAATTATGTTTATAAACTAGTATAACTTTTATAGTTTACTTCAATCAAAATTACATTTATGTATGCATATAAATGGGGTTCATACATACTAAACTATGAAAGAATGAATATTAATGTTAAGAGATGAAAAAAGTGCATTAACTTTTGCATTTATATTTATAACACTTACTGGTAACACTTAACGGTAAAGACGTAGTGTCAGTCTTTGTTACGCTGTTTAACACTTCCATAGTGTTGGAGCGTTAAAACGATTCCTAAATTAATTGCTAATTTAGTTCAAATTTATTATAAATAGAAACGAGTAAGAAAGTGAACTTTGAGAAGTTTTTTTTTTTTTATTTATTTATTTATTCTCATCACAAAAAAAAATATATATGAAGGCTGAAGATTGATACTTTTTTTAACTTTCTTTTTATAGTCATTTCGAAGATTTTCCTTGTTTATGAATTTTACAATTCCGTAGAGGGACGGACAGATATGTGCGTGCGGAAACAAATGCACTTCAACTATCTTAAAATCTCACACTACTCGTGAATGAAATGGTTCCATCGGATTTCCATCCAATGGGTAACAAAAATTGGGACGGTTTTCCTTCATATATATAAAGCATTTCACAGCACCCCAATCAGTCAAATGCGTTAAGAAATTTATCGGTGACAAATTTCCGGTGTTGATTTTTATGGGTTATTTCCAATTTCAGTTATCAGGGAATTTCCGCAAAAATGCTCAAAAATAATATTAATACTACATACCAGAAAACCACAATTTGAGGTTGTTTGGAAGATGCTTTCATACAGATTCGCGTAGTACCCACAAAAGTATGTTACTTTTCCTAATTTGCCTACAAATTCAATACAGTAACTACTTTACAGAGTTCTATTAGGGCGGTTACAGAGGTCTGTTAAGAGAGCTGGTGTGTGTCTTTGCTAGTTAAATTCAAGTTTATCTGCATGTCCTTTATAAAGTGCTACGGAATCAATTAATTTGTATTAATTTTTGGTTTCTTATAACGCGAATTCCATAGAACGCGCCAGTGCCTTTCGTATAACGCGTATAATTTAATCTGACTTATCTTAATTTTCTATTTGTCTAAGATGAAGTTTTCACTTAAAGGCTTATCATATAACGTGGCACGAATTAATGGGACTCTCGACTGTACAACGCTTGGTATTTTGTCTTTATTTCGGACGTTAAAAAGGAAATGACAACTTCATTATAGCATTGCTTTCTTTTTGATATTGGACGTAAAGATTCAAAAAAGTTGAGAAACCTTTTCACCAAAGCTTTACAAAATTTTTCCAAAAATATTGCCTTAATATCACGCTAAGTGGGAATAGGTGGCAGGAAATATGCTTTCGTGTCGCAGTATGATTTCAAATTCATATGAATTTATTTATGATGTGGGTGCTACAGACGGCATATACATTTGTAGAGCACGCTGCCTAGTAATAATCTTAAGAAAATAAATGAACTGATTTTATTAAAATGTATTTATTTTTTTATTTGTTATGATACCCTACACGACACGTTAAGTTTCATCCTTTTCACGATGCATTCAGTTTGTGCGTATGTAAGCAACACCTAGAAGGATTTGAGATAGAGCCATGTTTTATTATACCTATCGATTCAGAATCATCTTCTGAATCACTTTCTTGTCTGTCTGCCTGTCTGTCTGTCCATGTTTTTTTCTTGCGCCCCACCTACAAGTGATTGCGATCGGACCACTTATGTGATCGAAAAGGTTAAGGAACCAACTTCAATAGCGTTCGTCCTTGGAGCAAAGCAAATCATCGCATCAGATTTCATCAAAATATCTCATAAATCGTGATCTGTAGGTTGAACACAAGAAACAAAAAAGTTTAGGTGGACAGACAAACTTAAATGGATACAAAAAGCATATAAATCCTTAAATTGAAGCTTCGTTATATGAGTACTCTAGAGTATTTAATGGTAGTCCTTGGACCACTATAGTGTTTTCACTTGTTCCATCCAGCAGTGAATGTATGGTTATTAAAATGACATTGTTTCATGTGTCCATCCTTCGGACGTACCATAATACTGTATTTTTAAAACCAGAAAATTTACTAAAGAAATATATGTTGGATTGAAGGATAAGGAATGAATTTCTTTGCAAGTAACTACGGAGTAATAAGGACGCACTTCACTGAGCGCAAAAATATACTTTATTGACTTCTTTCCTCCTTTTTCCTTGTTTTCTGATGCTATAGCAATAAAGCAAAGCCACGGATACCACAATCTGTTCTGAAATTTGTATTCTTTCTCATGCGTATTGGAATTTCACTTTTAGCACAGAATTTTGTTAACTGCCAGCTACATAAAGTATATTGTCAGTGAAAGCCATCGCCTGCTGACCTTGCGCCAGCAATTAAAAGCGACTTGTGAATTAACACATTGACGGTATGAAAGCAGAAGAATCTCGTAAACGAAATCAAGCAAGATGTTAAAGAAGAACCGTAAAATTGTGATGCAATTCCTTCGGTGCGGTTGATTACGAATGTACAGTGAACTGTTAAAAACTTTCGTTGTGATTCTAGGATAGGCTTCTTCTGCTTCTTCTAATCTTTATTGGATAAGTCAGTTCGATTTAGAAATTTATCACTTTATTTGGGACTGCAGACGCTTACCGCATAACCAACTAGTTAAGCGCGACTATCAAGTCCATGTGGCCGAGAATCAATTCTCATTGAATTGGACTATATTTTAATTACGCTTGTGCGCTCAATATGATGCTTACCGCACTCTATCTTTCTCCACTGTTCTTTTTTCTGGGCATCATAGTGATTTTCTTTTTTTCTATGACTAGACACTCATGGGATGTCACCTATTCAAGCGGATATGGTGGTCATCAGGAAGGATATTAGGAAGAAAAAGATAGAGAAAGGAAGTAGTGTTTGTGACTGTTTGTCTTGAGAATGTAGACATCAGGTACGAAGGGAAAGATCTGTTGGTAGGTTGTTCCAAAGCCAGATAGTACAGTTAAAAAACAACGAGAGGTAGTTTCGCGTTACATGTACAGGAGATGTCTCCTGAGTGAAAATAGCGATACGATAAGCTTTTAGAAATGAAATCTTTCGCTTTTGTGAAAACGATATACGACTCAGCTCAGCTTATCGTGCACCGAAAATGTTCGTAGTACTTCAATCATATTCTTAGCAACAAACATAATCATCAAATATTTCCTTGATCTTCTCAAGCACAATTTGTCCAAGGTATAACATGATGAAAGACATTTGCCAAAGAAGAAAATTTAAAAAAGAAACTTCCGGAATATTATACAAGATGTTTGCAAAAATTTTGATCACTTTTTCACATGAAAAAGGCATTTATTGAGAAAAACTGGTGCAATATATATTAATCAGAATAGCTTCCATCACTTTCTACAACATTGTGCAATAATACTGGCAACGTGGCGATATCAAGTTGAAAGAACTTATATTGGCTTGGCAGCAGTCCACTCATCGACCCATTTTCGCACTTCTTCAGCTTGTGGACCCGCGTGCTAACCATGACACGCTATACCGAACTGAACAAGTGCTAATTAGGAGGCGTCACGTTTGGTGAGTATGCTGCCATTCGAGCTGCAACAGTGGATTGTAGACAACTTTTGCAACAAGTGGCGAAAAAATCGCATTTTCAGACGATTCGTGTCGCTACTGTTAACCGAAAATTAGGACAACATGGAGCACCATCACCATAAGGCTTTGAAAGTGTCTGGTGGGTTTCGGCCGCAAAATTTTTTTCAAATAAACAACAAAATTAAAGAATTTGGAAGAAGAAGAACTTTGAGCAGTCCATGATTAGCGACGGCGTAAGCTGTTGTTTTATGCAGAGGAAGGTCAAAACCATTGAATTCGACGTTTCGCAAGCGTATTTCTCATTTCTTTACTATTTCTATCTGTACAAATCTGATCGAAATTTTTGCAAGTACCTAAGATATTAGTGACTAAGGAAAATTTCCTTTATAGAGACCGTCATGTGACGGTGATATGAATTTTCTTTTTCCTTCAACTCAAGAGCGAAATAGTTCCCGCAGAGTTTGGGTTAACTTACATAATATTTATCTTAATTTGTTTCATAGCCACTGGTCGGTATGAGAATGTCATCAAGTCCATATATAGTTATCGAAATCATCAAATTTATGTTAACAATATTTATTAATTTTTTTCTTTTTAAATATTTTTCAATTGAATTTTTTTCTCCATATAAATTATTAAAGAAAAATTTTAAAATTCATAAAGCAAAGCGTAGAAAAATTTCATAAAAATATTAATTTTATTTATGGTATAAATTTTCGATTACATTTGTTGCAAAAACATCAAAAAACTTGTCAGATCGTCGTTGATGACATATCATCAATAAAACTAGAAAAAGAAAAAATACAAACTATATATGAGCGGATATCCAAGTCAAGTCATTTAGCAATTCGGTCAAAAATATTTTTTGTGTGAATTTTTTTCCTTATTTTTTTTTTTTATTTTTTTTTTATTTTTTGTTTTTGTCATAAATTCCACGAACAGTTGTTGTCAATGTGTATGGAATCAATTGAAGCAAATCATTTAACGATTTTTATTTATGTTTAGCCCAGAATGAGCTGAAAGAAGGAAAAAAAAAAAACGGAAAAAAAATACAAAAACGTACGTAATAAAATGACGTAGAACGATTTGCTTATTAGTTGGAAGTGCAGCAAATAAAATAAATATTAATATAATTTAATGTAAAACAAATTTGAAAGAAAAAAAAAAAAGCAACTAAGAAAATTATATTCGGTAGAGACCGAACCTTTTTCACCCATCGCCATTAACCTATCCATATCTTGTCTCGAAGTTCTTTCCAATAAAGACAGTTGAGACCATTACAGTTGGGCAATACACAACATTGTCTAACACACCAATCTTATATTTGTATGAAATTTGCATATTAACACTTAGACTTTTCTGCTCTACGAAGGACCAATTTTCGTGACAATTCTTATTAGTGCAGGATACAAAAAATAGGCCGAGTTGGTCCAAATTTGGTACAGTTAATTTTTTTGCAAATTATACCATTTTGTCGAATGAACTTCAGTTTTCGTTATATGAGAGGGGGTACAAAAATTGCCTCGGCCGCTCCAAACTTTTCACACTAATTTAGAATGCCGAAATACTACTACTTAGCCACTTTTGCAAAGATATTTCGAAAATTGCAATTTTTTACCATATAACGACTTTTCAGATTAGGTTGTTATACGGGGAGTGGTCGAAAAAGTGGATTGATCCAAGGCATATAAGAACTTTCAAGGTTTTTTCCAAACTGGAAGCCAGCAACTTCATATATGCGACCAGGAAAAGTTTGCCATAGATAATATACGGACCAACAGACAGACAGATAGACAGACGGATCAGCTTAAATCAGTTTAGAAACTGGTGTTGATTAAGAATATTTTAGTGCGTGTCTGAAGCTTTTTCCTTGTGGATGTTGCAAACGTTTTGACAAAATGAGTATAATCTCATCCTTCGGTGATGTGTACAAAAAAAAGCATACTACATTTGTATGCCCATTGGTAAGCCTATTATTAATTGTAAGCATTCGCATTGAAAGCCTTTTCCTCCCACACTTTCACTGTAGAACGCATTTGAATAAGATTTTCTCTTATTAAATGCAAGTGTGTTGGCGATTTAAAAGTTTTGAAATTTCCGATTTTTTTCGTGTTGTTTTAGTTATTTACCTACAACTCTGTAGATTTAGACTTGATTTATTGAGCGGAGATTCAGTTTAGCATAATTTTCTGATTTTGTTTTGTACGACCAATCACTCAGACGATGTCTTTTAGAACATGGTATAATGCGGTAATGATCAGCCCGCCCCTGCCGGGGGGGCGCCCCGCCCCCCAGAGACAGAGAGAGCCCAATTAATTCATGGTTCAACGCTTTAAACAATCGAACGCGAATAAATCAACTTAAAAGACGTTCTTCTTAACTCTTTGCCAGAGCGATAAAAATTTGCATTAATATTCTGCAGATGGTCTGGCAGTATCTGGAAAAAATTGGCTACGCACAGTTTAGTCTTTTCTTTTTTTTTAAATGTTTTTTAAGATAACGGTCACGGTTATAAACGATTCAATCGCGGCCGAATGTTCACCTTTCTATATACCCCTAAACCACTTTTAATATCAGGGTATATTTAGTTTATGCAGACGTATACAACACCCAAAAGGAATTCAGATAGGACTATCTTTTATTATACCGATTGGTCTAGAATTATTTTCCGAAACGATTTGCGATTGTCCGTCCGCCTGTCCGTCTAGTATTTTCCTATTCAACCTACGAGTTGCAGTTTCGGAAATATTTTATTGAAAACATTGACATATCCTGGCCCAAGGTTCGGATCGGACTTTTCCGGAACTTCCGTCGTTATGTGAATAAATATAGATTGGTTCAGGGAATTTAATGCTGGGCCGATTATAGTGTTTTTGTCTCTTTTTATTTTAACGCTTTCATTATTATTTCATTCGTAAAAATTGAATTGAATAAGTAACGAACCACTCAAGACGTTAATAGCTGTTATAGCAATTTACGGTCCCAGGCTCAATATATATTATATATCTTACAGGGATACGAATGTTCTTATCGCCGTTATAAATCTTATGCGCTTCTACCATCCGCTGGTGTGTGTAAAAATAAATTAATAAATAAAAACGATCCATTTAGTCAAAGAGAAAAAAATATATATATATATATGCATATATATATATATATATATATATACATATATATATATATATAAGTTGGTGGAAGCAATTAATCACGAAATATGCATTTCAGCTATTTTTGACTAGAAGTGATATATAAAGTGTACATAGATACGAATTTGGTCTTCAACTTTGTTGCAATAAATAAACTAAAATATAACGCATGTGTTCATAAAATAAAGGGAATTTTTTATTTTGAAAATATTTGCGCTTTGAATAACAATCGAAACTTCTCTTCTTCTTGAGTTGCGGCAACTGTTATTATAATCTCAAAACAGTTTCAGGTAATTTGCGTTATTAGCTTGTAAATTGTGACGTGTTCTTCGTAACAGTGGTCACGTTCTGTTAACGATTTTTTGAAATGAATAAATTTATTGACTAAAGAATTTGCATAGCTATTTAAAAAAAATAAATTTCTTACGCAAATGTAGTCAAAAAAAAGTTAATAAAGTCGTTAAAATAGTCGAATAACGTTGACATAATCAAAAGTTTACGAAAGGTTACGAGTGATGCAAAGATTTCTAAACTGGTCCAAGGGGCTTTCGAAAACAGGAAAACCTTAAGAATGATCATTAATCTCGACTATTGTTAAAAATATCCAAATGCATAAAAAAATGAAGTCTTAATTATCACAGAGCCCGTAGACACGGTTCAAATATTAAAAGTCCAGTTTCACGTCATAAGTCACACAAAGTCGCATATAATGCTATAATTATTCGTTACTTTTTTTATAAAAGCTCAACTAGTTTCATTTTACAAGCGGCATATTCGCCTAAAACAAATCCGAATGACTGTTGCCCGATATGAAGGAAAACCCCGTTAAGGGTAACCGTTTGCAGCCTGTAACAGGGATGTCACTCTTATTTAGGAACTAACAAAACGGATTGCATAAATCGCTTGTGAATTGACAATGGTAATCACACCATCCTTAGGTTACTAAAAATTATTTACAATCGATATTAAAATTTCCCTTATTTTTTGAACACTGTTTTATAATAAAGAATTTTGAAAACTTTTAGACATCTTAAGTCAGAGATTTGACATAAATCATCTCGAATTAATACGTTGGGATTGTCAGATATTTTCCTAAATGTAGGCGTGACAATACATTGTTAAAGCTTTTTATCAGGCCTAATAGAATATTTCGTTCAGGCTTTACGTCAGCGTTTTCTATTAACTGAAAATGACAGTTTTCTGTATGTGTTGTTCTTATTTAGTTGAGAGCGCATAGCCCACGTTGTTCAGACACAATCTGGTGGACCCGAGTTTAATTTTCAGTTTAGTAGATCATACTTTAACAAGGAGAGGTGTGCGATCGTAAATAAAATGGTTGTTCGTTGTATACTCCTGATCTATATACACTCCGATCACAATTTCTAGCTTGCGGCCACTCCTTGTTACTCTCTTCTTCGGTAAAGGCCAACCATTGAATACCTTACGTCACTTCGCTTAATACAATTATTCATATAATGACTTTTGAAAAAACATATGCTATATGAGAAGAGGTCGAAAAAATGGCCAAATGGCCATTCCTGGGCAAAACGTATCGTTGTATCAAATTTCATCAAAATATTTCAAAAATTTGCGACTTGTCGGTTGAACACAAGGAAAAAAGACGGACAGACGAAAAGACAAGTTCAGATGGATTCAGCTATTGATTTTGAATTGATCGTTTTAACAAAAGGATGATATATATCAAGTCCTTCTAAGTGTTGCACATATCCGCACATTCGCACAAGCTTTAGAAAAAAGTGAAAATGGAGTTTTGAAAAAGTTTCGAAACATTGCGAATTTCAAGCTTTTAACCTTTGAGTGGTTTATGGCATTCGAAACTTCCTTCTAAGCTTTAAGGAAAGTATCTGCAAAAAAAAAATGGGCAACAACCAAGAGTCAAACTGACTGAAGAGAAGAAAGGAAGACATCTTTAAAGTTAGCAAAAAATTGAATGCCTTGAAACTGGTAATAACTAGATCTTGAAAACTTTGTGAAGTATCAGCGAGATTTAAAAACTATGGTCAAAACAATGGAATTATCGAAAGTCTAAAGGCAGTTGAAAGGGTGTAAAGGCAACTTCGAATATAACAAAGCAAAGACACTTGCCAACACTGTTATCAGAGCTCTGTAGATGTCATTACGAAAAGCAGCGTTTGAATCTGTTTAGCTTGTACGAAAGGTATTTCCGTGAAGTCATGCGATCCTCACAGAAATATCTTACGTACGTCAGCGAACGGACAATGCCTCAAAATTCAACCATACCATGATCACAGCGATGTAATCGAGTCTGTTAGGGCGTTTACAGAGGCTAGTTAAGGGAGCTGGTATGTGTCTTTGCTAATTAAAATCGAATTTGCCTTCGCACCCTTAAGCCTGCTTGAAGGTCTACAAGTTTTACAGCTGAAGTGGAATAGCAAAGAAGCCTGAGTGAAAGTTCCCAGGAAAGTAAGATCCTTAAAGTTGCCAAGCACATATAAGAGAATCTCTTTGCTTTCGCAGGAAAGTCCTTTCTCGATATCGAACCTGACCTTAAAGGTCTTATTTTAGTTTGCATTTTGGAAAAAGCTATAGTCGACTGAAAATGCAAGAATTTAAAATTTCTTATTCCATTTAATTACTTAAGGCGGAATTGTAGCTCTTCCAAGTTGTTTTGTACCGGAAAAAATGTTGCTTTAAAATATTATTTTATTTGCGGCGTTTTATTGCTTAAGGTTATTTCCTATAAAGTCATTTAAATTGATTTCAATAAATCAATAAAATTCTCATAAATTTAGAGCAACGGTTTATACGTAAACGCCCATAAACTTGGTTTATGTTTGTCTTTCAATTTTTAACATACGTACGTACATACGGGTATTTGTGCGATACAAAACTACAAATAATACGACTAATAAAAATAATAATAATAATAACAATAATAATAAGCAAACTAAACAATAATAACAAAAGCTTGGGCTTTTATTAGCAACTATATCTGTCATTGTGTACATATTTAACTTGTAAAAAAAAAAAAAATTGTTTTAATTATTAAATGATTTTTAAAAAAAAAAAAAAAAAGGAGAACCAATTTGTTTTTGTTTTATTTGCAATGACCTACATTTTTGTCATCAACAAAACATGAACAATAAGTTGTTGAAAAATATAAAAAAAAATATCAAAATTAACCATTACGAGAAATATTTTTTCATAAACATAAACATAATTTAAAGCTTCGTTACAAGCTGGTCATAGTAGGTCTGGATTTTAATCATGATACTCTTTGTGATATTTGCTTCTAATGATACCAACATCGGTGATAATGTTTGCTTGTAGTTTCATTTGCAAGCCAGTGATGCGAAGCCAAAGATTTCAATTTTGAGATTTAAACAATCTCAGAATCGAAATTCTCCAGGGACATAAACACTAAAATGCCATGGACTACCGATCACGTACGAATATCTGTTGATGAGATAAACTATTTTTTCACATTGCACTCTACTTAGCCTTAATAAGAATTGTTTCTGCAATTCGTCTTCTTCGTCTTCTTCTTCTTCTTCTTCGGTTTCTGAAAAAGTCAGGAACATAAACAATAATATGGAGATAGAGGAGACATATGTCATTATTTAGTTTTGCTTTGTTGCGCTGAATTACTTTCTACATTTCCTCCGAAGTAGATAAGGTATCTATGAGATAATACCCAGTACAGAAGCTAGTTGGTGGATATTAATAAATGCTGGTTTTTTGCTTTTATTTTGCTTCATGTATCATCAAGCATTTGATATGTCGCCGATGTGCCAGCGGTACCAGTCTAGTGGCTTAATCTCACAAGGTCCGCTGACACAACCACTTATTTTAACTTGAACCGGAGGTCGCCGCATGTAGGCTGGAAGAGAGTTTGATACGGTATACCTTTTACATATCGTATACATCTTAGTAGTGATTGTGAAAAAAATCGACTAAGATCGCGTGTAGTTTCCTTCCCACTTGTGGAGTTTTATCCAACTGTAGCTACTTACGTAAAGTAGGACCCAATTGTATATACTTTAGAACGATGTATATGAAGCGATATATCTAGACATGTTATGTGATATATGCCAGACAGTATATAGCATATATTGCCTGATAATGGGTATTAGAAAATTCATCCTTACCAGAGGTTAATTTGTTTTTCGCCTTAATACCTTTAAGGAGAAAACTGAAAACAGTCTACAATAGCTATAGGCAAAAACGTGAACTGTACTTTTTGTTGTTGTTTTTTTTTTTTAATTTGCAACAAGAAAACCATGAGCAGCAGAATGCGCTAAATGAAAGTCTCCTTGCGAGAGAAAATAAGATGTTATATGGAAAGGGAAACGAACAATTTTCGATAGTGTTCCTCCTTAAATAAAAACATGTTGATGTGACAAATATCATCAAAATATTTTAAAATTCACGACCTGTAGAGTGAGCACAAGAAAACAAGACGAACAGCCGGACGGATGGATAGACCAACTTAAACCGATTCCATTGATACAATTAAGTCCTTCAAGGTCTTGAACACATCCGTCCATGCTTAATACTAGAAATGGTGTAGGGTATAAAAGTGTTTCAAACAACTTATCGAAGACCAATCCGCTGAGTGATAGATAATTTTATTTTAAAGGGGTAAATGCGAATGAATCATAATTCCACAATTGGAAGCAACCGTAGTTCCATTTGTGATCCGAATTTTTCTTAAATTCCTCGGCTTTTCCGTTTCATCAACTAAATAAGAATTGTTTCTAAAAACTTATTAAGCTAAAATGAATAGGATTTGCATATAGTTAAGTAAGACAAGTAAATTTTCCCTTACAAAAGAAATTCACTATCAGATAAGAGGTAAATATTTGGTTATTATTCTCTACCTGCTTGGATATCCTATTAAGCGTTTAAAAAACGTATCTTACATCTAGCATTTGCTCTTTTAGCTTAAGGACGTCTATCTAATTGCGCTTGATAATGTAACAACAAGGTCATAGTGCTGGGTGGAGGATGACCATGTACTAACACTAAAGCGCTTTGTCTAATACAACACTTTACACATGTGCATAATGACATGGAGAAAATTAAAGTTTGTTACAAGATTTGAAAATTCATTTCTCACGAGAGTCCTTAAGGGGGTGGGGAGGAGCTATCCTGAATTTGTTCTCTTCTTCTTAGAAAACGAAAAACTAAACCTTGTTAACATGTAAAGACCTAATTCTTGCAAGAATCTTTATATGGAAGTTACAGCGTTCTTGGACATCGCTATAGTGAGCGCCACGTTGATAAATGTAAAATACTTACCTACTTGTGCGAGCACCCACTAGACCGCGGGGGAGAAGGGTCTCTGTCTCATTCTCTTTCCTCATGTTTTTCTTTTTTGACCATCAACGTGTTACACGTGTTACGTGTAAGGGTCACCCGCTAGCTGATTGGTCATGCAAATGTATATATATATATATATATAAGTGGAAGGTAGGTCAAAAAATGGTCCAACAATTATTCAAATTTTTTATATTTTTTTTTTCGGGAAATTAATAAAAATACAAATTTTCCTTTTACAATTATTTTTTCAAAACAAGGCATTATATGAAAAGCGGGGTTGAAAATGGGCCAATGCAATTTACTTTTAATAGGTCTTGTTCTTTGTTGAAATTTTCACAAAAATCTCGTGAAAATACAATCTGCAACTTAAACACAAGAGCATATTGAGCGATCCGGAATATGGACGGACCGACGAATGAATATGAAATAAATCGGCTCAGAAAATGCTATTGAATTGATTGGTGATGTATAAGTGATGTATTTTCTAATTGTAGGCAACACCCCTATCAATCTGATATATATGCATCACGAACGTCGTGTAGGGTACAATAAATTACAATTTTACTCTATAGATGTTTTTACCCATACACCTGTCCATCTGCACACGTATATCATTCAAGTAGGAAAAGCATTACGAATAGTTTTGTGAAATCAATTCGTAGAATGAGTGTAACATACAACGAACGCAAATGACAATTTTGATGCAGTTCTTTGTCTATGCAGCCAGCGCACACACTTTACTAACTACGAAACGAAAAGCAAAAAATCCAAAACATGAATGTTTCCGAAAAACTACTGCATTGTAATTGTTTAACAAAAAACAAAAAAGAAAAGTAATCGACTTGAACTGAACAGCAGCCACCTAAACTGGTCAACCAACTGATATTCTAATAACAACTGTTGTGGCAACGACAATAGTCGTTGCGTCGCAATCAACCGCAAAATGCAAACATCGATAATGTTCGATGTAACTGCGAGCATATTGTGTTGTCGCAGACGAGAGAGCGATGTACACTACATACTTACCCTCTAAGTAAAATTTATTTATAAAATTTTACAATAAATGTTTTTTGAAATGGAAAAAAAAAACAAAAAATTCATAAACAACGGGAAAAATTTATCAGTAATAAATAAAATAAATCCTCTTAACCTCCGTTAGCTCACGCCACCATATTTATTACATGGAATTGTTTATGTTATTTTAAAACTAGTATTTTTTTATATTTTTTTATATTTTTTTTATTTTTAACCTATCACCCAAGGATCGAATACGAATTTATTCACTTGAAATAAAAAGCTTTAAGCTTTAATGCAATGAAAACGCTTCGATCAACTTATGGACAAATGTATTTTCAATTATCCGTCCATATGTCCATTGAATAAATTATCTGTAATGAAATCTAAAACTAAAACTAATTAAAAAAAAAAAAGAAAAAAATCCAAAAAAAAAAAAAATTCTTTGATTTCAAACAAGTTTTAACGGGGTTTTAAGGTTTACTAAACTCTGTTATATAACGCGCACAATTAAATGTTTAAGCAATTTTTCATGTACAAAGATCGAGTTGAAAGTATTTTTTTTTTTTTCGGTTAACACAACTTCCAAAGTGATGGAATAAATGATAACAATCTGTTGTTTTTGTTTGATGAAAGATAACAGTCGCCGTTGGTTTGCGGGCTTCGCGTACTGGCTCGTGTGATGCCATACTGATAACTCTTTTTCGCTGAGCATCGTACTCGTTAGCTTAAAACTTTGAGAATTAACTTAAGCATAAATATTGTTATAAATGATTTTTATTAAAGCAATTTTCTGCAAACTTGATCAGCGCTTTGCCTTTAACGCAATTAAACTGTGGCGCAAACATAGTCAGTTTGGTTTTCAATCTCAGCTCTTTAATAAAATATCTATTAAATGTCAGGCTGTGGATAAGATATTTCAAATAATGAAATGCGGGGATAATAGAAACAAAATATGATATCTAAAATATTATATTAGACCTTTACATTATCGAAACGTATCGTGCTTCTTATATCCTGCACCACTTGTAGGTACAAAGGCTACAAACTAATGCCATCTGCACTAATTTCGGTTAAGGGTGGGGAGAGTATTAGCTATGATTTCTTAATCCTCCAATTAAGTAAGTTTGGAAATTCCTCTGCATCTCGACTTGTTTAAGTGATAGAGAGTTATATACTGGACCTTCTGACTAGCTAGCTACGTGGCGAGGAAGTCTGGATGCAGATCAGCCCCGATACCCTCTAAGATCTTCCAAGAGCGTTAATGGTCAGAAAGAAGTAGAAAAAAAACTTTGATTAGTTGCAGCCTGAGGCGCTACGACCCTCATAGTCATTAGGGCATTAATTACACTTAATTATCGTTCTTCTTAACTACTTGGCTACGGGGTGTAATTTTTTGAAGGCATTAATAAAAAAACCAGCAGACACATACATATATTTATAATTCTTAATTAAAGTGAAAATTTCGAATCCAGTCTTCCAATTGCCTTTGCTTGTGGAAACAAGATAAAAAATTTAAATTCAGAGAAATCTTATAAAAATAATATTTACTGCAATTTAAAAAACTTTAATTGATAATGCTTTGATATATTGGATCAATATGCATTAAAATCGTATTGAAATTTAAGGATAAATGTCTTTCCTATAGTTATAGTCAGAGTTAATGAGTCAATCAACTTTTGCTATTAATAAAAAGCAATAATGTTCAGCTTCAAGATTCCCCATAAATAGATGGAAAACAACATTTCTCTCTATCTTTCCCTGTTTCTCTAGACCTCTCTCTCTCTCTCTCTCTCTCTATCACTCTATCTCGCCATCTCTCTGTGTCTTTCTATTTTGCAGTTTATGACCTATTCACTTATAGTTATATAGTTTTTAAAAATGCACAGATAGCCAAGGGGTGGTCAAACTGGTCTTTAAAGTTTTCACAATGTTTTGTTTGCTTTTTTAGTATAATTTCTCAATTTTTCAACTCTACTTGTGATTATTGTCTAATTGTTGTTATATTATTGGTTTATAAAAACTTTAATTGAAGTGGTTTTGTGCTAAGTTTAATATATATATATATATATGCGAATATTATTGACCTATGATCTTTAAGTAGAATATCTGTAAATAAAATTTTAAAAAAGAT
>NW_023998444.1:668727-669942 GCF_014805625.2 Glossina fuscipes
ACAAATTTTCCTTTTACAATTATTTTTTCAAAACAAGGCATTATATGAAAAGCGGGGTTGAAAATGGGCCAATGCAATTTACTTTTAATAGGTCTTGTTCTTTGTTGAAATTTTCACAAAAATCTCGTGAAAATACAATCTGCAACTTAAACACAAGAGCATATTGAGCGATCCGGAATATGGACGGACCGACGAATGAATATGAAATAAATCGGCTCAGAAAATGCTATTGAATTGATTGGTGATGTATAAGTGATGTATTTTCTAATTGTAGGCAACACCCCTATCAATCTGATATATATGCATCACGAACGTCGTGTAGGGTACAATAAATTACAATTTTACTCTATAGATGTTTTTACCCATACACCTGTCCATATGCACTCGTATATCATTCAAGTAGGAAAAGCATTACGAATAGTTTTGTGAAATCAATTCGTAGAATGAGTGTAACATACAACGAACGCAAATGACAATTTTGATGCAGTTCTTTGTCTATGCAGCCAGCGCACACACTTTACTGACTACGAAACGAAAAGCAAAAAATCCAAAACATGAATGTTTCCGAAAAACTACTGCATTGTAATTGTTTAACAAAAAACAAAAAAGAAAAGTAATCGACTTGAACTGAACAGCAGCCACCTAAACTGGTCAACCAACTGATATTCTAATAACAACTGTTGTGGCAACGACAATAGTCGTTGCGTCGCAATCAACCGCAAAATGCAAACATCGATAATGTTCGATGTAACTGCGAGCATATTGTGTTGTCGCAGACGAGAGAGCGATGTACACTACATACTTACCCTCTAAGTAAAATTTATTTATAAAATTTTACAATAAATGTTTTTTGAAATGGAAAAAAAAAACAAAAAATTCATAAACAACGGGAAAAATTTATCAGTAATAAATAAAATAAATCCTCTTAACCTCCGTTAGCTCACGCCACCATATTTATTACATGGAATTGTTTATGTTATTTTAAAACTAGTATTTTTTTATATTTTTTTATATTTTTTTTTATTTTTAACCTATCACCCAAGGATCGAATACGAATTTATTCACTTGAAATAAAAAGCTTTAAGCTTTAATGCAATGAAAACGCTTCGATCAACTTATGGACAAATGTATTTTCAATTATCCGTCCATATGTCCATTGAATAAATTATCTGTAATGAAATCTAAAACTAAAACTAATTAAAAAAAAAAAAGAAA
>NW_023998444.1:672942-711218 GCF_014805625.2 Glossina fuscipes
TCACGTACCCTGTCCAGAAAATGCGAAAAATTACATATTGATGGTATAAAAACTTAGTTTTCATGAAAACTTTTATAGGGAAGGGGGCTGCAAGAAAGGAAATTAACGTAGTCCAAACTCAGTAAAGTCAATATTTTTTCTTTTTATTAAGGAACTTGTTATTATTTATTTACTTTGGTGATCACTTTCCATGCAAAGGCTCATTTTTTGTAAGATGCCGGACGACTTATACAGGAAGACATTGCAATGTTTGATATATGCGATCCATAGTACATTTTAATCTGTTTTTATACGTAAGCGATTTGTTTTATACGATCTTTATCTACTATACAAAAACAGATTTAAACCTATACCGTATAAAAAAAACCGCACCAAATTGTGTCGCCTAAAAACAGGTAGTACAAAAACATGTCTAAATGTCAAAGCAGTGGTTTGCATAAATTGAAGAGTGTGAAGATAAAATCAAATATAATTAGCGAAGATACTTACCAGCTTCCTTAACAGAGCCCCTTAGTAGAGCTATCTGTAGTAGTTAGTTAGGAATTAACACTAAGATATGGTTAGGTTTGGAAGTCTAATCCGTCGAAATTAGGAATCGTTTCACTAGGCTACGCTAAGCCATTTACAGAGCTCTGCCGACGGTGTCTTTGCTGGTTTAATTCGACTTTGTCTTTATACCGCTCATAAATTTTTAAAACTAAAAAACTGGATTATCTTTTTATATAAAGGCTTACATTTTTTTAAGAAGTTTATATGCAAAAGTTTTCAAAAAATGTTCCTAACCATTACAAATTTTTCTCATTAACTTAGTATTGTTAAATTTCGATCTTTCATCGGTTTTTCTCGTGGAACTTTAAACTGAGTTAGTTTTTCATGTAAGTTAGCGTATTTTCAAGGCAGGGCATTGTATGGGAAGTGGTTGCAAACACAATCCTATTCAATCTATTTTTAACATTTTTTGTTCTTGAGCCAAATTCCATGAAAATACTTCGAAAATTTTCTCTGTGGATTGAACACCAACCCATTCGAACAGTTTTCGGGCAGAAGGAGCGGAAAGGCAAGCTTGAAATTGTTCGAGGAAATGATTGGGCATCGACTTGCATAATAAAAGGCGTAATGTCTCTCAAGTCCTTTTGACTATTGCATACATTTAGGCAAACTTATTATACTTCTTATCATAAGAGATCTAAGGTAGGAGGCAAACTTAAGTTCGTTTCAGAAAATGATTCTGAATCGATTTGTATAACAGAAAGCGTGGTCTGTCTCAAACCACTCTGAGAATTGCATACATTCAGCCAAACGTAATACATCTTTCATGATAAAAGATCTAAGGTAGGAGGCAAACTTAAGCTGGTTTTAGAAAGTAATTTTGCATCGATTTGTATAATAAAAAACGATATCTGTGTCAAGTCCTTCTGACAATTGCATAAATTCTGGAAAGCTTAATACATCTCTTATTACAAAAAACATAACGGTATTATAGTGAAGTGAAGTCCTTTATAAAAAATGAAAAATGTCTTTCATATTTTTACTTTTCAATAATCATAATTAAAATAAAAGGAAGACTTTTATTTATTCGTTCATTATATCTTTTAAAATTAATTTTTTAACACATTTTCATTCGGTTTTGTTTTTTTTTTTTTTGTATCGTTCCAGGTAAACATTATTAATAATAATAATAATTTTCTCTGCCGTTCATTCATAAGAAACCAAAACGAAGCTTAAAAGAAAAAAAGACGAAATTTACCAACAACTACAACAACAATAACAGTAACAAGAGAAAACCTTATCGTATTCAGTCATTTATGCGTTACATTATCTGTGTATGGTGAAGGTTTTGAACGTAACGTAAACATTCTCGGGATATTGAAAAAACGAAAACAGTAACAAAGAAGAAAACGAAACAGGTAAAACCTGAAATTCAAAAAAAAAAAAAAAAAAGAAGAAAAACATACTCAATGCAGATCCTTAAGGTCATCTCTCATGAAGATATTTAAAAAATGCATTGCACATTAAAAGAAGCGGTTTAAAAGCATTACGCTTTCAATCACACATATATGTTGTCACTGGCATTGAAATATTGGCTTAATATTCATTTAAGCGCATACGCGCACGTGGTCATATCCACGCACACACCGCTGTCAGTGCTTATTGCTAATCTTGACAAGAAAGCAGCAAGCACAAGCATATAATGATTGCTGGTGGTGCGTGTGTTTATTCAATAATTAAGGTGATTATAGTGATTATTATTTGTACCACAGATGGCGCATAAAGTGTTTGTAATGCTTGTGACCAAGGTACTAACTATGAATATAACTATAAATATATACTATGGCAAGGTTCTTTACACAATAAGAAAAAATTTTATATAAATTTATAGGCGCTCTTTGATCATATATTTCTATGCATATATCCAACACTGAATGCTGAAGGTGTATTCAACGTATTGTTAACACATTTACAACACCCAGAAGGAAGCCTCCGAGACGCCATAAATTATATCTAAAAACATTTTTAATTAGCAACGAACTCTCATTCAAGTCTGTCTATCTGTGTAGTGAGTGGTACGTGGTAAACATTCCCCTGAACGTAAAAATAAACACAGCGAACATGAGTACTTGGCAGAAACACTAATGGTTCCTGCACGGAGGGTAGTATTAAAAATAGGTCAACTCAGTCAAAAGACACGCCCACTCTGTGTAGTGAGTGGTACGTGGTAAACATTCCCCTGAACGTAAAAATAAACACAGCGAACATGAGTACTTGGCAGAAATACTAATGGTTCCTGCACGGAGGGTAGTATTAAAAATAGGTCAACTCAGTCAAAAGACACGCCCACAATACTGAGACCATATTCAAAAAAAAAAAATGAGTTTTTTACTTATTAAGGAGAACCCATAGCCGAACATGATATAAAAATTTACATTTATAGTTTATAACTGATGCTCAGGTACTTGTAAAAAGGGCGCAACGCCCATCCAGTATCACAGAGTATCGACGTTTCATTAGAGACACTGTTAAGCGTATTTATATATTGTTGATCAATATCAAATTTTGACTAGTGCTATGCATGTTTGGCCGTCCGTCTCGTCCGATTGTTTGTTTGCCTGCGGTGGACGTATTAATGACCTATTTTGAAAAGTAAAAAAAAATATAAAAGTTTTCATGTATATTCTATACCGGCTTCTTCAGGATCTGCACAAATATGGGAAAACTGCGCTCCGCCGTCCTGAGATTATAAAATATCAAAATTTTTATATATTTGTATATAATCATTGTTTTTGTAAAATGCCCTGCGCATGTTTTGTTCGTCCGTCCGTTCGGTAGCACGCTATTGACCGCTACTCTACACACGTAGCATTACATCACGTTAAGAGTATCTAGCACGCGATTGATTATACATATATAAGTATATAAGGTTGCTTTCATTTACGTCTTCCCAATAAAAAGATATTTAAAATTTTGTCTACTTAGAACTAGTCTGCTTAGAACTATCAGTAACCTGAATATCTTAAAAGCATTGTCTCAAATTTCATGATAGCTTTCTATGGCCTTAAGTTTGTGAATCACTTTATCGCGTTGGGGTAAAACAAAAGTGAATAATATTACTGCAGAGAAAAATCTCGTCTGAATTTTGATCGTTTGTAGGAAACAATGTGTTTGAGAAGTAGGTTAAAATAAGTTGAGATGATAGCCTGTATTGCCACTCACTGATGGCTTAGGCTCAAATTGGGTCTCACTACTCAAAACACTTTTACATTAGCGCAGTATTTTTTCCATGAGAAGAAATCAACAACAATGGACAAGAGGACATGAGTCAAAATCTGTTTGTAATAATAAATGGTTTGCTTAAAATTTTATAAAAGCAATTCTTCCCATTATTCTAGGATCACAAAAGTTTTATGCCGAAATAGTACCTTATTACTAAAGGTTATCTGGGAAATGATTCCTACTATAGGGTCAGCATAAGAATAGATGTGGTTTACAGACTGGCTTTCAATATTATAGTAACCACAGTCAGCAATGTCTAGCGAACACAATGTTGAGGCAAAAGTTCGTCCTGCTGACTTTCTTCGAACATATTTTGCTATAAGAGTCTTTACATAACACCCTTCATTAGTTCTTGTGGTTAGCGTTCGACAATTCATCATGGCATTGCTGACTCATAGCTAATTTTGGAATTATTAAAGGATTAGTTTTCCGCCAGGAATATTCGGTCTTATTGCCAACGGTAATGCATTGGCTAAGTAATACTTAATTAGAAGTACGTATGTAAAGGGTACGGTTTTAATGAGAAATCTAAGTGCCAGCTAAAAGCGATGGAGCATATGTATACATATATATAGGTCCTTAACAAACATATTGCAATTATCATCACAAATACAATCATGAAATCAGTACACTTTAAAGCGCTTTCTGAAAATTTATAAAATTTGATACCTTATCCACTAAAGAACATGAAGAACATGTTTTTATATGAAATGAATTTTAATGCGAAACATTCTTGCAAGAAATCTTAACTAAACTTATTTCAAATCAACTTTGAAAAGTATTTCGTGGGAAATTTTTATATGTTTTTCGCAAGAATATGCTGAGACACTATGTGTGCAGATGAGACGAATGCGCGTTTTGTTCGCGTTAATCATAAACAAACTTCTTTAGATTACAACTACTCAGTGTTGGCGAATTTTATATTTCCCTCTCCCCTCTCCATTCCACAGCATGCATGGCAAACGACGTTTATCTCTTCTCTTTGTAATACAATATAATTATTAAATAAAAACTTAAGGTAAAATTAAAAGTTTTATTGTTCATGTATTACGTCTTAACATGAGCTGCAGGATTGGATTCAATTGTTTTTTGCAAGATACAGAAATGGCTGACTTTGTAATTTCAAAATAAATAGAAAACTTATCGACTATAGAATGCTCTACTTTGATATGTTTAAATAAATCTTTATAAAATTTCCTTCAATTTATTAAAAAATTTTAAACAATTGTGTACACAATTTTTATTAGTTGTTGCTTTATACAATGTGTAATCGCAGTTGTATCCGAACTAATTCTAGTTATGAAAATTTCAGTGAGTTAATAAAATTGAACAAAAGGCTTCTTAATCAGGTTAACACGCGATAAGCGTGTCTACTGGATCATCATATCATCTACCATAGTATGTACAAATAACAGGAGTTTGTTTTTGCTGCTCTTATTAAAAAAATATATATTCAAAGTAATAATTAAAGTAAATTTACGTATTTGTAAGTAAAGTTATATGCAAGTACTTGATCAGTTTTAAATGTTGAGTGAATTTGTTGTTTTTAAAAAAATTCCATCAACAGTTAACAGGAGTTTAATACAATTCGCGTATATCCCCCGAAATGAACTTCAAATCCACCAAATAATGGCTTTGCTTTTCAAACCAGTTATTTAATTGGGCAATTAGTATTAGGAAACAATATTGCCTTGCTCTGTAGGCGCTATGTAGTTGCTATTTGAGCGTAACTTTCCATGAAGGCGTAACTTGCTGCGTAAGCGTAGTTGCCTGTGTAAGCACAACTTGCTTTGTAAGTTACTATGACAGTGTAGCTTGCTAGTTAAGCGTAACTTCATATGCTGGTTTAACTTTCTACGTAATCGTAGTTTTCTTGGTTAGCATAAGTAAGTTTCTATAAAAGTATATCTTTTGTTATGTAGCCGTAGCTTGATAGGTGAGCGTCACTAGCTATGCGAATGTAAGTTACTAAGAAAGCTTAGCTTGTTATGTAAGCATGATTTCCTACGCAAGTTTAATTTCCTACGCAAGTGTAATTTGCTACGTTAGCATAAGTAAGGTACTATAAAAGCATAACTCGCTATGTAAGCGTAAAATGCTAAGCAACTTCAACATTGTATTCTGACTATTTATTTGCCTTCTACATTTAGACAAGACAGGAACTGAGAAGCGAATAACTTTCGAAACAACCCACTTAACTGACTTTTGCTTCTAGCTTGAAGGAAGGAATTCCAAATTGCATTGGCATTGTATATGAAACAAGATAAAGGCGAACAAATTCACATGAAAATATCGGCTTTGAATATGTAGCATTTTTAAAAGGTTATCCAAGAGTAGGAACAACATCTTGCAAATCAACTATCATTAACCTCAGATCTTGTGGAAAACTTTAAACTCACATGTGTTACCATAGCACTTGGCGCTTTCAATTTGCCACATGCATCATGGAGTCTTCATGCAACTACTGTTCATATGGTACGAATTTGATCATCACATCAGAGCATATATATGTTTATTAAGGGCCTTGGAGACTTGGACCTTCTCCATTATAATCAAACTACAAATTGCAACAAAAGTTTACTGGAGCGAATATTTCCAAACGTATTTGTGTTACGCGGTAGTGCCGTTCCTTTATTTCGCTTGGCGATTCCTATCATTAAGCCGCTGTTCCATCGATTGTATTTCGTCGAACTCTAATAAGGTTTTAAACCCTACTTCTCCGTTTCTCTATTTAAACTATGCCTATCATAAAGCAAGCATTATATTTCTTAAAAGTGTACTTGTTTGAATTGTAGTTGAGGCTTTATAGATAGCGACGTTAATATTCTTCCATACCTGTTTTAGGATGAGCTATGGTTAACCATTCACGCGTCGTTCCCTATTACATCATTAGTTCACCAACTTAGCTGAAGTTTATTTTAAGCCGAATTGAAAATAATTTGAAAAAGAAAAGAAAATAAATGAATTTTCAGATGTGAATGCCAAAATTACACTTCAGCTACTATATATACTATAAACGATTATTGCGATTTGATGGTTTTTCCATTCCATTTCCAAGATTATATCTTATTAAAAAGAAAACTTATAAATTAAATCTTATTAAAAAGGAAAAAGCAAAACATTTCGCAAAATATTTACGAATAATCCGCTTAATGTTAAAACTTACAGTTAACAACTGTTTATGTGTTCTTATAATAAATAAGAAATATTGTAGTTAAAAATCGTAATTCTCTCATTAATATGCCGTCTTGTAAATGTTGTTCCGACACGTACAACAATATTTATGCAGACATTAACAACAATACTACAAATAATACAATCATCGCTTACAAGACTTGCACTCATTCATGTCTTCTTTAATAGTTTTTTTTTTTTTTTCTATTTTTCCTTTTGGCGGCAGGTGTCCAAAGAAAACTGAAAACTATAAAAACATATGGTAATGAGCGCGTAAGTGCCATTGTAAATATTTAATGTGTAAGTAAATTAGTTGCCTTACCACTGTGTTTAGGTCAATAAAAATTTACCATAAAATAAACAAAAAAAAAAAAAAAAATACCGGCGTTTGCCTTAAATGGGCGGATTTCAAATGCTGCAATCATCCATGCTAAAGGCAAGGCAATATTATGTCTCTGTTAGTTAAATCTATTGAGAGGAATAATTGAAAGATTTACCTCCTTTTCTTCCGATTATTTCCTTCTAGCTATTATGAGGTGTAAACGCTTGAGTGCAAAGACTAAACTTGTCATTAACATACATACATACCGTGTAATAACTTCTTTTTTAGAAACACACTTTTCACTAATATAATGGGTGAGATGATGGGAAAAAGTTCGTGGCTTTGCAGTTGCTTTGACTTCAATCACGCATCAATTTCCCAAATTCGTTGACAATTTTCGTTTTTTCATTCAAATAGTCGAATGTGAATATATGAATGGATCAACAGATAACTTCCTGTCTGTTTTTTATTTATATAAAAAAAAAAAAAAAAAATGAAAACAACACAATAGTGTTTTCCTTTGTTACATATGCATTTATGTCAATGAATCTTGATGTCACTTGGTTTTGAATAAGTGCTGTCGTCTCACATACCGGCATGACCGAAGGATGAGAGGTATATTCACTTTATCAAAGTGCATGCAACGCCCTGAAGGAAGCTTTAGAGACCCCACAATAATTAGCATGAAATTCTGAATCGATTTAAGCATATCCGTTTGTCCGTCTGTCTCGGTGTGTAACGATTCTCCCGGCTGCAAAAATTAATCTATCGACTTCAAATTTGAAAGTTTGGCATTAAAAATGAGCCAAATCGGTTCAAGACCATGACCACAGCTCCACGTAAACTGTGAACAAATCTGTTCTTGAAATAGAAAAAAAAATTAGTTTTTTTACTCATTACTCATAAACTGCAGTAGATGAATGTACAACGCATACTGTATGGTCGATGCTGTAGTACCTGAAGAAAAGTGAAAAAATTTGCCACGCCCCTCCCCAATGTTATAGTATACTAAAATTCAACATTTTTTCTCTTCACTTTCTTACCGCCCAGAAGCAAGCTTCGAAAACACCATAAGGTATATAAATTTTTGATCAGTTTCACATTTGGAATGCACGTAAACATGTCCATCTGTCGATCTGAGCAACTGTGTAGTAATTGTGGTAAACATTCTCCCGTTGGCGGAAATGAAGATTTGCAAACTATTTTGGAAGTGAGTTAAACTTTTCCAAGGAAATGCCTACAACGAAACCTTTTATTTTGAAATTAAAAAAAAAAACTTGCCTCCACTTTGTATTACAGAGCATGAAAATGTAGTTCTTTTGCTTTTGGGCCTATTTATGCAATAACGATGACGAGTATAAAGGATTCGATCAAGACCGAATACAATTTTTTTATTTATTTTATTTATTTATTTTTTTTTGTCAACAAATTTTAACATTTTTATTTAAAACGCATTTAATATTCATACCCTGTACGTATATATATATATAATAAAAAAAAAAAAATTCATTTGATTACTTTTGTCATATTTTTGATTGAGCGGCTTTTCGGTTTATTTTGATTGATTTATGCTTAAAACAAATGCATAAAAATTTCGCAAAGCTTAGGAAACTACTACGTCGAAGGAAAAATAAGGTGAATTTGATCGCAAGTTGGCAATTTCTTTCTATTCTTTCCATTTAATTTTGTCGTCTTCAATGTCTTCCTAGCAATCAAATAATAATATACCCTGTTAATGGTTTGGCTTGGCGGGAATCATGCGCAATCGCGATAATCAAAGAAAATTGTGAACATAGCTTAAATTTTTAAGCGACCTTGCTCGACTGTTTGCCTGTTTCCGGATTGTATGCATAGATCCATGTCTGATACGTGTCATAAAATTTTACATAGCCAGAAATCATTCACTCTTATACGCTTATAGAAATAACAATTGATTATATTGACATATTACTTCACATAGATGTTAAAGACACTACTTACTTAGACAGACTTACTACTCTAGCAAAGAAAATAATTTCAAGATTTCACAGTATCAGCGACAATTGAATGAAAAGTTCTCTTTTACTTCATCAAACATATTCATTATCTATATACTCTTGATCCCATATCAGTAGTTGCGTCTGAGTGATAGATTAACATCAGGTTATATACAGCTTTTAAATCGTTTATAAAGATTATTCGACACGTAAAAGTGACGTCCTCCATATGATTGTTCCTATTAAGCAATGAACAAAAATATGACCTTGAACCTTCCAGTATAAGGTTGGGTAATAAAACAAGCACAGATGACTTTAGATTAAATGGATTCAAAATTATATTATGATAGTTGCCATAAGACTTTCAATAGTGAAATGTTCAAAATAGTAGACGTTCAGTCAAAAGTGTGCTGAATACAGCAGGATTTATATAAATTTACAATGGAAGTGGGGAAGAACAAAACGTCGAATAAATTGGTAAAGAACACGACAACAAAATAAACAAAGAAGAAAAAAATTGTACAAAAACCAAAAATTGAAAAAAAATTTTTATATATATATATATATTTTTTTAAGTTAAACATCAAAACTCCTCATAATAAAGTTATTACCTTATTTACATATATATAGGTGTTTTTTTTTTTTTAATGCACTTTTGTTTTTTGTATGTTTGTTTAAAAATCCGTTAAATAAATTTATTAATGCCATTAAATTGCAGCTACCGTGTGTGAAGAGATTACATATATTTTTTTAATTAAAAAAAAAAAAAAAAAAAAAAAGAATTCTTCTTTATTAATAAAGATAAACTTATTCAATGACGTTTCATTATGACAATCATATTTTTATATTATAAATGCATGCTGCTACTCTTAAAAGCCAGTCTCATGTTGCATATATTTATTTATGCAGATTTACGAACAAAAGGCAAAATAGTATAAGAGCTTCTTTCTTGACTTTATTGATTATTCGGAAATGCGAGAGAAAAAACATCTGAAATATATTTTTATGTATAACTAATAGCTTAATCATTAGTAAAATCTCTTTATAGCTGCGACTGAAGCGTTTGATCTTTATTTGGAAACCTAATAACTGTTAATAAAAATTTATAGACATTTTCGATAAAGTAATAAAGCCTTTTGCTTTACAACTGTATTATATTATTGATGATTGATAATGTAAAGGCTACAATTAATTGATGCTGATTAATTGGCGATTAATTTTAAAAACTTGTTTTCATTATATATAAAAAAACGAAAAAAAAGAAATTTATTAATAATTTAATTTTTTTTTTTTTTTTTTTTAAGTCAAAAAAATCTAAAGGCTAAGGCCGCCAAACTAATATTAAATTACATGGAGAACCTTTTCGCATTTATTTATATTAATTAAGCATCAAAGTTTTTGAACCTTTAACCGACTCATGAAATTGATTGGTTTACATAGCTATGCGGTATACGTTGCGCGGTATGCCTTGAGTTATGGAAGTGCATTATAAATGTATTCGCTTCTAGTATTTATTTAAAGAAAATCCTTTTTATTAAAACAACTCACGTATCTGGAAATGAATGCATTTAACTTTCCGTATATACAGCGCCAATATTTATTTCAAGTATAAACAAAAAAAAAAAAAAAAAAAAAAAACAAACAAACGAAAACGTGTAAAAATTTTACTCCTACATATCCTGCCACCGAACATGCACATATCCTAAAAGGAAGACCGTGAACGTGGACTGTACGTGTGGATGTCCTGCTGCAAGAATAAAAATTGAAAGCATTTTCTTTTCTTCCTTTTTTTTTTTTTTTTTTTTTTAAAAAAATTTAAATTATTTTAAAAGAATTTAATGTTACGTGAATGATATAATAAAGAAAAAAATTATTAGAAACAGTACCAATGAATACCTTATGCCAATCTGCGGCTATTCATAAAATGCCTTTTCAAAGTAAGATTCGTGGTCCAAAACATTTATCTCGAAAGATCTAGCTTGTAGATTGAATGAAAGACGGACACATGGATAGATGAGCTTAGATCGGTTCAGAAAATCATTCGGATAAAAGATTGACCATTGAGTGTTGCATACACACGCAAAAGTTTAGTACATCCTTGCATCACAATCGATGTCTGATATAAGAACCAATTTTTATGAACAATCAGGATTGCGAGATTGCATCAAGTCTTCTATAATTTGTTGCATAAATAGTAAAATCGTTTAGGTTTTTTTTTCTTTTTTAAGAGTTCCTTATACACTTAAATCAGTTTCTTTTTGTTTCACTTTTATTTGAATTGAGAGGAAGTATTCTAAATGTTTCCAAATTTGACCATCTTTTGGACTTTTACAGTTTGAATATACATTAGAGAGTGCGAGAGAGTTTTTCGAAATAAGTTTTTTAAAGGAAGTCAGAGGAAAGTCTCTTTTAATTAATGCCTATTTAGTATTCTTGAATTCACCACCGAACGTCAAGAATTATCAGTCAAGTTTTGTATACATTTTCTCCTCCCAGTTCCACTATTATCTCCTAATGCTATGCTCGCGAATCTCTCTATGGTCAAAACATCTAAACCCATAAAAAGTTGGATGAAAGCTTTGAGCTCGGTACATAACACTCAGTTGCAAATATGATGTTCTTTGTCTCAGGCGGCCACCTTTGGAAGTTGTTTCATCTATTGCTGAACTAATCAAAAACGGAGAAAAGAAAAAATCGAGAATTTTGAGCTCTGTGCACACCGATCTATGCCTGTAAGAGCGGTCAAAGATCAAAGGACAACCTTGGTCTGGATATGCACCAACTGATGACGAATGTAACCCACCTACGTCAGCGCTCTTTCTGTCTCTGCTGCTAAAACGCGCAACACAGTAAAAAACTGAGAGTGACCTTTGAACTTGTTATAGTACCACTTGGTAATATATGCGGCACTTATAGCCACAAGCAGCTGTGTCTGGTGGTCCTTCCAGTTGTTGTTGGAAAGAACTTTGAAACCGATTTACCCATGGGTGAGTGGCCATAAAATGAGAGTGAACTCATGACAAATGTGACACGTCTATGTTCTGTCTCCCTTTTTTTGTCATAGTAATGGTCGAAACGAAAAATTGAGAGAGAGCTGTGATCGCTTAGAGCTGCAAGCAGCTATGTCTTTTCAAATGTTATTGAGAAGAAACTTTGAACTCGGTACATCTAAGGTCGGGGGACGGTTTAAGGGGTCACAAAGTTAGAGCGAACTTTGGTTTTGCCATGCACATGTTGGTAGCAGATGTGATGCGGCTATGTCTGATCTCGCTCACTGCTTTGCTATAACGATCGAAACGAAAAATTGGTAATGAACATTGAGCTTCTTATTTATCAATCGGTATTATAAGCAGCCATGTCTGGAGGACAACTCCATTGGAAATCAGAAACTTAGCTATTGCTATCATTTCTTCAATGTTACATTAAATGAAAAGAAAATAATAAACAGGAAATATTCTTTCGATAGCACGGCATGGCATTCGTTAAAGGGGAAAAACAATTATCGTCAACTGCATGAGTTTATTGTTATGTTTTTCCCATATAGCATTTTTTTTCAATCATTAAAACATCGATTTCATTATATTTCTATTTTATTTTGATTTCTTCTTCGTAATTTATTTCAGTTATTTAACGCTGAACTACATAATGATATGAATCATTAAAATTAGTTAACATTTAAGCACTTCAAGGTTGTATGAATGAGCCGTCACGCAGTGTGTAGGTGGAGCTCAAATATTTTATCTAAAAATATTTTTTTTTAATTTCAAAACAATAAAGAGCCTCTACACCAACTAATAGATTAGCTATCCAAGAACGGAATAACGATCAAACAGAAATAAGGAAAAACGAAAAAAAGAAACATGAGAAATATTTAGTTGCTTTGGTTTCTAATCATTTTTAATTCGTTTAAATCTTTCAAATTAAGAAAAAAAAAATAGGAAAAAAATACAAACCATGATCTATAGTAGAATTCATTTTCTACACCCAGAAAAATGAGTCGATCAACGATCTACATTAGAATACATCTTGAGGAACTTCCGCTCCCAGAAGAAAACCATATCAATGATCTATAGTAGAATATATTTCAAGGAGCGCCCATACCTAGAAAAAATTCGATCAACGACCCTGCAGTAAAATTCTTTTCGAGAAGCTTCCACAACCTAAAAAGAATTCGATCAAACTTCCTGAAGAACTTCCAACTCCAAAAGAGAAACCTATCATTGATCTACAGTTGAACTTCTTTGAGGCATTTTCACGCCAAGAAGAAAATTCAATTAACCGTCTACAGTAGAATTCTTTTCGAGAATTTTCCATATCCAGAAAAAATTTCGATCAACTACAATCTTTTGAGGAACTTCAACAGCCAGAAAAAAATCCGATCAACGATCTAGACGCTAGAATTGTATTCGAGGAGGAAATAAAACTATATATGTCACGCTATTGCGTTGCCTCATATAGGTGAAATCATTAGTCCCCATATAACGCCACTGGAACTTGGATTTACTTATTCTATTTTCTTCTGGTCATAATATAAATTCAAAGACTCAATTACGGCATTATAAAGAAGAACTTCGACCATATACAATATTTTTAGGCTTAAGATACTATCAAGTCTAAATATATATATGTCTAGCTATTACAAATTATAGTCTACCGCATAGAGATCGGCTTGAACGTCGCTATATGGCCATATGGTAACGGGTGAGAGAACAGACAACTAGCAGAAGTTTGCAAGTAAACACATGGATCAAATTAAAGAGTGGTTAACTGCTTCTCTTGTCCACGTTGTATCCAAATTAAGTTATAATCTTTCAATTAATTTGTGTGCTTAAAAGTAGGCAACAAATAAAAAAATTTTTATTTCGCCCCGTTAGCTGCTATTCATGGCTGATAAAATGGCAGCTTGAAGCGATGGATGGATGCACTGTAAATTTTTCAAAAAAAAATTTTGTTCATTACCTTAAATGATCCCTTCAGATAGTTGGGAATGGCAAGAGAAGACGTGGATCGTGGACATGAAAAAAATTTTCAATTGTAAAAAAATTGAATTTTTCGAGCATTTTTCGTACATCATACGAACACTTGAAATTTTAAATGTGCGTTTTTCTCCCGAAACAAGGGCACGCAGCGTAAATCGAAAAATTTTCATTTTTTCATTCAATTTTTTGCAGCATCTTTGAGGCAACATTCTCTACAGAAATAGGTAGAATATTTTCGTTAAAATATTTTTTTTTTTCTTTTTTGGTCGAAAATTTATTCACTTACACACTCGTCAATTTTACAAAGATCAATGCTTTTAATAACTCCTAACGATATCTACAATAATATAGAAATGGAGATTGAAATATTTTTAAATTTGCAGCCTATAGGTTAAGCGAAAAAAAATCAATCGATTTAGAATTTGTATATATATATATATATATATACGTATATACATACACGTACACAATTTTCACACTTTTCTCACATAGGATATTGGCCTTTAAGCAAGGCGGGGTAAACAACTTCACAACAGTGCATCACAAAATTTGAAATACTTGAGAGTATTTTAACATTTGAATGTCTTGTGCCTTTAAGTGAGCAGGTTTTCAAATTTAATTTATAACTTTCTCGTTCATTGCTGACAGTTAGCACAGAATACTTATGCTACTTAAAAGTTTTTTTTTTTTTCCTTTTCATTCTAAACAATAACAAAAGCAATATTATTATGCGCGCTGGGTAAGTTGTTGAAATTAATTTGTCAAAAAATGAAGCGAAAGTGATTTAATTTCAATCTTTCTTTTATTTTGCATATTTAAAAAAAAAAAAAAACAAAAATAAAAAGAATCAACAATGCAAAGTAGCGGACGGTAAAAACTCGTTTTTTTTTTTTTCATTTTAATGATTACGCATAAAAACCGTAATAAATTTGTTTTTTAAATTGATTTTGAATATATTTGTTTTATAGATTTTTTATATATTTTCATTAAAGGCAATCTTTTCATATATTCATTGTTGTATACATCTATATATAAATATATTTGAAATTTCGTTGATTTAACATTTTCTTTTTTCTTTTTTTTTTTTCTTTTACTGCTTACTTTCAAACGTATGCAAAATTTAAAAGAAAATATTATATAAAATTCATAAGATTATATTTTAAAAATTTAATCGCTTTTAAATTACTTTTTCTCTTTATAAAATTCATTAGCAACGTTTGTTTAATTAAAAGTGGAGCAGACATAAAAAAAAATAAAAAAAATAAAAAAAAAAAAAACAATGAAAAGAAAAGTTTGCAAAAATGCTTCATTCAAATGCAAGGGAACTTTAATTATTCACTAAGTAAACACAGATAGATTTGTCGGTGTTTTACTCGACTTTCTTAATCTTTAAATTTACGAGATTCAAGTTTAAGCTTTTCAATTCAGTTTTGTCTTATGGGATAACATCAATGTCAACTCTGCACAGTTCATATTAACGATGGATTGAGAAAGTGATTCTAAGCTGCTCTGTCCGTCCATCTGTCCATCTCATATGCTTGTTTTCAATCGACGGATGGCCAAATTTTTGAGAAACAAGATGACGAACTTTAGGCCAAGGACGAACCTTTACGAAAATGTTTCGGACCACTTTTCAACCATCTCCCCTATAACGCTTTATTTTGAAAAGTTCTTTTTTGAATAAGTGTAGATTAACCGTGAGCCATAACCCATTGCAGCGTTTTTACTTGCTTTTAATGATTTAAATTATCTCTTAAGAAGTAGTCAAGAGTAATATAAAAAGATGATTGGTGTGGGGTTGGAAAAAAATTTTAAATGATCATCTCTGAATTCTGTTACAGCGATATAAGTTCAGTTGATTATAGCGAACAATGAGAGATTCCTGATACTTGATTCCTCGGTATTGTTGATATAACTGCGTATACATGCATATGATTCCTTTGCCGAATTATTTTTCACGCCATGTGCCTTCGAGGTAATAATTGTAGCTCGGGGAACGAAAAGTGTTCACATGAAAATTTAATTGCTTTTTCACTGCCTTTACAACGCGCAAGTATACAAGTTCTTGGCCAATTTCGAATTCTGAATGCACCTAAACATGTCCGCCTGTTCGTCTGTGCATTTGTCTGTGTGCGCAAGTTTATAGTATTTGGGCGAAAATGAAGGTATTGGAAGTGAACTAAATTTTTGCGAGGACATGCCTACAACGCCCACATTCCTATACGCAAAAACTTTTAATTTGAAAATAAAAAAAAATCAGCTGTGCCCATTCCATATTATAGAGTATGAAAATTTTGTTCCTCCATTTCTTTTGTCTTTTTTAGCATAACGGTGATTGGTATAAAAGATTCGATTCTTCCTCGTTTTCTTTACGAAAATCGCTAAGAGCTGCTAGTAATTTCCTTAAGCAGATTTTTATCACCTAATGATTAATTGATTGTTACATATATAATGGCAAATTTAATATGCAGACCTGTATGCGAATTGGCAAAAAGATTTTAATTGCTTCTATACTACGTAATTGTTACAGTTATATGAAATCAGATACTAATTTATTGCTCAATTTTTGAAAACTTAATTCCTTTCTATTTACTTAGTGTCAGTGTGTGTTTGTGTGCTTGTGTTTGTTTGCTTTACACCACTATCATATTTAATGTATTTAAAAAAAAAATAAAAAAAATATCTGTATCTTTTACAATTGTTGTCAAACTAGTTTTAATTAAATTTATAACCTAAGCTAAGTCTGAGCAGAAAGACGTATTAAAAATGTTTGCTTTTTCTCTACTTAATTATAAAAAATTGCTAAATATTAATTATTCTTTATAATTTCATTTCATTCGTTTACTCTTAATAATTTTTTTTTTTTCTCTTTTTTTTTTGTATACAACTGTTATTAGATTAACATTAAAAATCGCGCATTATTGACTAATAAATCATTTGCATGCGGTTAAGTTTCAGTATTTATAGTCATATCATTACTTTAAGTCTACTCTAGTTTTGTTAACAAAAACGAATTGCTGAAAATGAAAAACAATAAATTAACATTTGAAAGGGATAAAAAAATAATTCGATCTCAGATAAATGTGCAAATTTTAATGCCTCTAATTAAGGGAATTTTCAGTTAAATTTTGTAATATTTACTAAAAGTGTAGTTCAGAGTTTTTAACTATGTATTACTGTGTGTATGTGTGTGTATATATGTGACTGAATTTGGATAAAAGATATTTTCTTAATATGTCTGTCTATCTAATTGTCTCTCCATGCATCTCGATATAGTTAAGCCAAAAATCAAATTTATTAACCTGAAAGTGGACTGGAACGTAGCATTTTCATGGCTACTCTTCGCCTATTTGGTGGGCGTTTTTACCACTTTTCGCAAATTGGCAAAGAAAATTACTGCTTAACGGCTAACTAATGGTCCACGTCACTTCATGTTTTAAATCTCTATCCGGTACAAGTGTTCTCATGAAAAATTGGCCTTTAGTTGGGAATAAGATATAAATTTCTTCTCTTCATGATTTCTCCCCTAAAGATGTACAATCACAAATAGATTTGAGGTGAATTAGAATTGAGTTGAAATTGACCTTGAATTGAACTCGAATTGAATTGGAAATGAATTTCAAGTGAACTAGAATTGAGTTGAAACTGAATTCAAACATGAATTGGGTTTGGGTTGAATATGAATTAAATTGAATTTCCAATTGAATTTGAATTGAATTGAAACTTGAGTTAAATGTGAATTGAATTCGAACTGAGTTGCAATTGAATTTGGATTGCATGTGAAATAAATTTGATTTCAAATTGAACTGGAATTGAACTACGATTGGATTGGAACTGAATTGAAGTTGAATTTGGATTGAATACCAATTGATGTTGCATTGAAAGCAATTTCAACTAAATTGTATATGAAATTGGAATTGATTTTATTTTAAATTAAATTTGAATCGAATTTGAATTGATGATTCGAGAGTAATTTCCATATGATTAAGAGAAACAGGGACAGATAGTTTCTATATTTAACGTTTGCATCTGCTTTGATAGCTTCATAAGACGAGGCACGTGGACCTGTCAGATAATTTTTGAATGCTTTATGACACCTCTCAGTTTGCAAGAGAAACCTGCTAAAGTGAGGGCCTATACCAGATATGAATGGTTTGACACGGTCCAATCGTTCCATTCTGGACATGGCCATGTCTATCCACCGTGGTTGGGAATAACCGTAGCTATCACGAGTATTCCGCGAAGGACCGCATCCAGCAGTCAGGACTCACACGCCATTTCCAATGAAGTATGTTGCGGCGCCACCACTCCTGCTTAGCGACCACAAACCTCAGGTGATATTAGATTGGATGGGCAACTTAAACTCCATGGAAAAGTTTTAGTCTGGTACTTTAGGGTTATCGCCAGTACACATGCCATAGCTACGGACGTACTCTTACTTTTCGATTATCTGTACTTCCTGGACGCAATGCAGTTAATAGCCCCTTGGATTTTCAATGTATAAGGAATAGATATCAATCCAGCCTGCACCAGGCACCAACGCTTACTACCAATTTCTCCGGCTTTCTCAACAAAGCAAAGACCCGCATGTTAAATCTTGAGCCTTCACTGTAGCTGAAATCTTAGTAGAAAATTGTGCCACTAGACGACTCCTAACTCGATGATTTCCCCAAGTTGCGATTCATCACGCCGGGGCGAAAAGGGGCACATTGCTTACCCGCAAGTTGGGAGTTGTATCCCCGGTCGTTAAGCATTACATGTTTTCCAAGCGGACCTTTAGTGCACAGGCCGAACGCATGCCAAACATTAAATTAAAATATAGTCTGCTAGAGTTAACATAGAACATGGGCATGCCCGTTACTCATACTCAGACTTCTTAGCTACTGACGGTATTCCGTAACGAGAACAGATAAAACATTTTCAATTGTGTGGATCATACGGTAGGGTATCTAATGGCGTCTTCGACTGACTATATTCCTTTAGCTTCTTTGTTCTATATACTCTTTTATTTTTTAGTTTTGAGATTCGAGTTTTGCTACTTAACATAAAAAATTCTTAACAAATTCCTATCAAGTTTCTAAGAAAACGCACTTCATTTCTTTAATCGAAATTTTTTGTAATAACTTAATGAACGAGAGAGAGGCATGCTTTAGTTTGATTTCTTTAGATCAAATTTACGCTTCATTTATAAAAAGATGAACGTGATTTCTAACATAATAGAAATGGAAAGTCAACCAACCCATTAGCTATTATATAGCAACAGAGATGAAGACCGCTGCACTTAAATATATTATATGCGTATACAATACAGATGGTTTAGGGCAATGCAACACACAAACACAAAATGCGTTCAATTTGCTCATAGCACGCATTTCTTAACTAGAGAATCACACAATTAAAGGCCGCCAACCAACACAATTGAGAATTTCAACATACAAGCCACAACCAGCACACACAAGCAATCATCTATGCATACACTAACACACACACACACACAAACAAGTTAGCAAACAAAATATTGTAATAATGGCGTCAGCTGCACTTGAAAAATTAGAGCAAAACAAAAAAAAAAAAGAAAAAAAATTCACAGCCAAAGCCAGGCCATATAAGTATGCGCATAGAGTCATAAAAAAGCAAATGAACGATTATATGTGTATGCGTTGATAAATTTACTTATTCAACGAAAGATGGACTACTAAATTTCTCCTTCCGTTTGCAACACTCAAAGCATGCGAGATAAGTTTCCATGTGTTTCATTAACTATGAGATAAGAAACACGATAAGATTCAAAGCTAGTTTCCTTAAAATTAAATGATGCCTTCATAGCGCTTTTTTGGAGGGCGACATTGGTTTGACGCAAGAGTTGAAAAGATATATCAGAGATTTCTTGAAGAATAAAAATATTGTCGAACGACGTTGAATTTTCATTTAATAGAAGAGTGAACACAGAAGATCTCTTTTTGCTCGTCTATTCGTCAGATGAGCTAGAAATTGTTCATAACTCAAGGTTGCTAAAGCTAATGACTTACAAAGCTAATCGTTTCGATATTTATGTATTGAGTACTTCTCGCTATAGGTTGCAGACGAAATTTGAAAATGGATTTAATACAACCCGCAACTAAGCAAAAGATGTTCACCTAATAACCTTAACGGATAGAAATTTAAAACGCAATAAAAACATTTGCCAGAGAGTTTAAGTATAGCAAATGGGTGCGATCGGAAATTTTGCATACATTTTTGTATAAGTGAAAGAGGGCGAAAAATAGTCTTGAGGGGCTGAATGCCATGTTTTCTATTGTCAGTGCAATTTACCTTTTCTAGTTTTTATCTTTGGGCGGGATAGATACCCGACAAACAGCAAGGTTACAAAATAATATTAGCTGCACAAATAAATTCGTTCCGCTGGTATTGCTTGCTTAATAAAACGCCCCTGGCATGTCCAATTTTCCTAAAATTTCATAGATATTGATGTTTGAACGACGCAATTTTCGGTGGTTTCCAAGCTACCCTTCCATGTATGCCAATATTTAAAGAGATCGATGTCATTTACGGCGCTGATTTCTTCTACATGTCTAACTGGATGAAAGTGGAAAAAAATTAAGCTGAAGCTACGAAAATGATTAGGTTGGCTTGAAGGTGAAAGTGAATGCAACAAATTACGAAATCTTTAGCAGATGGTGCGTCTGTCTTCAGCAAAAGCAAACTCAGTAAGCGATTTTGAACTTAGGCAGGGAAGTTTTATCTCATACCGCGGTATTCTCCAGACTTGGCCCCTTCGAATTCCCATTAATATTCACCGATCGATGCAACCATATTTAGCAGGTCAATGGTTCATAGAGCTTTAAGATTTGCAAAAATGGTTCAGTATCTAGTTGGCCTTCAAATCCACAAGTTTTTACCGCAAACGTTGCCCGATAAATGGTAAAAGACCATAGGTAATAATAGTTATGTCTTCTAAGCTTCGTTGCAAATGTATTTTAAATAAATTTGAATTTCATCAAAAAACGAAGGGAATTTAATTATACACCTATTATTAAAATGTTTAAAAGGGGAAACATTAAATTCGGGCAAAGTCGACCGTTAATCGCCTTATGCTAAGTTATTTAGTGTTTAAGAATTCCAAAGAAAAGCTTATATGGAGGAGGTCCGCAGTGTGACTCGATATGAATCAAATTTGGAAAATGAAATTTTTTGTACGCCTTTTTTCAACTATGAAATACCAAAAAGTTAGACTTTCTTACTTTATGGCAGTTTACCGTATATGGGAAGAGATTTCAAAATTAGATCACCAAGTTCCCAACTTAATACAGCGGAGTTTATATGTTAAATCGCTGTACTATTTCAATTATTCATAAATTCAATGCTCTACAAAGGTTTACAATTTATGAGAACCCGTTGTTACCATGGTTCCAACTTAGGAGAAGGCAGCTTGTTTGTTAAATTACTATTCTGTTTTAATTTCTACACAGGTTAGGTCTTGGTACCATATAAGGCATTAATTCTTGTAAAAACGATTACATGATACAGAATTAGAACGAGCTTTTCCAAATGGACCATTATATGGGGAGAGTTCGTTAAAACAGTCCGATCTTGTCCAATTCCAATGGTAACTGAAACATAAATATCGCGAAAATTATGATCTGTAGGCTGATCCTCAAGGTAAGCGTTACATGTTGAGAGATGGACAGACAGTCAAGCAATCAGTTGAAATCAAATTTCAAGCGATTTAGAAAAATTTCCTAAAGGTAAGTGTTATGCCTTTACAGCCTGCAACGATCAAATACGCCCCATTACATTAATAATTGATCCGAGTCGCGGTTTTTCTCTGCTCATGCGGACAAGTTCTTTCGAATATTACATACATCCTCACCAATTTAATATACCCTATACCAAAGGCTGTGTATGGTATAATAATTGTAAAATCTATGCTTTAAACAAAACGAAAAATAAAAAAATCAACGCAACTATGCGGATATTTTTCTTATGCTCCTTTATGAAGACATTTTTTCAGCTACAACAACATATGAGTTTAATAATGATAACTGAAACATATATATTGCATGACGCATTAATTGAAAGTCTTATCCGATGAAAATTTTTTCTAACATTTATGAAATATGTTACTGTAAGTGTGCGTGTGGCAAGGGGTGATAACAAGTTTTGATTGATGTCTTAAAAAGCATTTCGCTCTCTTTAATAATTTCAATCTTTGCATAAAATCTTAAGGGGCAGCAGCTGTTCTTAATCTTCTTAGGAATATCTATGCTTCTACAGCGTTAAGTTGCCATCCAGTGTATAGAAAGCTTGATTCAGATAAAGAAACCTTGCTTGAAATGAATATCTATTCTTAGCTGGGCATCACTTTACCTCTTAAACTATGACAACTGATGACACGCTGCAAAGGAAACCAACATCTTTCGAATTAATATGGGATATCGTTCGTCTTAAGTTAGTGAAAGATGTCAAATATTTTGTCAACTGTTCAAGAAGACAGATTTTGAAGTCGTTCTAGTAAAGAAGAAGAAGAAATAAGACAAAGAGGCGCGAAGATACCAAATCTGCTTCTTTTATGCAGTATGTTCCATAAACAATTATTTGGTAAGGAATCTGTAGCCGTGTCAACCTGTTTGTTCATTTGCTCACCTGTCTGCCCGTTTCTTTTAGAATATATAATATTGGTATTATTTTTTTCTTTTTCTTACGTAGCTTGTCTGAACAGCTTCAAAGCTGACGATGATTAAACGGGTGTCGTCTATATATGTGGAACAAAGTGACAATTAGCAAAACGTGGGGGAAGAGCAAGAGATTTAGCGCATTGGCCGTCACCTGGTGGGGGTGTGTTCAAACGATAAGTTTTATGCCTATACGGACAGATCCCCACTATAGTTATGAACAAGTATAATCGATCTTACTATAGCTACGAGTAAGTAAGCATAATCGATCACACTAGGAGCTTAACCCTAGAAAACCGAGTCGGTCGTTGAAACTCATTTTTACTCGGCTATGCGGCAGCGCAGGGTGAAGATGGTCTACAAGAGTTAGGGAAAATGTTTGCACTTGTGTTGCTGATAAGTACTCACCTAAGTTTCAGTTTGGCCTAGAACTGCCTGTAAAAGTCATCACCTTGACTTCATTCCATTCGGATGGGTTAAGCAGCTGAAAGAATTACTGAGAGAAATTGATAGACTTAAAAGAAGACTATATAGAGAAGGCAAATATCATTAAAGAGAAAATATATTATTTCTTGTTTAGGTCGGAAACTTTTCAGCCAACCCTCGTAAGCATATTATGAGTGAAAATTTAATCTTGAAGCATAAATTTTCCAAGAACTGTATGCGCATACTTAACCACACTTAACCGATCCCTGAAAATGTCATTGTGTTTTAATTAAATATTGTAACATATTAGCTGAGAATTTTAACGAGATGGGTGAATTTAATGCGGTCAACGTAAAGCGAAGCAAATGAAAATGTTTATTTAATATTTATTTTTCAAATAAAAGTAAAAGTGCATCATATTCAGTATGAATGACATTTTGCAAATGTGTGATAATATTGCCTGACTACTTAATTGCTCAGCTGGAAAGTTTTTTTTTTTTTTTTCTTTTCAATTAATATTACGATGAGAAACTCTTCTTTATATTCGCAATCAGAGGATGAAAGATGACCATATATATATATGTATGCAGGTCAGAGCGACGTAGTAAATGTTAACATTTCGCTAAAGAGAATAAAATGAAAGTTTTTCGAAAAAAATTGTCGATAAACTTCGTTGAAATCTTTACATTAGTTAGTTGAACTTAATAACAATTAATTTTTCTACAGATGAAAGTGAAATAATTGATATGAGTACATATTAAATTATTGCAGGCATCATTCATCATCTTGACTGTGACTAATGTAAACGTATGAATAGACATTTACATATTAAAACTATTCAATTCGTTTGCCAGTATGCATGTATCTCTTAGCTGTTATTAGTTCTAATTATTGCTTCCCGGTGTCCATGTATCGAAAATAATCGAACACTTTGAACATTGAATTATAAGAATTACTATCATACGCGATAAAAGTTGAGAGAATCTAGACAGTCGAGGGTCTGAGATTAGGGCAAGTCTTACTAACACGTTTACGTAATTTTGAGTAAAGCAAATGTTTATTTATCGAAAACGCAATAAAAAAAATAACAGTATTTAACGGATAAAAACGGATAAAAACGGATAATTATTTTTTTCGGGTAAATTTATCTATGGACCTCTCTGATTACTATTGCAAGTGCTAAAAAATAAAATATGCGAACGGATAAAAACGGATAACTATTTTTTTCGGGTAAATTTACCTATGGATATCTCTGATTACCATCGCAATTGCTAAAAACTAAAATTAAAAAATAGATAACTTTTTTTGAGCATTGCTTTACAACACATTAGGTTACATATTTTTGAATAAGACAAATGTTTATTTACCAAAAACACTCTAAAAAATGTCAAAGTATTTAACGGATAATAATGGATTATTCTTTTAAAAAAATAATAAATATTAATTAAAAAATAAATTTACCTACGGACATCTCTGAATACCACTGCAATTGCTTAACACTAAAAACTAAAAAAGTGAATAATTTTTTTTTCTCTTTAATTTTGTTTTTTACTAGTGTTCTATGTTTAAGAAAAAAAGAGTATATATGGAAAGAATAAAATCGTGCATGTCTGATGTATTTTAACGGGACAATAAGAAAATTTTGAAGGTATTACAATAGAGGTTCCATACGACATCGAATTGCGTTAAATTATTATTATTATTGTAAGGGTAACGCATATTATCACCTGAAAGAAAGAAGATTATTTGTCCGTCCACATTCTTTTGCATGCCGTGCTATGTTGCGTCTGGCATTACAAATCATTCGTTAAACATTTTTAATGCAATTGTTGTACCACATGTAGAAGTCAGTAAAAGAACGTCAATGGCAACGAAGTAACTGCGCTTTCTCAGCTCAGAGCAACGAGGCACTCCTATATAAGCTAGGATGCCCCTTAAAGTCTTTTAAGATATAAGATTTAATGGTAAGGAGTCCTTCATTGTCGTCTTAAACATTCGTAGGCAAATGCAAAAATTGTCTAAAGGGATTTTATCTTATTGGTATGACTCTTTCAGTTTTCGAGCCGCATTTTGCCGTTTTGATCCGTTATGATCTTTGTACTCCTGTTCCGGCGTCCAAAATTTGGCTAACCAGATTCAGACCAATGGAATATCATCTGTTTTACAACAGCTGTTTAGCAGTTGCAACACACTCTCGAGACCGCTCGATTTTAGTTTGTCGGCAGCCAACGATCTAAATACACGCAGGCATAGCTGCAGGAATAGCTGCCACGCCCATGACCGCTGCTCAAGTATACGCGGGGCAGACCTAGCAGTTCCATTAATTACAAGCCGAACTTTAGTTAATATTTCTTCATAACCTGAGGCAAGTGCGCAAAAGGCGTCGAGCTTCGTAGATTAGTATAGGAACAATTCTACGCTGCACGGTTCACCAAGGACTCGTTGTCTGCTATAAAGTGCTTTGATAGCCTTTTCGACTTGTGGGTTCATGGCACGGAAAGCGAGATGAGGTTACAAGTTCGAACTTTGCCGATTTTTACCGCATCAAAGTAGAGAAATGCAAGGCCCATTAAATTCATCAATTAATCAATTATAGATTTCTTTTTCTAGAGAAGCTAGCCGGGGCCCGTTTCTCTTTTCTAGCATCAATGCGCCGTAATTCAAACATATTTATGTGCAGATATCGCCTCTACTTTTAGGTCTCTCTCTATAAGCTCACGGCTTGGTTTTCATTTCTTTATGTCAATGCATACGCATTGAAAAGGTCATGGTTCCTCTTACTTTCTCATCTTCCTCTCTCAAAAGTGCATAGATTGATAAAGGCACTAAAAATAGCGCATAGAAGCTTTAAAATGCTCCCACTTTGCTGGCAAGTCCGATCCACTTAAAATGAAGTCTTTGCGAAATTTATTTCTAATCGGACGCCATGCATACATACAACCTTTAGTTTTTCATTATTCTACAATGGATTTATAAAAATATAGCATAGGCTTGTATAATCCAGTAAAATATTTCTTTCATAATTTCAAGGTTCTCAGACTAATACAAAGCAAGTGAAGAAGAAGAAAACAAAAAAGAGAAAAAGAAAAATGTTATATGATAGATAAAATCGAACAAAATCAACCTAGTTTTTGTTTTTCAACTACGGAACGAAACCTCGCACAACCAGTAAATTATATGTAATTTTATTGTATGTAAATGAAGTAAACGCGATATATATGTATATATATATATATATATATTTATGCACATAGATGCAAGTATGTCTTTCAACTTTCCAACCCATGCACACATACATGTTATACATATTCATACATTCATAAATTACATTTTGTACTGATAGATAAAGAAAAACGCCCTCTAGATAAATAATTGAAAACAAGAACAGCAAGAAAAGCGAAAAAAAAAGAAAAAATACAACAAAAAATATGTCTATTTACATAACTAAAAACTAAGAGTAGAAAAAAATGTGATTAATTTTTTTTTTTTGTTTTTGCCTCTTTTTCTTTTTTTCTTTTTTCATTATGTGTTGAAAATCATTAAAAATGAAATAAAATCAGAAAAATGTATTTCCATTAAAAACCAAAAAATTGTTAAATTGTTATCTCTAGCGGCTGTTGATGTTAACCAACCCATATATGGCACTCCGCACTCGCATGCATGCATATATTATATATATATATATATATGTATATGCCCGCAAAATCAGCAATAAATGCATAAGCGAAACATGTCCATATATTATATCATTGAAAAATGCAACAAATATATTTATTATGATATTCAATGCCTGCTGGCATTTTGTCTTTTTTTTGTTTCTTTATGTTTTGCGTAGAGGCATGTGTCCGGGGCAGCAAGCAGCAACAACATGCGTTTTTATATTCGCTTGAGATACTTACACAAGTGTTGAAGCTTTTTGATGTCTCGCTATTGATAGCGTATACATATATATATTTATGCAAATGCTTATATGTGACATGTCATGCCTTTCTTTTTGTTGTTATTGTAGTTGATTTTTCTTTATTTCAGATATTATCAAATGATAAATGTTTTGTGCAAATGTCTCACTCACCACTCATCATACATACATTTATGAATTATAATTATTCGTATTAAATTTATGAAAAATATATATATTTTTTTAAATAAATTAAAAAATACGCTATATATGCCGCCGCTACCGGTTGATCGATAATCTTATATGATTATGATCGTTAATAAGCGGAAAATAATTTCGAGGGATTAAGAGGTGTAAGACTTGTATAAAGATATTCACTTCTTATAATTGGCTAATGTTTTCTAGTCCTTCTCAAAAATTCCTAATCAACCTTTGCAGCGTATGTCACTTGCGGTAGCAGGCATGAAGTTATGCGCAATACAGGATTGAACGTCTTGAGATAGATTTAACTTTTATTACATCAATCGATACAAAATCATTTTCTAAATCGATTTAAACACGTCCGCCCGTATTGCCATCCGGTGTCCGTCCGTGCTTCATTTTGTTTAACTGGCGGGTTACAATTTTATTTATTTATGTGAAGTGTACATGCATAGAAGAGTAGTAGACTGTAGAGTTGTGACAGAGAAACCTTAAACGAACGAGGGAATGTTGCAGACAAACCCAACAAACAAAGAGTCAATCTTCGAGTCAAATTGAAAAGTCGTATAATTGTTCAGTGGAAATGGTTGAATCAAGCTGTAGAGTCAAGTTGCAAGGTCGCAAGGCTGTTAAGTGAAAATCGTTGGGTAAAGTTGTAAAGCAGCACCGCACTTAAGTGGAAATCGTTGAATCAAGTTGCAAAAGCGCACAGCTAGTAAGTGAAAATCGTCGACTCATGGTGTAAAGTCATACAGTCGTTAAGTGGAAATTGTCAAGTCAACTTGCAAAGTCGCTCAGCCCTTAAGTGGAAATCGTCGAATCAGATTGCAACGTCGCACAGCGCTTACGTTAAAATTGTAGAGTCAAGTTGCAAAGTCACACAGCCCTTAAGTGGAAATAGTCAAATCAGATTGCAAAGTCGCACGGCGCTTAGGTCGAAATTGTAGAGTCAAGTTGCAAAGTCACACAGCCCTTAAGTGGAAATCGTCAAATCAGATTGCAAAGTCGCACGGCGCTTAGGTCGAAGTTGTAGAGTCAAGTTGCAAAGTCACACAGCCCTTAAGTGGAAATCGTCAAATCAGATTGCAAAGTCGCACAATTGTTAAATGGAAATCGTTGAGTACGGTTGTAAGGCCGCACCGCGCTTAAGTGGAAACCGTCGAGTCGGGTTGTAAAGTCGTACTGTCGTTAAGTGGAAATGGTCGAGTCAGCTTACAAATTCGCACGGCCCTTAAGAGGAAACCGTCGAGTCGGGTTGCAAAATCGTACCGTCGTTAGCGGAAATGGTCGAGTCAGGTTACAAATTCGCACAGCCCTTAAGTGGATATCGTTTAGTCAGGTTGTAAAGTCGCACAGTCCTTAAGCGGAAATCAAGCCGTAAAATTTACTTAACTGCTGTGGCCAAACCAGATTCTGCGAAAGAGTGAAACTAATAGCTCGTGTATGCTTGATCAATAACCTTTCCAACAATGTACAATATATGTTTAGATTCCTTCGGAAATATTCTCATTACAGTATATAATTTTCTATTTTATGGCGTCGGCACGAAATGCTGTAGGATATTTAGTAGTCGATCCGGTCTATAACATATTTACCTGTTTTTAATTTAATTAATTGGATTGAACTGAAGTAGCAATCAAATGGAGTGAAAATAAAAACTGAATATTATAATAATTTGATAGAATCACCTCCAATAGAACAATAAATTTTGCTTTACATGTTTTCCTTGCGCCTTATGTGTACGTAAGTGCAAGATAAATATATATACATATATACAAATACATATGAATATGTACATAAATAAATATATATGTATTTATAAAAAAAAGTATGTATATATAAATATATATATAAATATATATATATTTTTTTTTGTATAATTTATGCAAATTTGTATAACGCTTGACGGAAACTTAGCCCACTGGATAAGAATGCGAACCACTACAGCTGACTAAATTATTATAATTATATGCAAAATAACAACTTAATTTTAAAAAGTGTCTCTTGTCCGTAATATATTATCTGTTAACAAAAGTCCATTACCAATTATTTATTAGTTTATTAGTTGCTCATTATTTTGCCTTGTCACAGCTCAGGTCACTAGGCAAGGCCTCAGGGAATGGCAGCCGTCTAAATTATTAACACTCTGAGCAACATACGATTCTTATCTAGGGGGTTCACAGAGTGTCACTTACGTTCTTCTCGCATTTCATATAGAATCCGAATAAAGAGCTCACCGCAAAAGCTGTAGGGTTTATTTACATGGAACTAAAATTTTCAAACTTGGCTTCATTGGTGCAAAACATATGATTTCTTCAAAGAGATTTTAATATTCTTAATTTAAAAAATGAAATTTATTAATTAAATTACTAAGAAAAAATATTTACTTTTATACCCACCGCTGTAAGATGGGGATAGACTAACTTTTTTTTTTTCCAAAATATATGTAACATCCAAGAGGAAGCTTCAGAGACTCTATAAAGTATATATATTCTTGATTAGCATGAAATTCTTAATTGATTTAGCTATGACCGCCCGCCTGTTTGTCTGCGCGGTGTGTGTGTGTATTGGCACTCTTCTGGTCGCAAAAATGAAGATATCGACTTCAAATTTGGTAGAAACATTGAAAGTTTCTCTATGCAGATTAGTGTTGAAAATACGCCAAATTGGTCAGACCAAAAGCGCGCAATGGTGCGTAAACTGAACGCAACTCAACTTTTTTTAACAAAAATTTTTGAATTTTTGCTCGTTACTCGGAAATTATTAAAGTTAGAATCATGAAATTTTTCACACATACTTTACGAAATAGTCTACTCTTTAGATCCGAAACTGGAACCAATCGATCATACCCACCCAAAGTTACGAGTAACTACATTTTACTTTTTTTTCAATTTTATGAGTTTTTATGCTTATTTATCATAAGGTGGATAAAACCGAAAGTTTAAAGCTATTTCGTACACGCCTCAAATGACAATATATTATCTGCCTAAAAATGAAATGAATATGGTAGACACAGCGATCACTTTCTTCAGCGATATGTAACCAAATAGAAGAACTTAGAGAGTAGAATGCGAAAAGCAAAGTGATGGGTACGCGCGATTCGACCCCCGCCGAATATAACTTTCTTACTTGTTTTTTTTCTTTTCATCTAAACATTTTTCTCGTATAAGTTTTTATTTATCCTGACTCTTAGGTCTCTTCCGCCGAGTTTTTTCATAAAATTTATTTTTTTCTTTCGTGATATCTTCCTTCATCCTTTACCTATAAAAGACTCCTTCCTACCACCGTGCCAGAGCAGTGATGACTGGTCGAATATTAAAAAAAAAAGCAACAACAACAGTAACTCTTTGTATCGTACACCACTTCTTATATAGAGTACATGAAGTTTGTGCGGGTGTTTTTCACTTTGAGAAGAGCTTATGACAAGCGTATCTTTTTCTCTCAACTAAGTCAGAATGTTTTTCTGAATCAAACGAAACTTCTCTATCCGTCCAAGTTGCAAGTCATAATTTTGTTTTTGGCCCAAAAATTAACTGCAGTGGGAATAAATTGGACCACTTCTTATATAACGCCTTCATTTGGAAACAGTCATTGTACGGAAGAAATTTACTTATCACAAAAATTTCTTGGCACAAATCGCAGAGTAGTAGCATTTCGGTATATTAAATTGATGCGGAAAATCGAAATCGGATGGGCGGACATGTTGAACTTCATTTTATATAACCGTTGCTACAAAAAATAAGCTCTTATGTTAGAAAAAGATGTAATTTTTTGAATGTTTCACAATCAGACGCGGTCCATAATAGTAATTTAACATAAGAACCAAATGTATCAAGTTTGGTCTTTGCGAGTCTATTCGTCTATACCCCACACTCCGTCTAGGGGTATTCATGAAAGTAAGCTTTTAAATGGAAATAAAGCCTAATTTTTAATATTCTATGGCGAAGATAAGCCGGACTATATCGGTCCCCGTTTTGGGTTTTCTTCTATATATACGGGCTATCATGAAAAGTAAGGGCATACTTGAAAATTAAATACAATTTTTGAAAATTTATCCCGAAAATAATTGAACTGCATTAGGTGAAGTGATGCAATATACTGAATTGTCGAATTTGCCAGAATTTAAGGGTTTGGCTCGTCTTGTTATCCATTGGGGAAAAAGTTCGCATCACTTGTAAATTGGGGATATGTGACAGAGATATGTCTCAGTACTAGCTATCCTCAACACAGTAAATCAATTGCTGACGCGCGGATGAAGACGTAGAAGCGCTACTAGAACTGAGAGCCATGTACTGGAAGTTCCATGTAGAAAGGGAGGAAAATATTAGTATTATTATTGATAACGGTTCTTATTTAATTTTTTCTTTATTATAAAACAATCTAATGAGTATGACGTAAGTAAGCGGAAAGTGAATTTTTCTTTTAGTATAAATAAATTACTTCCTTAGCTTAAAAAAGCGCAGATTTTCTCCTTAAAATCAACTTGAACAAGGCATCATTTTATTTTTTATAGAAATAATATCACAGATTACTTTTTATTTTTTTATCTTACACCGACTGATATCCCGACGTGTTTATTAAATTTGCGCGGATGTGTCTGCAGTACATAGAAAGACTTAAGATGAACGTACTTCTTATTATACCGATTTCTTTTGAATTCTGAACAATTGCTGCCCGAATCAATCAAAGATTGTCTGTCCATCTGTCCGTTTCTTGTATTCAATCTACAGGACGCAATTTTTCAGATATTTTGATAAAATTTGACAAAACGATGTGCTTCGGCCCAAGGACAAATATTATTGAAAATACTTCAGATCCGAACAACGTTTCGACTTCTTTCCCTACGAAGAACTATTTTGATCCATCGTTATATGAATAAGTAGTAAGGCAGTATAGAGTATTTAATAGTGTAAGATATTTAATGATGTATCCATAAAAATAATTAATCTCCCCCCCTCAAGTGCTTACTTTGTAAAAACTTAGACCACATTAGATAAGGATAAATGAGAAATAGCCATAACCCGACCGACCAATAATCTTAATTGTTTTTGATTTTAAATAATTTTATGTAATATTTATCGATTAACTGCCACATGCGTAAACCAATAATTGCCAATAACTAAATAATTATAATTGATTGCTTCCATATATAAGTGGATATGCATGTATTCGAATTCCCCTATGCACAGATCAATCTTCCTTATATGTTTTTTTTTTTTGTTTTTTTTTTCGCTAATACGTATACATATAGATAAGCTTTATGTCATTCGCATAAGGAAGGGAAGATAGGATAGAAAGAAAGTAAGATAAAAGCACATGCAAATGTTACTAAAATCAATTGACTACTAAAGTGTTATGTCAATTATAAATAACGCAATGTTTTTTTGCGTTTGTTTTCTTTCTTGCTTTCTCTTTTCATTTACACTCCCGTCTCATGTATATGCAACTTGAATAACTAAATGGATAATATGCAGATGTTGCCATAAAAAGTACAAAAACTGACAGATAGACTGATATGCATACATATATAAAACTAAAATGCATCCGCATAAGTGAAGAGGCTTCCAATGTTATGTATATGATATAAAGCAAAAGGAAGAAAAATACAAAAAAAAAAAACAATAACTTTGTCTGGATAATTGCCTTTATTTGGCATGCATATGAATATTTTAAGCAGAGAGCAAAGTTGAAATGAAAATCTAACACAAACTCATTTGAATCAGATATCTGTAAAGGAAATAATGTGAAGCAAGAAGAAGTTTGCGGTTTATTTAAAATTTTACAAACATTTATTTAACATAAAGTTTCGTTTTAAAAAAATTTTTTAAACAAAAAAACCACTTTTTACTACATTTTCTTTTCGATTTCTTTAAAACACTTTTCATCTTTAAATTGGGTTAATTGATTTTATATGTGTGTGACTTACCGTATGCCAATAGTGCTACCCGCGTTTGATGTTTGACAACGTACACTAATGTTCAAAATAAGTCGGTATATACGACCGGTTTCTGTCTTTCTCTTTATTTTTTTTTTTCTATTTTTTTTTTTTTTCTGCTATGTGGTTACTTAAATAAAATTTTCTATGGTTCAAAGCTTTAGCACCCAATTACTTTTGCTCAATTGATTTTATTTGATGTCAAACTAGTTTTGTCTCTAAGCACTCAATACCCCACAAATATTATTAACAATTCGTTCGTTTGTTCGTTGGTTCGTTCATTGTGGTTACGTTTTCTATTTCTACATCTTCGACAATTGACCGACGAAAGGGTATACGGTACGGTGTGCATGTATTTTATCTTGCAGTGTAATTTAATAAACTAGACACTAGCTCTAATGTTAATTTAGCAATCGCGTTGACAACACATCTAGATCAAGACAAGTAAAGACACTATAGTGGGTCACGGCTCGATATTAAACAGCCTACACCAATCCGCAGTTAGTCATGTAAGACGGTTTTCGAAATGATGGCTTATATGGGAAGGTGGTCGAAAAAGTTGTCCGAGGCGACTTATTTGGGTCAAAACACTTTGGTATATCAAATTTGATGTCGAAATTTCTTTGTCGCCTATAAGAAAGAAGAAAAACAAAACAAAATGGACAGACAGACCGACAAGCTTAAATCGATTCAGTATGTGACTTCGAGTCGATCGGTATAATAAAAGGTGGCCTGAAAAGGAGGCTGAACATAAGAAAACAAGGCAGATGGGCGGATAGTCAACTTTACCTTATCGGTATAATAAAAAGTAATACTAGACGTTGCATACATGCGCACAAATTTAATATAACTTTTGATCACAAGTAGTGCAGGGTATAATGACATTTAAAAACTCTTTAACGTCAAGCGGACTCCCACAAAATAGTGAATGAATGCATTTATGGTAAATTTCCTTTGTACTCAGTAGAATTTTTGCAAACACATCATTCGATTCAGTATATTGGCCAAATTAAGAATGTACAGACATTCTATTCTTCATAGGAATTTAGCATTTCTCGAGCAAATTGAAAAATGTATGATTTTCTTTAAATAAACAAAAGTAGAACTGGGTAAGGGTAGCAGGCAATCGCAAAGCTTTTGATATTTTACTTTAGTCCTTCCTTTATTTCCAGCCCAGCTGATATGCTAGGTTTTTCAAATATTTATAATGCTTCAAAGTATGCATCAAATACTTTAGAGAGCAGTTAATATTTTATCTCGACAAATAGAATCCATTAATGCAGCAATCTTCGGGTGACTGATTCTCTGTTTAGATCGAATTGACGAAAAGATACTTAGTTTCATATATATGTCCTTTCCATTCTCGATAGATTATGGGGTAACATAATCATATGTTCTTCTCCATCTATGTTTATAACCGCTAGCGGAGAATAGGGATGTATTAATTAAATAAACACAAATTGGATAAATTACTTTTAAATTTATTGGGCGCCGGCATGTATTTTGATCATTGTTTCACTTGAAAAAGGCATTTATTGCGAAAAATTCGCTTAATGTATATTAATAAAAATATTTTCCATCATTTGCTACAACTTTTTCTCATCTTCCTGGCAACATGGCGATACAGTGTCAAAAGAGCGATATTGGTTTTGACAGTGAACCGCTTTCACAGTTCTTCAACATTTCGTAACCGCGTGTGAGCCAAGCTATGCTGCATTGATCTGAATAAATGGTAATCAGAAGGCGCTATATTTAGTGAGTACGCTGGATAGGGGAGAACTTGGCATTTGAGCCGCGACAGTATATCCTTGATTACTCTTGCAACGTCTGACCGAATGCTGTACTGTAAGAGAATGGATTTACTGATCCCTTTTGCAACAATACGTTGTTCAATTTATGCAATTGACGTCGGTAGACATGTGCGCTAACAGGTTCATTCGGTTTTAGCAGCATTTAATACACCACACCTTGCTAATCCCCCCCATATGCACAGCATGATTATAAATTTTCCGCGATTGGCTTTTACGCCAGAAACAAAAAACGCTTTTTTGCCTGGTAAGCAGTGGAACGGGAATGTTGAAACGGTTCGCAATGGCGTCTTCAGTCGTTTCGTATGCTAGACATTTTCCTTGCCATTTGATCTTTTCCTTCGCATTTAAATGTCCAAAGACAGGTGGCTTGGAAACTGCTACGTTATTCAAAACTTTTTTTTAGAGTTTTAAGCGGTTTCTCGCCCAAGAACTCTTGCAATTCATTGTCTTCGAAGTTTGTTGGTTACTCCAGGCCGTTCCAGAATCACCAACTTTAACCGCTCGAAACCAAAAACCGACAATTGGAATACGTTGAAACGTCACCATCATAAACTTTGATGAGCTTTGATAGCAGATTTCTTCGAAACAAGCAGCAAAAGAAATGAATGTCGAAAAAGCAAATTTTGAGCTTGTATACACTGAATAACTCAATAATACTAAATGGAAAAAGGTCAAAATAATCGAATTTAATTGTTGTTTACATTGACGCTTAGCATTATTTCATCATTTTCATCTATATCGCTGATCATGCAACCGCCTAATAAATTATCTGTATTTTTTTTTTCGGCTTGTTTGTTTTTGTATTGGCTTGTAACTATACGATTTTCCAATTCCCATCAAGTCTCTGAGAAAGTCCCATCACGAAAATAGAAATAACGCATCATTCTGACAGTCTCCCAATTAAAAATATTTTACCATAGTACTGCTGCAACAATAGATAGGTCGAACCGTGTAGATATATTCGATATTTACGATAATCATCTACAAAATGCTGCCAAGTTTCAAAACAAAATTTAATGTGAAATATAAGCGGAAAATGAAGCTCCGCTTTGCGTAGGACTCAAAAGCGAAAGGTGCCGATGAGCGTAACTACTAACGTTCTTATATATCTTACATATTTTAGTTAAATTTTTTTTATTTATTTTTATTATTTTTTTTTTTTTTTGAAATGCTTAATGAAATGATTAATATTCTGTTAACCATTGGTGCTTTTAAAGCATTCTCTGCTTATAATTTATTGATAATTTATTCTCTCTTTAACTCAAACGAGACAGAAGTGTGTGAACTATTATCATTAAGAGTTCAAACCGCTTAATGTACAAACTGATTATATATTCATTTAATTTGTATGAAAAGAGAGTTTAAAATAAAAATATAAAAAATAAAATGTTTATTGACAGCTTAAAAGTTATGAAACAAGTGAAAGTATTAGAAAACGTTATACATTTCTGCTTTACATGAAGAGGTCATAACCCTTTCGATCAAACTGTATTTTTATAAAGTATATTTTCAACTATCAATGCCCTTTAAGGCGCACTATCTAATCGAGCATAGTTGTGGTGAAAGACTACTTTATTTCCCTGTCTCTTTCTGTTTCCTCATTTCTTTCTGACCATCCTTGTATTACAAGAACAGGCAACATCCGTTGAGTGACTGGTTAAAAAAAGACAAATTTAGCAGCGCTCGAGAACTCACTCCGAAACCAACGCAAGAAAAACCTGCAGTAGTGAAGCAGGAAGTGGGCCAACTCCCGCCATATTCCTCAGGCATTCTTGCTTTCGGCTAATATCTGCCTTAGACAATGGCTTATTGCCTGTACAGTGCTTCCCTTCTTAAGAAGATATCAAAAATGCAGATCCTTTTATGGATGGCTTCAAGAGATCATATGTGCTTTCGATACCAAATTAATTTTCGCTAAAAAAAGTGGAAGAACCGTTTCGCTAGTATTGTACGCTACCCTCAGTACTTGCTTTTTTAAAGAAACTTTCTTTTCATAAAAAAAGAGAGAGATTAATTTTTACATCCCCGCTAGGGGGTACTACTTCAATACTTTATATATATTTTCTGATTGGAGTTCTAAGAAAGAAAAAAAGAGAACCGAAGAAAGAAATTAAAGAAGTATGTTGCTCTTAAGAGTTCCCATCTACATAGCTTGCCTAAGTCTATTAGCCTAATATTAGGTTGGGAAGGATAAAGTAGAAGAAGAGATTGCATTTATCGACGTGATATTTCGAGTCGACTACAACGTCCCCGACAAACAAATATGTGCAAAGTAATGCTATATATTCTGCGTATGATTATTTGCATAGCTGTCTTTTTCTAGATATGCTTTTGTTTTCCTTCCATTCCTTTTTTTTTTTTTGTATTTATATTTCGATCCACTTTATTTATACTACGCACTTAATAGCTCGACATGTAATAGAAACTTCTAAAGTTACGCCCTCTCTTTTTTAATTTTATATATATTGTTGTTGTTAAATTTTCGTATAAATATCTTAAAGAAATTTTTATTTCAATTTCTTTGGAAGGCAACAAAACTCAATTGTTTGTTATATATACAATTTTCATATTTATTTATTCAATTTTTATTTATTTTTTTTTTTTTCTTGCATTTTTCTTTATAATTGAATTTGATATCACAAAAAATGTTTGTTTTTAGCGATCATTTAAAAATACATATAATAGAGCTAAACAGTTTCTAATTAAGTTGAAATTGATAAATATCTGAGCATATACGGCCGAGCGATATATGGAAATAGAAATAAAAAGAACTTTTTAATTTGTAATGACAATTCTTTGATTATTAGCCCGGCCAGGCGTAATCGTTTATTTATTCATTAATCAGTTATACGGAAAATTGCAATGAATGCAAGTCTAAGCGAATGTTCAGTAAATGTAACTGTAAACCGAAATATATGTAAAATTTAATGTTTATTTTAAACCGTAATATTGTGGGTGTTTTGTTTATTTTCCATATTTGTATTTTTTTTTATTTTTTTATTTTTTTTATGACTTTTGTAAATAAATGCCATTGACCATAAATGAACGAAATTATTAAGTAATGATGATGATGATGAGCGCTATAGCTATGATCATGATCAATGATAACGG
>NW_023998444.1:711228-776702 GCF_014805625.2 Glossina fuscipes
AATCTGCTGTCTCTTCCCCTCTTAGACACATAAACAAACTCTTTCAAGTGAATGTAACAGAACTGCAAAAATTATTAGTTTATAAAGATTCTCTTGTCAGAACAAAGTCATGCGGAGTTTTGATAGGAAAACTAATTTAAAAAAATTTCGAAAGAACAAAAATGCAAAAAAAAAAAAAAAATTGATTTGTTTATACATACATGTGATGTACCCTTAGACACATTTAAGACGGGATATGCGGGCATGTGTTTTCCTCCATGCTTGCATTTGCTGTTTGGTCTGATCTTTACTTCACTTAGTTGACGCATCAGGAGTTTTTGTTTTTTTTCCATCTTTCCTTTCAACACTTTGTTGTTACCTTGAACTCAAAACTGAACTTGTCCCAGTCTTTCAAGTTTTCTATTTACTTAACAATATGGCACATTGTTATTGTTGTTGTTGTTATTATTATTATTATTATTATTATTGCGTTACTTCATCCACATGTACACATATATTGTTATTGCTGTCATTTCTTTTATATATAATACATACATACCATTGTCATCACCATCGTCATCGTCATCACCTTCATCAACCGACCATATTAAGCATTCAGCATGTGTATATCGTAAAAACTTTATTTTTTGCATTATTTTGTTTTTGTAGTTTTTTTCCTTTATTTTTTTTTATTTTTATTTTTTTTCTTATTTAAGTTCTTTTGCTTATTTATGTCTTGTTACTGAAAAAGTTCCTTATTTGTCATCGGTTTGTTGTAACCGGTTTTCATAATATTTCATTTTCTCTCTCAGTATAGACGTAAAGCAAGCAAAATCTGAAACATTATGATGTTTGATAAAAAATTAAAAGAAAAAAAACAAATCAAAGTTGGTCTGAATATTTTTTTTTTTTGCTTTTTTGGTTAAGCAAGCGAATCCATTTCTTGCGTCTTTGCAATGTTGTCTAACGCAATAGTACTTAAGTGTGTATAAAGAGTTAAAAAAAAAATTAATTGAATTCTATAAAAACAAAATGATTTTCAACGAAACTTAAGACATTTATCATCAAAATGGTTTACTTTTAAAATTATTTGTGCATATGTTCATCGCTTCTTTTCCTTTCATACAATGCTTTTTTAAAAGGAGGCTTTATATTGGGAAGTGGTCAAAAAAGTGGTCCAATACGAACTATTTTCAATAGCGTCGGTGCCAATTTCTATGTAAGCCTCAAAAATTGCGGCCTGAAGGTTTGACCCAAAAAAAGAAGACGGACAGATGGACAGACAAGTTTTGATCGATTCAGAATTACTTTCTAACAAAAGTTGAGTTTGTGTCAAATTCTTATATAACATATGGTTTTTGACCGATTGCCCTTTTGATGGGCGAAAAGGGAACTTCATAACGCTTGGCTTTTTTTTTAAACGGCGATAATCCTCGGGGAAAGTCTATCGTTCAAAAATGACCCGAGTTATCAGATTTGCTGGTTATATCTTGTGGAGATTTTTGGGATTTACAAGCAAACATCGTCTCTTGCCTCCTTGGAGGAATGCCGAAGGTTCTATATATTAATGTACGAGAAATATTCATTCACGTTATGATGAAATGAAACAATGATATTTTTGTCTTTTAAAATAAGAGGTAACTGGATTGTAACTTTCTTAGCTCCCCATGAATTTTGTTTGTCGATCTTTCATATCCAGTAGCGTCAAAACTTTTCGTCAAATTTGCAGCCGACTTATCCATTTTTTCAACCAACATTGCACATATAGTGCGACAGACGTATCTGGATCCAGCGTTCGTATAAAATATCTTTCTGGACATAATGTAATGATTGTATTCATGGAAGAGTTCCAAATGAAATGATCATTCGGCGCACAACCAATGTTGGCGACAAAGATAGAATGCATTCCAATATATAGAAGACAAAGTTTTTGCTGTATTGCAATGTGAACTGTTAATACAGGAAAGTATTAAATTGAGTGAACGGATTGGCAACTTACTATCTGGAGTTTGACAGAAACTCGCAAGGTTACTTCGAACTGTCGTCACGTGTCATGGAAAATTGGTTTGTTCGGTTACGATGGAGAGGGTTAATCACGTTCGTTGGACAAACCGAAGACATTATTGCCCTTAACGAAGAAACAACGGACAGACAAAACTTACCACGTGATGTCTGTACTCTGCCATACTTAGGGCCTCCGTTCGTCCAAAGATGTTCGAATTAAAAAACAAATAGACTGAATATCGAGGGTTGGATCCCTAAGACATCTATTAGCAACAGCCCTTGACTAAGTAATATTCAATCGTAAAGGCTATTGAGCGTTCATTTATAAAAGCATAAGTAATTTTTTTATACTGAAAATAGTTGCATTTTTGCATAATTAAAACTGTTATGTGGTTTGTGTGTAATTGCTAAACGAAAATGCTTATTCTACAATATGTACATATGTATGTTTGTTTATAATAATTTAAATTTGGGTAAAATAGATGCTGAGTCGTTGCTTTTATTATTTTCATCAACTAATCGTTGAACGGGTAATAAAAGCGATGATATAATAGGTGATAAGTACGCTGGGTTTATTACACTCTGTTCAAGCCTACTACAATCGCTAATCGTTTTGACACGGTAAATTTGCCGGCATCGCCTCTGTGGTGGGTATAAACAAATATCACAAATATGTTCAAAAAATACTACTCAGCAGATGCAATTGACAATTTTTTTGCACATAAATTGCTTTAAATTATTGAAATTAAATTTACCGAAATTTTGTTTAATAAGCAAATATTACCCTAATTAATGTGTAAATTAAAGAAAATTTTCGGGGGGAACGAACAAAAAATTTATGAAGTATATATTTCATCTTCACGAATAATAAATATTTGAAACATATTTTTTAGCTGCAACACTTACTAATAGCAACGTTGTTTGCCGACGCTAATGCAAAAAATCTAAGAATCAAATTTTATTAATTAAATGAAGGTCGGTAAGTTGCTTCCAATTAAACGTTCGTGAGGATAGTCTAAGAAAATGCAGATAAATCGATTTTGCTAGCCACGCTCATCATTTTTGGCCGCAATTAACGAACCACAGACATACAGATAGGAGGAGTGGACGCAGCGAAGCACAAGATTATATGATATTTATAAAGTAAACGCACAATACATTGACGCAGCTTACCGCGTTTGTCAACTTTCGGTCACAACAGAGTGACAAGAGCAGGAATACATTTATGTATATTTATTACTCCGATCCGAGAGGAGTGGGGAGAAGAAAGAGCTAGGGAAGAAAGTCGCCGTAGCCTAGCGGGTGTATGTCCATCCAGTAAATCTTATCTTTTTCCTCTGCTCATTCACTATAACTACGGTCAAACAGCACTGCAACTCAAATCCACGATCAACCGAACGCGAACGACGTGATCATGGAGCTTTTGATCCATTGCTGATTCTTTTTTGGATGTTTTTGTAGTCTTTGGCAACGGTTCCATACACGCTTAAGAATAAAAAAGTCGAACTTTTTCCAAACTAACAAAACTTTAATTTATTTCCCATTTATTTCAACGCACGCTGGACTAGATTTTATTTTTAATTGGGGATCGGATAGTAAACCGGTCTTAACTATTTTTGGACTCAACGTGAAGCTGGTCCTAATGAACATCTGGTTTACAGTTTTCTTAAAATATGTTCACTGGATCGAAAACATAAAGGAATTCATTGGTCGTGGAATCCATTCATTCAGTGGAGAAAATGTTGGTGTGCGTTAGAGTAAATTGGATTGAAGTTATAGTTTTATTTTCAGCTGCGGACGGGATCATTTTTGCATCTACCATGTATACATGGTTCCAGGTTTTCCAAAAACATATTCAAGGGGTCCAGAGGTATAGAGGATAACCTGAAACAATTGTCGGCGTTTTGCGAAGTTGTTTCATTATTTTCTACATTCTGGTCGCCTATGTGAAGAAATAACTCCCATTTTCACTTCTTATATTCTTAATCGATCAAGAAGTGTTTGCGTCAAATTCCAGCTTCTTCTCTTTATTTATGCGACAGCAACGTTTCACAAAATTGACCGGTCAAAATGACGCCTTTCAGTAATGTAAGATACAAAACGTCCATAAACCTAGTGTTAATCCATGGCTAGATTGTTTTGGTCGTGTTACCTACTTTATGGACAATACAGTTAATGTAACAATTAAAGCTAAGCTTAGACGTAGCATTTGACTCCAAACATTGATTGTCAGTAACACTGTTCTTAACTTTATGAATAATCTACACTGTTAAAGTTAAACTTAAATTTAGTTTTGGATTCTAAACTTAACTTTAAATGGTTAACTGCATTTTTCATCAAGATTTACCAGCACAAGCGAATCGCTCTGCCCATTGGTTAACAATAGTTCATATTAAAAAAAAAAATTGATTATCAAAACTGTATTGCATTCCTTGGTGTTTTGTGTTGCTCCCGTTTGGTCTTCCGTTGCTTGTTGCCATATTGAAGAATTACAAATTGTGTGAAGCAATATCTTAAAAATAATCGATAACCTATACTAACATTTTTTTTTTTGGTGGTTTATGTACACTCAACTACTAGTTTCGAGCTTGCTTATCATAAAATTTGAAGATTGGGATGACGACTATTAATTTTAGTAAAAAATGCACTAACACTCACAGCACTAACGTAACAATGAACTACATTTACTGTAAATATTGCTTTTTAAAATTTTTTTTTTTTCACAAGGTTATTTTATGCATTTCTCTTAATTTTACCGTTACCTTAAATAGAATATTAATATTAATTGAATTCTTTTTAAACTGTAAAGGAGAACACCTACTCCTAAAATCATTAATTTTTATATTACGTTGTCTGCTGTGTCTTATATGGTTAAACAAGCTTTTGTGTATTGCTCTTATTCTGCGCTCTTTGTGTGTTCGAATCGTTTTAGCCGAATTAATTTGGTTGCGCGATTTTGTGCAATTTTCACATATGTGGTATACAGATATGTGAGTTTTGAACTAGAACGAAACGTGTTGAACTATATGCACTATGACAACGACAATCGGGCTTCTTCGGGCGAAAATCAGGAAATGAATCATTTCAAGAGCGTTCGCCCTTGGACCAAGACATGTCAGTCTAACAAATTTTCATTGAAATATTTAAAAAAATCAAGAAAACAAGACGCACAGGCCGACAAATAAGCTTAAATTGTTTCAGAAGGTGATTCAGAAAGAATTTGGAACCGATCGGTTTACTAACTGATGGGTTCATGTTAAGTCATGACTAACGACGCCATAATCTTTAGCATATCACGCTCAATTTTTATAGTAACTGCATTTTTTTATTCTTTTTATGCTCTTTAGGGATGGTTTCGTGTGGGTATAGTTTGAACAAAACTTAATATATCACGATTAGCCAACCTTGCCCAATAGAGTCGCAATGGACATTGAGTCTTATTGTTGATGTTAATGGTTCGACTACTTTATATTAAGGTTAAAGTTTGCGAGGATTGCAATTTTTCCCATGCGAGAGGAATTTTATATTGCCATGTCTTTGGGATATCTCAGCCGGTGTTCCAACTGTTGAAAGTTGTGAAAAAAGGCAACTACTCGGACTTACCTTTGGTACTCGGTTTATAATCCTACAAGTGGCAATTTTTTTCAAACGTCACAAGTTATTTCTATGCTGATATTCTTTCCCTGATGAGGCTACAAACGCGTCCCACTATAATAGCACAATTATTATAATGTTCATGTGACTCTTCTATTCAAATCTATAATTCATCGACTTATCAACAAGTTTATTAGTGCTGTATGTAAAAATCTTTTGTAAGATTCTTCGTAGTTAGTCAGCCAATACGAATTATCTCCCATTGGATTACTCCTTTGTCCAGACTTCTCCGTGAGCATATTTTTCTCGGAAAGTTATGAATTTATTTCTGGTAGCCAGCGATGTTGCTCACAATTGTTCGATCCAAAAGGAAAAGGAAATCCCCTCTTCACCTGTGCGTTCCTTACCGTTTCTAATTACAGTGTTGACACAGGGATAACCCTATGCTTCCAAGTCTTAACTAGTAAGGTACATAGGAAAAACTATGATACGCTGTATGGTATGAGCATGAGTCGCAAGACTCATTTTGGTCCTCACAGCTTTAGATATCGTAACGCATACACTCCTAAGGATGTAATAGCATTATCCTATGAATTAAGGAGGAAAAGTATAGGTTTTTGTTTTTGCAACCAACTACGTCATTGAAAACTCCAAGCTTTATAGCTGCATATAGCTTGAAGATAGTGCTCCTAAAATACTACAAATACTCGCTATTGGAGATAGTCCGAGTCACATTCACATACCTAATAATATATATGTAATAGAGGATAGGTATCTAACGATCGTATATAAAGTTTTCTTCCTTGCTTCTGGTAATTATTTTTTAATTTTTTTTTAGTAAAAATAAAAAAATTCTTTAAACATCATTTAGCATAAATATGCCATCATAAATATGTTGTTGCATATCGTATATGTATATATAAACACTTTTTTTTCTTCTCTTAATATATGTCGTGCACACCTAAACACGTGAATATAATCAAAACCGTAGACAACTATATTTTTCTCAAGATTTACTCTTCTCACAAACTCGAACTATGTAGACGTTTCAAAAGCTTAAATATTTATACATATGAACCTTAACTACTACTAGGTATGCATATGAAAACACCATGTTATGTTTATATAAATATATAAAAAAAAAAAAAAAATGTAAAATAACATAACCCTTCTGCGCTAAAGAATCTAAAGTATTCACGTGCATTTTGCTTTTGTTATTGTATGCATAAGCTATCGAATGAATAAGTCTGTTGGTGTATGAAGCGCGTTCTCCTGTTGTTGAATTTTTAATGGACTTGAGATTTTTCTTTATTTTTTTTTTTTTTTTTTTTTTGTATTTTCTTTCTTTCCTTCTTTCTTTATTTCTTTTTTTCGAGAGGTGTCTTTACCTACCATTACTATCTTTTCATGAACATTAAAAATATTGTGTAAGAAAAATACCAGAAGACACACCTATATGTACCCGAATATGTATTTTTATATATATATACATATATGCGTGTGCCTGTGTACGAATGCATCGTCCTCCCCGTGAATATTTAAGAGTTTTCTGCTGGTTACCTTTGTGTGTGTGTGTGTTGTATGCGAAAAGATTTTTCGCTTCTTGTTTTCTGTAGAAGACACACTAAAAAAGAAAATCATTTCATGTCTTAAATATTTAACAGCTTGTAATTGCTTGGAAAATACTTTATAGACAGTCAGTGGGTCAGGTTTCTTAAATTGCTTGCTAAAATTGTTTTAAAGATTAGAGGAGAAGCGCGATTTCTCTTAAAACCACAGACTTTTTCTTCCAAAAAAATAAAAAAAAATAAAAAAAAAAAAATTGAGAAAATGGGAAAATATTAGCTCACATGTGCATCAAGGGTAAGCAATGCTTGACTGCTGAGCTACGAAATCAAGTGCTATGTGAATAAACTTGGGAAGTGAGAAAAAAAAAAAGACAGAAATATCTTTCAATGGGAATCATTTTTTTCAAAAAAAAGCTAAAGCAACTTTGAAAATGAAATATATATCTGTGCAGAAAATTACAAACGCAATGGAGTTCTAAAGCATAAGAAAAAAAAAAAAAAAGAAAAAAGTAAATAAGGAAAAGCATGTGTGAACACATGGTAGCTTGTTTGGTTATAACCATCTGTTGGTTATGCATATAAAATAACATGTGTGTGATTTTTGTTTTTTTGTTTTTGCTCTTTTTTTTTTCGTAACATAGTGCGACCCACTTGGGAGCCATCTGTCACGCATGCAAACTTATATACATATGGCTGGTCTAAGTAGTATCGTAGCTGTGACTGCCAAAGCATAATATCTATGTATCTTTGTTTTGTTAAATGTATTATTGGATTAGTGTGTGCGTAAGATAATTTAAGTCTTTTAAGAATTCAGGATATTTGGCACCAACTTTATGTATCTCAACTAATAAAACTTTTTTTTCTTTAAGTAAAAAACGATTTAACACGAATGGCGACCAAGCGCTGTCTTATCCATTTCGTGTTATAAAAAAAATGGTAAACTATTTCATAAATAATAATAAATAAATTAATGAATAATAACTTTTTTCTTATTACCTCATAAAGTCTAAAGGAAAGTCTAGCAATATACTAACCAGCATCTATTTATCGATGCATTAAGAAATTGCCATCCTGTATAAGTCAATCGCAGGATGCATGTATAACTGGCGTTCCCACTACTGCCAACCTTATCGGTAATCAATGTGCCTTTATCATGGTTTTACGATTACTAGCAAACCAACTGACGAAGCATAGTAACGATTAGAGAGATGCTAAGGCAAGAAAAAATTCCACAAAAAATATTTTATTGTTTTCCTAATAAATTATAATATCAATCATATTTTTCTATTCGGTTATTTTTTAAAACTTAAAACAATTGATCAATAAATTAAATTGTTAAGATGGGCACGATTAGTTAAACTTTCGTCGCCATCACTTTCATTTTATCAATATATTCCTTAAACCGCTATATGTAACTTGATCAAAAACTAACGAGAATTTATGATTTTATCAAAAAACAAGTAAAACCATCGTAGTCGACCTCGGCCTAGCATTACACACCCTACACTACTATATACTACAATTTAAAAAATAACGCAGTATAGGGAAAGTGGTCGCAAAAGTTTTTCGGTTGGTACCATTTTGAGTAGTGTTCGTCCTTGGACCAAAACATGCCACTGCCCCAAATTTCATTATAATAACTCGAAAATTGCGGCCTATTAGTTGAACACTGGAAAATAAGGCGGATAACCCACATTATTCTTAAATACATACATCCGCACTACCTTAATAAACCTTTATATAGGGCGTACTAATTAAATGTTCAACTGATTTTTTAGTGATCAAATACTAACGAGAACTTTTACATTTCGAAGAAAGTGAATTCATGCTATACTGATTCGAGAACAATTTTACATTTTTTGGTTAATGCGAATATTTATTTTACTCCTTTTGGAATACATAGTTTCTCCCTTTTTTATGGGATGATATTCATTCTTCGAAAGTAACTCCTTTGAATGTAAGTTTAACATACGGCTACGGTTTGATTGGAATTTTTATAATGTAATAAACTTTATCTAGAAAATAAATTCGTTGGTTGGATCTTTCATTAAACAGCGTTGAACAATTTAGTTGCGTTTATACAAAAATCCAAAGTTTTTAGTAAACTCTTCAGTGGGAATTCCTCCGTCATATTTTGAGTGCTGTTCAACTCTTCATCAATGATAGATAGATAATGGATGAGGACATACCGTCTTGGCATCATCTGCAATCCTATCGCGCGCGCTTAACGTAAAGCTGATTTTGCAAACAAAAATTAATCCCCCTGATAATCTTAGGAAGGAATCACCGACTATGCTGAATCCAAATTCTTGCTGTTTATAGCCGACATTCTGTGCGTAGGAGAAAATTCTTGTTCAGCCATTTGTCCATGAAAGCATATTAGACCACACCTCCTTATTTTCACATACGCATCAAAATATATGCAATGAGCCAAGAAAAATCGAGTGAAATTTCGACAGTGCTCGATGGTCTGGCCATGAGAACATAAACTGACATTAGTTGAATAGAAAAGGTTATTGAAGTGTCGAAAAAAGCGCACGAGAGATTACATTTTTTAAAGCTGCACTGCAGTCGATACTCGCGGAGCCCAATTTACATGGATGGTTGGGACCTGCCTATAGTGAAAAATCAATGTGCTCATTAGCGACTAGAGCGTATCTATCAACCTCTACACTCTTGTGCATCGACGGCACGTAAACTGTACGTGTACAAATCTGCAGAGCAAGTGTTCTACAAAGAGAAAAGAGATTTTGCGCTCCGAACAAGTTTTCCAACTTACTATTTATTTTCTTGATTTTGATTTCATTTTCTATCAATAATCCATAATTTTTAAGTCACGTGCTTGTCTTTAAATATAACATGAATTTTCCAATAACGACGTCATGACAATTTATTCATTTTCTTTTTAGATACTCATATGAACCGTATCTCATGTTTCCAAATCATTATATATGTAGAGCTTTTGGTACAATTATGTATGTACATGTATGTTCATGACAACATTTAAAGCATAGCGAGGAATGCACATCACGTTTTTAATTTAAAATCCATTTTTTTGCAATTTTTTTTCTTTCTTGAAAATCTTTTACAGAAATATAACCAATAACTTGCTAAACATAGTTGTGAAACTTTAATAGCTTATTGAAAATGATATAAGATGCTGAAGAAAGTGGTCAAAGAGACAGAGTCGACACAGTAAACGATTGAAAGGAAAATTTAAATTTTCTAATTCCAACAAAAAACCAATAAGGAAGTGATACTTGAAAGAACACTTCAAAAATAAAGCATTTACGAATAACGCCGGTTTACTTTTCCTTTTCGTAGCTTATCGTGCGGCTTTTTCTTCAGAAGTAAATGTTTGCATGCCTTAAGGAGTTGGAAATCGGGTTTACATGCTTTATCTTGTAATTCAATCACGTTGACCGCAGTTTTTAAAGATTCTGACTTATGCCCTTTCCTCAAAGATTTTTTGCTCGAAAGTGTCTCGTTGTGCTGTATCTGCCAACGATAAAGTCGAATGATTTACGCTTTACGTGTAGCGAAATTACAGAGAATACAAAAAGAAATATGTCTAGTGTGGTCGGCATATTCACCCATTCGTAAACAACTCAAAAATCTTCTAGCCGAACTTACAATTACTTAACACAAGCATTGACATCTCTTCGACAATTGTCATGAAGAAGTTTGGAAATTCTTTCAAATAAGCATAAATACTTTCCAAAGACATTTGTTAGTGTATTCCAGCAGTTTCAAATTAATAGGCGGGACATAGGCCTCTATTACCCAAGCAATCCCCTTGCAGGGCTTGGGAATAAAAACGAAATTTCAAATTTCCTCCAGGTAATGAATTTTTTACCATTTATTCTAATAGATTCAAAGCATCTATTAAGGTAAAAAAAAGAATTTTTTTTTTCCTGAAAAATTTACGATGACATCCCTCAACTAATATAATACTATCTGTATCTATTGCAATACATTGTCATTACTTCATTTTCAGTTCAAAAAAAAAAAAAAAAAAAAAAAAAAAAAACTGTTTGTACTTAAAGTATGTTATATTTTAAGTTATATGAAATTGTGCAAAAAGTAGACATTAGTTTTTAACTATAAATACTTTTGTTCTCTCGTTCTTTGCATGCATGGTAAGTACTTTAGAATACATAATTTAGTTTTTCTAGTTTCTATTAATCTATGCAAAACTTGTTAGTTTCATTTTACATAGTCGGGGGAAAAAATGATTTAAACATTTCCTACGGAAAGTGATTATCTTACATAATTTGCCTTAATGCACATCATTTTCTTCATACTGTCTTCGTCATTCATATCCCCCTTGAAATTCTCTCATATAAAATGTTCTTCTCGTAAACCATTGGTGGTTACTCGTTTCTGCCTTAATGCAACTGATTTCATAAAATTTTCTCTTTAAATCATTTCTTCTTTCTTTCCTTTATTTATTTATTTCTTTTTATTTTTACCATGTATTGTAAACCAATTGAAATTTTCAAAATGCATTTTACAACTTGACATATATATTTCTTTTTATTGTATATTATAATACAATATTGTTGTTGTTATTGTTTTTATTGTTTTCATATTGTTTTGTACACAAAACAAGCATTACCTGTATTTTTTTTTTTTTTTTTTTTTTTTTTTTATATATAAAAGCTATACATTTTTTCTTTGTTATGTAGAATTCTTTCCTTTTTTTTCCCATAGTTACACAGCATTAAAATCGTTGCATACTTTCAGTAGCTCAAATATTTTATGCTTCTGCAAAGAACATTCATTTTTTTTTTTTTTTTAAATGTTTTCCGCTATATAAGCGAATGGATTTTTAGAGAGTCAAACGCACATAAAAGGTAAAAAAATATCACAAACAATAATAGCAAAAAAAATCGTTTTGGCTGCGTAGAGAAAAGTCTATTTAAAAAAAAACATGTGTTCATCTTGAGACGAATTTTGGTTACACATCATCTGCTTTGGTTTTACTGACATATATATGGTTTCTGTTTTTTTTATTTTTTTGTGTTGTTTGCTGCTTTACGGCAGCACTTTCTTTTGATTGTTGCTCATGGTGCAGTACAGTTAGCGTTTCTTCCGTTGATTTCGCCGTACGTTGTCGAGCGTTGCCCCCTTTTTTGTTTTTATGATATGACTAGTCACTCCGGGGAATGTCCTCTCTACATGCAACAGAAAGGAATGATGGAAGAGAGAAAGAAGAGATAAGGGAATTGGGCCGAAGCCTTGTGTATATATGTGTGCTCAATCGGCAAGTGTTATGTCTTGATCGACCAAGCACTCACTACTAAGTCCACTACAAAGCTTGGTCAAATAGCACTAACATTTGGACCCGCGGACATGGGCTTGGTAATTGCGACTTTTCTCTGCTCGCTTATGTACAGCCTATTATACATGGTCTCGCGAAATAAGTTTTTCTGTTATTCCAATTATCTTAAGATGTCCAAATATAAATCTTAAGCTTCTTCCTGTTCTTTTTCTGTTTTTTTTTATATATTTTTTTATGGTCAATCATTTAGGGGATGTCCTCTATATATGTAACACTGTGATGGCTAGAAAGAAATTGCGAAAGAGAGAAAAATAATGTAGGAAAGAATATTGTTCAAGTTTTTTAATAGCTTTTCAAGGTCCTATGCCGATAATCGATTTTACGTCCTTGCTGTAAAATAATACAGCAATCCTTGAAATTCTTAAGATAAAATTAAAAATTGTAGCGCAGTAATGTGTTATCCTTAAAAAGGAAAATGCAAAGACATTTCAAATATCAAAAAAAAAGCCTAAAAGCATCTTAACGCGTACTCTTCTTGATTGGTTTGATGATGAACTTGCTATTAACCAAAAATTGTCTACGTTTTTAAAATATATTGGTTCAACGAAATAGTTCCCCAAAATTTTAACAAAAATTCACTATGGAACTGCGTAAGTAAGCGCCTGAGAATCGTTTTGAACATAAATCAAAATTCTGGAAAAATTCATTTATTCTACACCTTCGCTAACATCAAGATGATAGACCTGTGAAAAGAAATCGTCTCGTGACCCTGCTTTCGAAAACCAGCAGCGTGCAAGTACTGCAACTATTTCACTCTGAAGGGTTCGATGTGAAAATTAAGCCGCACTCTGGTCGACTCTGGTCGACCAATCGATGGTAATGTCTGTGAAATTTTTCAGCAAGGTTAGCATATTTCATCTAATGACATTGCTACGGACCTAAGCACTGAGCAAAAAAAAAAAAAAGTTCTGAATTCACTGCATAAGGTTGCATAGCAAAGGAGAAGCTAGATGTTCGCGTACTGCTTGAATTAGTAGTGAAAGCTTTAAGGGACTGAAGAAATGGAATCGGTCCTGGTTCGTAAAGATGACTTATCAAGGATAAAAGCTGATAACAATGTGTGAAAAGTTCAATATGGTCCAAGATAGACAAAGTTGCCAAAACGATGTCAAAGCCCAAATTGACGCCACACTTTACGTTTGATAGAAGTGGAAGAGGATCGTACATTAAGGCTTACTTGAACCAGACAATTGTTAGGAATTAACCCGTCTAAGGTGTGTAATTAATCACTTAACTTAACTTTTTCTTTGTGGGTTTGTAGAACTATTTTTGACGTCCATGTAGAATTTCATGCCAATATATTCAAATTCTGGCAAGTTACAAGTACTTCTACACATACACAGGTAACCTATCGACTTTGGCTACACCTATGAAACAATGATTGGTGAGGTCATGAAATGTCACATTACGGGATATGGGATTTGAAACAATCAATCGAGCGAACATCGGGATGCTTCCTTAACATCAAAAACTCCCCAAATGCTTACCTGATATTTTCTTAATCATTTGTTTAATCAACTGCTTATTTAAAAGAAAAGAACGACTTTATTAATAAATTCTTTATATAAAAAATAAAACAAAAAAAATCTTCCATAAATAACATTCTCTTGATTCTGCCGTTTACGGCAACAAAAAAATATTTCAACATTTCTCGATTACGTATAGATCTTACAGCAAGAATATCTTATGGCTTGTCAATCAAATATTTTTTGTTTTGCATTATTTTTTAAACAAATTTTTCCACAATTGATAGTTCGGGAAATTTCGACCGGACGTATAAGTGATTTTCTCATCTATCAAGGCATACTTATGAGGATAAGGTTTGGCGAGAGCATCAGTTTGTTTACTACAAAAGTTTTCCGCGTAAAAATGTTTTATTTCTTAAAAATTTCTGATAAGTTTACCCATTTTTTATAAAGTCGTACAAAAATCCAGTGAATAGATCCACCATATTAGCATCCTCTTCGCTAAGTTGACTTTTTGGAGTTCTGTTGAAAATATATTGCATATCATCCATATGCACCGCTCGTTCTAAAAATAGAAAACGATGTCAACAATTCATCTGTTTTTCCCATCCAAGGCTTTACCTTTTCGATCGGGAAAACTATCACTCTTTACGAAATATTTTCCAATAAAAGCGAATTCATAGAAGAATACTTGACCCTTTGCTGCCACTATGTCAGCTAAATGATGAGCTCCATAACGCAATAACGAATCCGAAAATAAATCGCAAAGATTATCATAATCATTGGCAGTTAAAGTTAAATCTTCCGGTAAATAATGCTGAATGATACTTTTGGTTTTTTGAGAAAGCTGAGTCGAATTTTCATACATAAATGTTATCGGGAAGAGGGTTTCGTAATCTTTTTGCAAAGTTTTTATTAATTCAGGATAGTGCAAGATGTTGGTTGCGGAATCACAAAATTCACCATTTGTATAACCGATCATTACCGGTATATCTAAGCGGGGAAGTTCCTTCAAAGTTTTATAAGGATCTTCAATTAGGAAGGCTTCTTGTCCGAAATCTTTTTCTATAATCGGTAACCATAAATACACGGGATTGTCTTTACCAAAAATGAACATTTTACGCAAAGTTTTTGCTATTTCGGAACCTTTAAATTGATCGAAGCATTGCAGCAAAGAAGATTCATCCCATTGTTCGGGTATACCGGTGCAATTCAAAACTCTGGCTTGCCGTATGGCTAAATACTGTTGATTACCAATTGGCAGATCGACTTGGGGAGGCAGTGATCCGCTCATTACAATGGCCTTATGGAAGAGACCTTTCGACATGGGCGACACCAAATGCAAGCTAACACTTAAAGCTCCCGCACTATAGCCCATTAGGGTAACATCTTTCGGATTGCCGCCAAAATAATGTATATACTTTTGAATCCATCTCAAAGCAAATACTTGATCTTTGAATCCAGCATTGCCTGGCACAGCAGACGTTCCAAGATTGAGAAATCCTAAAGAGCCCAAGCGGTAATTAAATGTTACCAAGACCACTTTTTTATTTAGCAAATATTGCGGACTCATAAAGTAACTGGCACCGCTTAGCAAATATAAACCACCGGGATGTATCGCAACTACAATTGGTAAAGGTTCTTTCGGTTTTAGCTAAAAGCAGAGAAACAGTTATACACTGTTACATTTCTGACATATTTGCTTCTTCTTCTCACGTCTTTTGTGAACACGTTCAATGTCAAGCAATCTTCAGATTGATTACGAGTCGTGATAGAGGGACATTCATAGCCGTCGTAAAAGGCTTCAATGGTACCGTTGAAGAAGTCCAAGTTTTGTGGATCCTAAGTGGTTGTTTACGAAACGATTATATATATATATGTAAAAATTTTTTTTTTATTAAAAAAGTGTTATCGATCATTTATGCTCAACAAATTATCGATTAGCGGCAGGTATTTATAACATATTCACGATTACACGATTTTAATTGTCCAATTTTATAAATAAGCAATAGATTTAACTTTTCTTTAACAAAAGTAAACGAATAGTTCATATTTAAAGCCTGTTATAAAAAAAATTTTATAAAACTTTTTTTTTTTTAAATTTTTTTTCTTACAAAGCTTTTTTTTTTAATTTTTTTCTATAAAAAAAAGTCTTATAAAACTTTTATTTTATTTTTATAATGGATAATTTTTTACATAAAAATTTAAACAATTTTTATACGAGAAATTTTTAAAATTGTTTTATATATAGAAACTTTTTAAATTTAAAAATTTTATTTAATTACTAAAAAAAAAATTTTATATTTTGAAAATTTTTATGTTTAAAAAATTTGTTCAAATTATTAAAATTGCTTTATTAAAAAAAAAAATTTTAAAGTAAAAAAATTTAACATATAAAAATAAATTTTTATTAAAAAATTTTTACTTAAAAAATAATTTTTTCTAATTAAAAAAAAAGACATTTTTTTTTTTTTTAATCATTTCAATCCAATTCAATATAAATGCATTCAAGGTGTGCAAACCGGTTCGGCAAGGCATTGTACACATGGTGCAAGCAAATCAGCCGCCAATAAATTATTTTATGTGCAAAGTTACCGATTACTCAAAAGTATTTTAAGCGTTTTTTAAGTCATCGATAATATATAGGAAAATGATCATTAGCACTTGAAAATGTTGAAATGAATGAAAATTATTATCTTGGATTGAAAATTTTAAAACAAATATTTCTTAATAAATTGAAAAGTAATTTATTTAAAATTTTTTTCTCATCAATCATTGAACATATATTTAATTTATTTGTATTTATAGTAAATAAAAAAAAAAAAAAAATTAAACTATGCTTTTATTGTAATAATCTCAATGCACATAAAGTTTCAAACTTATCAACTCACTCTAAATCGGCGTTCATTTGTCGGCGGCTTTGCATATGGTATACCAAGAAAACCAACAAATGTTTCGTTTAACCAATCTCGCATTTCTAAACCAACTATTTCTCCATCGAAATCATTGGTATGTATATCGACATAATAACGTTTAGAACTCTCCACCGAAGTTCTAATATATAAGAAAAGAAAAAGAATTATCCAATTAAACTTTCCGTAATATATTAAAATCATTTTAATAGAGATCCGTTCACGTTTAATATGCAATCAGATGTGACTGCGACTGAGTAAAGCGAGAGAAACTAAAGCTTAATTTATAAGCAGAATTTTTAAAAAACAAATGAAACCAAAGTAAAAAAAGACAAAATTATGTTCAGCCACAATCAAGTCTATTCTTTACATAAAAATATATATATATATATATATATGTATATGTCTTTAAAGCTTTGTCTGTGGTAGTTTAGAGCAAATGAGAAAAAAACACTAACGTTTTCATTACTATGCGTTGCCTAGCTTTTTATGTCGGCAAAGTCTAAATTTTTGTATCGAAATTTGCGCCTGAGAAATTCACGTGACTTATAGAGGCTTTGAAATTTATTTTAGGATGTTACACATGAAATGGTGAAATTAGTAAACCCTTCACCTTCGACGCTTACAAATGTGTAAAATAATGTGGGAAAGAATATCGTTCAAGTTTTTTAATAGCTTTTCAAGGTCTTGTGCCCATAATCGATTATACGCCTTTACTTTGAAATAATATAGCAATGCTTGAAATTCTTACGATAAGAGTGTATAACACTTTTATTTAGCTTTTATAAAAGCAAAAATTGTTCGCATACAAATGTGTTATCCTTAAAAAGGAGCATGCAAAGGCATTTCAAATATCAAAAAAAAAACCTAAAAACATCTTAACGCGTACTCTTCTTGATTGGTTTGATGATGATGAGTTTGCTATTAACAAAAAATTATCTACATTTTTAAAATATATATTGATTCAAAGAATTAATTCGGGAAATTTTGGTCCACAAATGACTTGAGAGTCAAGTAAATCAGCGCCTGTGAAAGGTAATATTTTTCTTTTTAACTTTAGTCAAACTATCGTTTTGAACATAAGTCAAAATTCTAAATTATCGTATGAATGAATAGTGAACAGCAATCATGATGTGACTGCGACTGAATAAAGCGAGAGAAACTAAAGCTTAATTTATAAGCAGAATTTTTGAAAAACAAATGAAATTAAAACAACAAAAAAAAAACAAAATTATGTTCAGCTGTAATCAACTCTGTTTTTTACTTAAAAAAAAAAACATATATATATATATACATATATCTGTCCTTAAAACTGTGTCTGGTGTAATTTTTAACAAGTGAGCAAAAACCACCAATTTCTTGCTTTTGAAAACAAAGGTATTCCCAGTTTATATTATATAAATATATGACCAGGAAGAGGAACACCTGTAAAATATATGAACAGCAAGAGGACGACCTGTAAAATATATGACCAGCAAGAGGGAGACGTGTAAAATGTATGACCAGCAAGAGGAAGACCGGTAAAATATACGACCAGCAAGAGAAAGACCGGTAAAATATACGACCAGCAAGAGGAAGACCGGTAAACTAACTGTGGTAGTGGTCTTTGACAGATATGGCTTATGTTAAAAATAAAATTGCCCTTTAATAGCTTCCGATAACCTCTTTATTCTAAATCCTGCTGCCGACAGACCGTAAACATTCACAGGACGGACGGACGCACTTACCTTGATTAATAAGGAAGTTGATGCCGATCAACTTTTTGTAAAGTCTCTGAAATTATCCTTCAGAATGTTATAAGCGTTTTCACAAATTAAACCTCCATTTACGGCAGTGGGTATAGAAGCAAACAAAACTATGAACTGCCAAGTCTCAGATGTTAATTATTAAGCATTTAATTTCCTTGATGGATTTTATATTTTATGACCTCTTTCTTTCGTTCTTTCTCTCTTTTTCTTTTTATCTATTTTTCTCTCTCTCTCTCTCTCTCTGTCTGTGTATAAACACTTCCCTATTTATTTCTCTCACTTTCATGCTTTTGTATGCATTAAAGCAAACAATTGACGGCAGAAGTTTATTTAATGGCCATATCCGGCTCGTTCTCGTTCATAAAATTGTTAACACCTCAAGTTTATATTTTCAAAGTTGACCTGTCCCTTTGCAAAAGGCTTATATTAAGTTTGACGCCTATAAAGACATGTGCGCGCGTTTAACATCATCTGTTTGAAGTTCTTTTTAAGTAGATATGAATGGAGCACAAGAAAAGCTATTTACTTTAGTTTTACTTCTATTATTATTTTATTTTTTTCTTATCATATTTTTACTAGTTTTTCTTTTTTGTTTTTCCTACAAAATAGATTTAAAACTTTAACAAAGTGTTGTTAAATCTTGAACAGTAGAAGTTTAGTGAAAGCATTTTTCTTTTGCTATTAACCACTGATAACTTGGAATTTTCATTTTTTCTGCTTCTGTTTGTAAATGACAGAATCTTTTCATTTCCATTTAAATTACAAATTTTAATATTGCTGAAGGTTTTACTTATAGTAAATTGATATCGATTACAATAACAACCTAACTAACACAATAAAACACATAAGCTTGTATGCATTACTTAGTAATCAGCTAGTTTACTATATATTGTATAAAATATTTAGAAAATTTCTTGTCATATGATAAGGTCATTCGCACAGAAATTCAGGCACAGATGAACACTGGAGCCAACAGTCATAAGGTTAAACTATGAGTTCAATCAGAAAATGTAGGCCATTAGGAGGTTTCAACTCTAAGAAAAATCTCTTACTCGGTATGAAATGAGAAAATTGGTATACGCCTCTCTAGCTGCTTTAAATTGAGATGTAAATCTTTAAAATTCAGAAAGAGATCTGCTTTCAGCTTATAAATATATCTAAGATTTATATGGAGATCTTAATATTTTCAATTAACATAGATGGGAGTTCTTCGTTGTCGTTTCAATATTGTTGAGTATTTTTTGAATATATGAAAATTTTATCAACGACCAGGCAGAGATTTAGGTAAATAGATGAGCTCGGTCAAATCAACTTAAATACTCGCTAAAAAATATGGCATTCAAGCGTATAATAATATTGCAAACACTCGATCCTTTTCCTTATCTTTACACTAGCGCGACACTAGATAAGATATTTGGTGTGGACAAGGTCAATTTATCGATCCTTGACTAAAATTCGGAAATTTATTTAACGATAAGCAGTAGTGTATTTCAGCTAAAGTTGAATAAATCTTACTATTGAATTAGCAAAAAAAAAATTTTTATTGATCGTTTCAAGTAAATAAAAATCAGGTTAAAACAAACTTGTATATCTTCCATATATGCATATAACTTTCGGTAAATTGGACTTTGTGAAAGTTATTGAACCCAAACCGCTGGAAAAGGAATATTTACGTGCTGGGTGTGGAACTGCGTTTGAAAGGAAAACCGGCCCAAATTCTCGCAGATAATCAGCGACCACTATAATTATCACTGCCGCGAAGTAAAAACTCTACTACACTCGCCCATGGCCATAGTTCTCCAGCTATGAGACTGTTATGAACCCCGCCATCTTCTTTCGTCCTAAGCATTGCATTTAAAAGGAAAATAGACTTAATAAAGAAGGCTCAAATGCTATCAGATGGTCAACGACTATTATTATTATCGTTGTTATTATTATTATGGTCTTAGCTCCCCAATTGTAAGAACCTTATGAGCTTCGCCACCTTCTTTGGTCCTAAGCTGCACACTGTTTCTGGCGTGATGAAGTGTGCGCGGTCACCGATCGTAAATATATTCTTAAACTGAAACATTCCCCGAAAGCGCCCAATGATTACCGAAATTTTCGACCAGACAGTCACTTAATGTTTTCTAGATATATTATGTCAATCGTTACAGTTGATAACTTTCATAATTATGGACCCATATCGACTAATCATCTGATTACTTGCATAAGTACAATCAATTAACTTTTCCTAAAAAGATCATTTTTCAATTTGGTTTGTTGTAGTGTAAAAATCGAAAAAGAGTTAAAATGCAAGAGAAGTCCCAGGAAGTCTGCGGGTTTAATCTTTATGTATATGATCACCAAAGACTATGCAAGCCAAAGTTTCAATTTGCATCGTAGACCTCTGATTCCTAATTGCAAGTAATTGCTCAAGTACTCTAGAAACTGTTATGGTAGGTGAATGCCTTTAATATGTAAACGTAATAGAACAGAGGGCGGTGGCACTTGGTTTAAGGGTAAATGAACGCAAGAACGAAAAAAGTACGTAACAGAAAATTGAGTTTTTTTTCGATAAAGGTTAAATTACTTCACACACACACACACATATGACTATATGCTGCATACATGTCTATCAATTTATGTTTGTACGTTTAGATCAGTGTATAGACTCTGGCCTGTAGGAAATAATTTCTTCTTTCATTTTATAGATATTTTCGAAAAGATTACAATTGTGTGTTTCTTTTCCAGTCCTTCTTTTCTTACGTACATAACGTAACGAACTTTCTAAAACATTTTTATTGCATAACAGCATGAATTTCAATTTGTTGTTGTTACTATTACTATTATTATTTTTTGTATTCGTGTTCCCTAGAAGCAGTGTGTTAAACACCGAAAATTTCTTTTCATTGTGTTGTTGCACAAAATAACTGTAAACGTGCAAAAATAGACTTAAAAGGAAAAAAAAATGCTTTTCTCCTTACGAAGGTTATTTTATTTCATGTTGTGATGATGTAATTTAGTCTTTGCGTCTTGTATGTATATTATCAATACTAGCTGTCTTAAACCATGACCGATAAAATATAAATTGATACAATTCAAGTTATCAAAGATTTCTTTGGAAATTCTTCTAACGCTTTAGGATAAACCCTTTCCTTGTATTTTGGTTTGTATAAGAAATACCGTGATTTTCGTTTACTTAATGAATAAAATCAATCACGATGCTAGAGTGAGCAGAATAAATTGATATCGTGGACAAAGAAGAAACTTTCATGGAGTTACAATTTTCAGCACAAAAAAAAAAAAAAGAAAAGAAAGAATGAAATTCACGGAAGACAAGAGCCGCGTACTACAACTCTTTAATTGGCTGATAGTAATCGACCAGATAAGAGACACTCGTCCTTTTGATGAAACTAACACCTTGTCCTGCCTTGAAAGCGCGAATATAAAAATGAGATCATTTATAATAAGGGAATTGGTGTATGTACAGGCGTACCTCGCTTACACCTTTATTCGTGTGCATCGATATATGTTTATATAGATACAGCATAAGCCAAAACAAATGAGAAGATTGCAGTCGGGCAAGGTCGACCTATAAATTCCCTACATCACATTGCCTAACATAATTCTTGCTCTTGCATAAATTTACTATTATAGGTCAGTTTTTATCACCACATATTAAAACTTGGAATTTTTTTGCTCTACAAAGGATCAATTCTCGTAAGAATCCTTATTAGGGTAAATAGGCCGAGATGGTCCGATTTGGTAGAGTTAAGTTTTCTATGTTAAATCACTAATCATATGAACTCCAGTTATCGTTATATGCGATGAATTGTCCATCGGGTCCAAAGTTTTTATAGCAATTTAGAATGCCAAAATGCTGCTAGTTAGTAACTTTTGCCTAAGATTTTGAAAATAACAATTTTCTTCCTTATAACTACTCTTCCGAGTAGGGCGCTAAATAAGGAAAAGTCGAAAAAGTAATTTGTACCGTGTTGTATCGGAACCGTACTTTATAAGTACCGTGTTAAACGGGGGACAAACGCTTCTGCATTGTTGAAGTGAAGAAATGCTAAGGAGGAATCTCAGAAGGCGGACAACATGCATATAGTGTTACTTGAAGTCCTGTAGAGTAAAATCACTTCCTGTATTAGCTCTTGGTGTTCTAAACTGAAAAAACCTTCTTTTACTGCCTCTCTTTGTATCAAGCATTCTCATTTCACCGCCAACTTATTGGTAACCAAGTGTACATAACGCTCCATGATTATTTACTGTTTACAGATGGAATACAACATCCGAGTATTGGGAGCCAGAAGATTTATGCGCTATAAGTACTTTCAAAATTGCAACATTCTTGATCCTATTCCATGTATGCTAGTGGATTTTTACATCCTATGTCACTTGTGGTACAAGGTTATACTTAGTTTGTGGAGTTACTCAGAATGTGAGAGGAACTCACCTTTTATTATACTCGTCTATTCAGAATCATTTCTTGAATAAGTTTAAGCTTGTTTGTCTTTCTGTTCGTCTTATTCTCTTCTATTCAATCTACGGGCCGCCAATTTTTTAATATTTCGTAGAGTGACGTGCTTAGAACGTGTTCAAGAACGAAAGCTATTGAACATGACTCCATGGTCCAGACAACTTCCAAAATAACGCTTTATCGTGGAAAGTCGTTATATAAAAAAAATATCAATTTACAAAATTTTTAGACAAAACTCCCTGAATAATGATGCTTCGACACTCTAGTTTGGTATGAAACATTGGTCCATAGTAGGAATTTAGCGAAAAAGTAGGGAATTTAGATCATCCTAACATATATAGGGCTTATCATGAATAGCAAGCCCATGTATGAAGAGAAAATCTAATTTCTACTTTTTTATGACGGAAAGTGAAAAATAAAAAAAAATTTTACAGAGCAAGTTAAGTTTGCTAAAGCTGGATCATGCCATACAATACTTTGCGTATTTTCCAACAAGCGAGCTTTCATGAAAAGTATCTTATCTTTTCATAATTTTTGGTTTGTTATTACCAAAAGGAGTGAATAATTCTACAAGGCAAGGTAGTGTAAGGTATCTAATAGTCGACCTTGTTCTACGATCAAAATGCTAGGTTGAGCACGAACAATCAAAACTATTGGATCTACGTTTTTTAAAGCGTGGACTAGATGGGTTAGTCTAGCCTTTTTAATAAACCTAACTATCTTATGGATATTATGTTCCACAAGTTTCAAGATGTCCATAGGGTTAGACGCTTCGAAAACCAGCTTTAAAATATTGGAAACTTTCCGGCATTCACAAAGTTTATGTTCAATCCTAAGATTTCGTCCACAATTGCAAATTGGAGAAATATATTTCTTAATGATACATTGGTCCGTTTCAAGCCGTATTCTTGCAAATTAATCGAGAACTATTCTTATGCAATAATTTAAAAAAGAAAAAGATCACAAGATATATTTCCTTTAAAGAAATTTTATCTCGAAAAATAGTACATTTTTAAAGGAGCGTATCTAAAAAAACTATGGCAACCCTATGCTTAGAAAAAGCAAGCAAATGACGAGAAGTGCAAAAAAGAGAAAATGAATTTCAACAACAATTTACCTAAGTCTTTGAATATGCACTGAAATGCCCAATTATAGTGCATTTGCATGAGAGCGTATCGAAGAAAGGTAACCCTGTCAACTCTTAGAAAAAGCAAGCAAATGACGTGGGGAGCAAAAAAAGAGAGAATGAATTTCAACATTCATTATCTTAAGTCTTTGAATATGGACTGAAATGCCCAACCATAGTGCATTTGTATTAGAGCGTGTCTAAGACAGGCAACCCTGTCAACTCTTAGGAAAAGCAAGCAAATGACGTGGGGAGAAAAACAAAGAGAGAATGAACTTGACATTCATTCTCTCACTGTGAATACACACTGAAATGCGAAATGTACTGCACTGGTGTATTGTTTATCTACCTATTCGATTGCATTTAAAATAATCCTTGTGATCGTGAAAAATTGTTTGTTTAAATTCCATATAAATATTATTTATTTAAAATGAAAATTAGCTAAGGTAAATTTGAACTATAAAACATCATCGATAATATGTTTGGTTTGATTTTCCTGATAGTTGCGAAAACCATACGGTAATAAGTTATAAATTGATGTGCACAATACCGGTCCATTTATTTCGGCAAGCTGTTCAACATAATCTGTAGCTTTAGTTATATATATAATGGTATCCTCTTTAGCAAATTCCATAATAGATTGTCGACAAACACCGCAAGGTGGTGTCAATACTTTCTCTTGATAAGCTACAACAGCAGCGTTAGTAAATTCTTTAAAGCCATCGCTAACTGCTTTGCAAATAGCATTTCGTTCGGCACAAATTGAAGGAGAGAAAGCGGCATTTTCCACATTGCAACCACTGTATATACGTCCCTCCTTTGTTCGAAACGCTGCACCCACTTTAAAGTTACTATACGGTACGTGAGCGTACTGTCGTACCCAGTTAGCGGCTTTTATTAATTCTTTTGCTTCATCATCTGAAATATATCCATAAAAAAGCTATTATTAAACGAAAAACCAACGTATTTACATATAACTTGCCTAAATCGTTGTAGTTATGTACACATTCCGTTATAGACGCCCTCATCAAACCCGTTAAATTATTATCCATTATTTTATACGTATTTTGGCAAAATGAAATATGAATATAAATGTTAAAAATCCAAATAAAATTTTCAATATTTATCCAATAGTTTTGAATAAATCATGAGAATGAAATGACATGTTCATCATAGTAAGAAAACTTTTACTTAAAATTGATATTTATAGTTTGACGAAAATAAAAGTAAATGCATTATTGATAAATTTCATTGATATGATAAGAAAATAAGCAGAAAACTACGAATTTCTCTATCTCTATCTCTAACAATCAATGAGTTCGTTTCGAAACGAATCTTAGGCACTCGTCATGCAAAGTAAATGTAAACAATAAAAAAGCTTTTCAATGGTTTAATAATTAATCAATGCTATTACTTTGTTGGTGTGAATGCATTTTTTTTTAAGAGGTCTGGGTGCGCAGTCATATGGGCATTCTTGGTAATACCACTGCCGATGAAATTGCATCTCCTATACCATCTCATTGTAATGATCGTGCTCTGATTTCTGCAGATCTGAATGGAATAACGTCACTTATACTCTTAATTTTCACAAATAAATAAAGCTCTTTGGTTTATCAATTGCGGACTCAGGCGTGACATTATTTGCCTTAAACAGACTGATGTTTAATCACACGAGATGTAATGATCATCTATTCACAATTAACACATGAAATAGCCCTTTACAATCTCCTGATCTTGTCCGAATGGTCGTCATTCCACATTTCGCAAATTGGTTACATGTGGTCTTCATGATCTCAGCCATGCCATTTGGCATTCCCACAACTTAACAGCTTGCTTTGCAATTTTTCCCTTTTTCAAATCATGTCATCACGCCATATAAGTGTTTACAGTCAAATTATTAAGCTAATCCCTTTTACACTCTCTTTTAATCTCTTTACACTCTCGTACTTATAAATTCTTTCATATGATACTCTATACTCATATATTAGGTTACTTCTTGCACAACGGAATTTACTTCTCGCTGTTCTGTTCCGTTCTACTTGGCGTACGAGTAACATGAATACTTTAACAAAAAAAAAAAAAATGGTTGTCTGAGTCGGGTCTGCCGAAAGACTTTAAAGAGAAATTGCAGTCAGAGTCCAAGCAAAAATAATGCTGATAATGACTTTTGGTGCCGCTTTTCTAACTAATAGACATTGTTGCACCTAAAAGACCTAGAAGTTTCACCCTTGATATCCCAAGATATCAATTTATTATTCTTCAAAAGGATTTAAAGGGTTTTAGCTCCTTAGTACTGGTGATCTGTTGATTGGTATCGAAATATTTTCCGTTTTTATATATCTGAACAACCTGCACGAGTGGAATGGTAATGAACAGATAAAGGAGAGAGACAGAGATGTGATAGTATTCGCAGCTTAGAAGGGGTATGTCCAATCGTTGAATGGTATACCCTTACCAGCCGATTATTGACTTTAAGTACGACCCTATATCAATCCTAAGGAAAGTATAATCTATCGCACTGGCTTTTATAGAACGCAAACATTTTTACTTCCAGGTGGTGTATGCCCAATCGATAAGTGATATGCCTTTGCCGACCGAGCACTCACTATAATTGCGAGCGCACATTACTGGCAAGAAGGAGAAGTCTGTCACACCGGCTTTTAACGAAAAAATCGATACCAGATTTTAAATACAAATATATCTCCTTTATTTTACATTAAAATGGGTCATGGAAGAGGACGAGGTCTCCAGCTGTAATAAAAAATATATTCAATTAGTTACATAATACATATAAAATCCTGCCACTTCTAGAAGGTACATCGGGCCTCAACGATTACGTTCCATTCTTGCTTAATCGTCGCTACGGTCTTCAACTCGTTCCACGTTTTGCTCGCTCTTGCTGTTTCGATGGTCAATTATATCGGAATTGTATATAATATATATAATATATGCTATATATTATATGCAATTATATGTAGTATAAACTATATATTTTATATATTGTGTATATTTTATATTATATATAATTGTTATTATATATTATATCCAATATATTATATATTATATTTAATATATTATATATTATATTTTATAATATGCATTATCTATTATATACTGCAAATTTAATACTACACATTATATTTTTTGTGGTGCAATTTTGATATAAGCTAACATTATATTATATAATATATTGCAAATAAATCATTTTGTATAGTGTTCTAATGATTTTTCTAATTGTAACAGGCGAACCGTGAGATAGAGTACATCTTTAATGGCATAGCTATGTAAATATTCTCAATAATTCGAAAAATGTGAGAATAAGCGTCTGAATTATTCTCATTTTAAGGTTTAAAGCATTCGTATAAATTTTGTTGTTGGATTTTGGACTCATTGTAAGACTCATAACAGAATAGAAATGAGCAATCATTCTGTTAAAATTTTCTTATTGGCAGACAGATAGTTTTCGTTCTCTTCTAGAATGATGTGCTTAAGTATTAATTGTTTCACTCAAGATTGATAAATCGATTGATTGCGTTGATATGTCATTTCTTAATAAACTCAGATTTAAAAAGAAATTCATTCGCTGCCAATAAGGTGAGGGCCACATGCAGAGGACTACAGTTTACGCTACACCACTTTATAGTTATTTAAAATAAAGGCTTTTCTTAATAAGGCGTTGTATAGCAAATCCGATACGAACCATTTTCAATAGCTTTCGCTGCTAGGCCAAAATAAGTCGGCCGGTGGACAGTCGGACAGACAAGCCTAGTTGATATAAAAAAGTGAGTTTATCTAAAGTCTTTCTGGTCTTTGTATAAATTCCCGCAAAGTTAACACATGCTTATACAGACCGATGTGAACCGACACTGTAAATTTATCACACTGTCCATATGTTGTATTCAGAGTCTTGAAAATTTCTGGAGATAATTGAACCTTAATAGTCATATTTCAAATGCTTTTAATCCGTAACGTTGTTGGCAACGTTCCAACAAAATGACTCCGTTTTTCTATTTATTATTTAGTTCGTGAAAATTAAAAAAATCGAAATTAAACGAAAGTCTTGAAGCTGACTGAGATTCCTACTTAACTTAGATCGTATGACCATAGTTGATGTGGCGTATTCGCCTAGCCAGAGGTAAACTATTCGTACTGGAGTGATAAACGTATGTTCTTTCTAAGAAAATAATTTGATAGGGGCCTTAATTGTCCATACAAGTTTTAAGAAGTGATAGAGCAGCAACAAAATCTTTGCATAAGGGACGTAGAAGGACAAAATATAGAAAAGTATCCTTTTGGTGAAGGGGGTTTCTCGAAATTGTTTGTTGAAGGCATTTTGTGCTCTTTGTTTTTCTCTCTCTCTCTCTCTCTCCTTCCCACAACAACAACCACCTTCAACTCACTCTCTCTCTCTTTCTAACTTTCTCTCTATCTAATTATTAGTAGTGTTGCCGTTGCTTATAGAATAATTAATTTTAACATTTCTCTCCCTTTCTCTTTCTCTCTTGCTCTTTACAGGTAAAAGTTGATAACTGAAGTATTTCTGGCTTCCCGCTAATGTGCTACATACCATCATATTTGCCTGATCATTATATTGGTGTTTGTATGAATTTATTACAATTTTTACATTTTTTAATTTATTTTACTCATTTTTATGTCGAGGTAGACAATAATAAGCAAATTGTTATTATGGAAATTTTGATTTTCAAACACTTCTGTTGACCAAAATTTATCAAAGAAGCTGCAGACAGTGGTTTAAAAATGAAAAAAAAAAAAAAACAGAGAATAAAACGGAAATTAATATTGTTTGGTTCTCGGCGGAGATGATATACATATACTCCGATAAGTATTCTAAACTATTGTTTTATGTAATTTTAGAATTTTATATTTGTGTAAGTGGTAGCAGCAGCAGGAAATGATGGAAATGGTAAATTTGCCAAAAATTCATTTCCTTATTGTAATGAATATTTTACATAAATTTTACGAAATTTTTTTTAATTGTGTTTTTTTTGTTATTTTAAGGCATATGTGACTTAAAAATCCACATGTGCATTATGTGGGTAGAGATTGATAATAATGACAATAGCGAAACGAATAGTATAAGCCGGGATTTTTAGATTTAGAAAATTTGTATTATAAATTGTTATTGGAAACTTTAAATTGTTGGACACTGCTCCCTTACTCTCTTAAAGTCCAAAGCTGTAGGAAGCTTCGAATTATCGATTAAAGCATCCTAGCTGACAATACGTATTAGAAAATCTCTTCAGAACTTTAGCAGTTCAAATAAGAATAACAGGCATCTGTCCTTACTAACGAAAGTTGAAGTTTGTCTCCATTGTTGGTGCGTATTTGGTTTACTGATTATTGCTGACCCTGCTTTAATCCTGCATGTTATAGGAACGCGGCATGTTTTGTCATTTAATAACTGCGTAGATATGACACCTTACTTATTATCCTTTATTTATTAAGCCTTATTTATTTTCAATTAATCGGTATTTGTTTTCTCTTATCATCTATCCGCTTTTACCTATAAAACGTTATCCTTCGCCCATTCCTTATAAATTGCAAAGAAAATGCATTTATTTTTTTATTTCTGTCATTAGCTTTCAATGCCCATTATAATTATCCAATTATCCTCCGTTATGTCATTCGTGGATTATCTATTAGATAATTGCATGAATTTTGATCATTTATTTCATTTGAAAAAAGGGTATTTATTGAAAAAAATTGGTACAATATATATTAATCCAAGTATTTTCCATCTACATCCATTCTACAAGTTTGGTCCACCTTTTCGGCAACGTGATAATACCGTTTGGAAAGAACGATATGACTTTGGCAGCGATTTAATCATCGACAGATTTTCCCACCTCTTCAGCATCTTGAAATTGCGTACTAGTCAAGCCATGCTTCATCGATATAAACAAATGATAGTCACAAGTCGCTACGGCTGGTGTATACCGTGGATACAGCGGAAATTCGCATAAGCGCTTTAACAATGTATCCTTGGCAACTCTTGCAGTCTGTGGCCAAGCGATGTAGTGTAAGAGGATGATTTTGCGTCTGGTAACCGCTGTTGCTGATCTCTTTGGCAACAATACATCGTTCAATTTGTTTAACTGACGTCGGTAGATATCTTCAGTAACAGTTACATTCGGTTGTAGCAGTTCGTAATGTACTACATGGTGGTGATGCCGTTGTATGCGCAGCAAAAGTTTGTGGCCGCCGTTTCGGTGTCGATGTGGATGGCTGTTCAAACAAACCCGTTGACTTTTCGCGCTTGGGATTGTCATAGTAGAACCACTTTTCATCGTCATATTGCCTCCTTTCGGATTTGTACCATCCCATGTAAACGTCTAGAAACAGTTGATTCATCAACCCCTGAACTGTGCGGAAGTTCTTTAAGAATTTGAGCTGCGTGATGTAATTTTGAGTGTTCCACGATTAGCGTCTTTATACGCTGAATAACTCAATAATACTAACTGGAAAATATTTATTTTATGCAGAGAAACGTCAAGATCATCGAATTTAATTGTTACGTACATTCATACTTTATTATTTTCACCAACGGACGTCGCTGATCAAAGTACATGCAAGCACTTATTCTATTCACTCTTCATTACGATTAGTTTATCATCAATTATGTTTCATTCATTTTCTCTTATATCGCTACGACAGTTATCCGTGAAATGTCTGCTACCCGCTATGTGTTATGGCTTATTCACCATGACTCAGTTATCGTCAATTAAATTTTATTAACCCAATTATTCGCGATTACGCGATTTTCTCAAATATTCGCCAATTGATCGTTTTCTGATTATTCATTGCGCTAAAGTTACAAGCAATTATTCTCTATTTATCCATTTGTTGTCAGTTATCGTTAGGTGTGCCATTCTGTCATTTATCCAAGAATTGGACGTTATCCGTTATATCTTACTCTTTATTCATCATGCTTAGGTTATCGCCAGTTACACTGCGTTAGTCCTATTACTCTTCATTAGGATAATCTGTCTATTATCTGTGAACTGATCGGTGGGAGTAACATGTTATCCATCATTTGTTATGCTTACTTTTATTGTCTATTATGTTGTCCAATTATTCAGAAATGTCTGATGTCCGTAAAGCCATCTTTTATTCCTACCGCCAATTATGTTTCAATAATCCAATCTTCCTCGGATAAGCTATTCTTTGAATTATTCGCGAATTTGCCATTATCCGTTGTGCGCTATTTATTCTTCGTCAGCGTCTATTCATATTTCCTGCTATAATCTGTTGATGAAGACTGACTAATGTAAGATATTACTGCGCTGCACTTGTTATTTATTATCCGTTGTCCATTTTCCTTTGCCTATCGTCAGCTACATTTCGTTTTCTTTTAATATAATCCGTTATCCGTTATGCACTGTTTGCTCTTTGTCGGCGTCTATTCATAACTACTGCTATAATCCGCGAACCGACGAAGACTAACTAATGAAAGGTATTATTACGCTTCATTGGGTTTTTATTATCCGTTTTGCTTTATTACAATTCATTATCCGCAACAAGTTTTTCGCTTCTCTCGATTTATAATTCGTTTTTATTAATCTTTATTTCTAAATCAGTTACGAAATGTTAGCTAAGATTCACTTTACGAGAATAATTGTGCATTATCCTTTGGTCTTGGTATCCTAACCTCAACTATTCATTCCTTTTCGATTATTCACCAGTTATTATCAATCCTTGTTAATATTCGTTAACTGTTATCCGCTGCTCCTTTATCCAATTGTTTGCTCAAAATCTGCTCAGGAAAAATGGACCTCAATTTAGCGAGTGAGGTAATCAAATCATTTACGATTGTAGTGAGACCGAAATTTCAAAGACATTCTCTTTTTTCATTAATCAAGCTAAACGGCGAGGTATTGAGATTAAAATGAAGCTTTGAAGCAGTTGTGCAACATTGTTATACATCTTTATGATTGTAAATAATATCACTTGAATGAAAGATAAAATTTTTTAATTAATTGAACAGAAAACAAATGAAAGAAAAAAAAAAAAGCAGAGAAAATTTATTTGTATTTTGTATATATATAATATGTGCATACATACATACTGTGCTTGCTTGCTTCATTTACTCACTTCATATATAACTTATGCAAATGGTGTTTATTTTATTATGTTTGTTATGTTTTTTTATTAATTTGAATTTTTTTTCTTTTATGCTTTTTTTACATAAGGCCTGCTATGCTTGTATTGTGTCTAAAACGTTTATTAATAATTAACCAGAAAATATAAAAATGTGTTTTTGTTCATTTATAGTATTTTAAGTAAATTTCACATTTTTTTTTTTATTTCTCATTCTTTATTAAAACACAAATTTTCTAACGAATCCTTGTATATATGTATATTTATATATATACGTATATATATGTGTGTATGTGCACATAGTGTAGAAAAAATAGATTTAATTTATCTTCATTATTTCTGTATTTATGGTGTTTACGGATTTGAAACTATTTTTTTTTATTTAGTTTTATTATACCCTACAGCACTTGTAACACAGGATATATTAATTTTGTGCCGATCTACGAAACACTGAGAAGGATACTTGAGATAAATCCTTTTAGCGTACCAATCGATTCAGAATCACTTTTTGCATCGATCTAAACTTGGCTGTCCGTCTGTCCGCCTGTTTTGTTGCTCGTGTTTAATCTACAGGTCGCAATTAGTCCAGGTCGGATCGGTCCCCACATAAAGGCTGATTTTTTCAAGTCTTTTTATGAATAACTGTATTAAACGAAGTGGTTTCCACTTGTTTGTATGTATGTTTTTTGTATTTATTCAACTTCTTTAAAAGCCATTACAACCAAGTTTCGCAACAAAAGAAAATAGAAAAAATTTAAAAAAGACATAAAGTTTATTGTAAGGTATTCAGTCAATCTCGAACACGTTCTATAACTTGCTAGATAGGGTTAAAAGTCTTGCGATTAATAGGAAAGGAAAAAATTTTTTTTATTTATATATATATATATAGCTTCTCTTTTTTGAGCGACATTAGAAGTGCTCTAAATTTCGATTATCAGTTTTTTAAACGTTTCACAGTCATTATCAGTTATTCAAAACCATATTTCATGTATTTAGTAAATACATTACTCAGCATATTGCATACATGACCGCATCTTCTTGGCTTTCTTACCTCAATTTCATTATTGAAATTATATAAAAAGATGCCGTACTCTGATAAATGACGGGTGAATAATCATTAGATGACATGAACATCAGAGTAAAGGGATCAACGCTTTTTAAATACTTTGTTATGCAAATGTTTATTAACTTTTTACCGCTCTTTACCACTACAAAATAACATCTATAAAGAAATTTGCTCTGAGTTGGATGAAAAATTCGATTGGCTTAAGTTTTTTAAATCAATAAAACTATTTTGCTTATGGTCGAGTAAACCCGCTTTCAGTCACTAATAGATCGACGGCCATTCCAAATTTTTTTTCTGAACATTTTAAAAAAACTTTTACTAATTTGATAATTTTTCTCCAGACTATTCTCAAGACAATTCGTCCGCAGGGCCCTTTCAATTGAAGATACTTCACCGAGAATGAGTTTTGTGTTGTCGTTTTTTTAATAATTTTTAAATGCTTAGCTCAATAAGTTGGTAGGATTTTCCACCATTTTTCAAACTCATTAATAATTCTACTTAATATTCACTGTTGACTCTTTTTTCCCGTTTCAAGTTAGTATTGTACACCGCTGATCTCAAAGTACCAACGACATAGAATTTTCAGGCGATTTGCGTTTCGCGATTCGGTTTAAATTTATAACAATTGCCGTAAAACGTTTTTGCATTGTTTGTAGTATATTGTTGGAGGGGTTTTTAAATGCCTTTTAAGGGCCAATGCCTTGGGGAGATATTTATCCGCCTGAACGAACGAGTAAGGTAAGAACCGCGAATACCAAATCAATGTTGGTTGGTACGTGTTAGGCTCTAAAAAAATAGACCTATGTGATCCAAATTCCCTACTGTTAATTTTTTGCTCAAACATTGCTATGGATTAATTTCCATCATAAAATATTAAAAATGAAGCCTTTTTCCGAAGCAATTACTATCCGTGAGATATCTTACAAGGAGTCAGGCCAAGGAATAGACCCATGTGATTCAAATTAGGTCCTACAGCGCTTGTGGTACATGATATATTAAGTTAGTGTAGACGTATGTAACACCTAGAAGGGTTTAAGGTAGACCCATCTTTTGTTAGACCGTTATTTTCTAAATCGATGTTAACCTGTTTGTCCGCCTTTTGTTATTTTCTGTAGGCCTTTTTGGCATAAAAGTGGTGGTGTCAAAAAATAGACCTACATGGTCCAAATTCGATAACGTTGATTTTTATGTCGATTTACAGTTACGAGACAATTTTCACCATAAAGTATTGAAAATTCAACCTTTTTACCATATAAATATTCAGCTTCCGTAGGAAAGGTTTCACATCAATTTAGAAATTGAAATTCTTACTTAGCCACTTTCGTCGAGAAATTTGAAATTTTTCCCATATAACGACTTTTCACAATATGGCGTTATATGGAGAGTCATCGAAAAAGTGGACCGATCCGAACCATGGGGTCCGTCGGGTCAAAGCACGTCAATATACCAAACTTCATCAAAATATGTCGATAACTTCTTCCTATAGATTGAACACAAATTTACATGGAAAGACATCAGACAGACAGACAGGCTTAGGTCGATTCAGAAAATGATAAAAAGAGGAGAGGAAAGGGTGAAGCCCTTCTGTGTGTTACATACGTCCGCGCTAACTTAATATACCCTGTACCACAATTGTTGTAGGGTATAAAAAAAATGACATGCAATATTTATGATACAAACACATAAAAGCGATAAAGTATTTGTCGTCTTCATTATCGTAATAAGTGAAGCATAGCTCAGTAAGGGCTTATTCCATCGAGATATAATGGATGGAATGAGAAAAATAGGTAGGCCGGGTAAAGAAAGGCCCATGGTTTGGCTTTTGTCCGCACGCTATTCTTTTAGATGGAAATGTCTCAGGAGTGCCCGAGTACCAAAATGTGAAGGAGTAGCGGTACCAGGTAAAAGCGACTTTCATTTGTGTGCTTTGGACAAAGAAAACAAATGTTGTCGACGGTTACTCCTTTTTTGAACCAAGTTTTCACATGTTCAACCTTGAATTGAAATGGTTGAGAGTTGAATGCCTTTGTCAGAGGTCCACAAGAGAAGAAAGCGCCTACGACCACAATTTCACAACAAGGACCACCTACAGGCAAAGTCCGGTTTTAAATTTACATACGTGGTACAAACAATTCTGATATCTCAGCCTTAAGTTTTTAAGATTAAAAGTTTTAGGTGCTAATCCGAAAGCTTTAGCGAAAATCACAAGATTTCGAATCTGAAAAAATTCAACGCTAAAGAATTTAAAAAAACATGCAAATATAATTGAAAATATTACTCGATTATTTTTGTATTGGAATGTTTTATATATACTTTTTTTTTTTGTTTTGAATATTTATTGTTTGTTAGTTAGTTTTAATAATTATATTGAAATTTATTGCTATTGTAAATTCCTTTGCTTTATTTGTTTTTTATTTTTTAATTCCTATATTTCGTTTAGGAAAAACCTCAAATGTTTTTTTTTTTTTTTTTTTGGTTTTTTTTCTAACATAAATTTAATAAAATAATAATAACAATAATAAAATATGCAAAATTAAAACCATGTTTACATATATTTATCTAGTGTACACATTTTTCTTTTTTCTGGTTTTTTGCTATTACAGGTTTCAGACACCAATAAAAGCATTCGCCTGCCTCACCACACCCAGGTAAGAACGAATTCAAAAAAAAAAAAAAAAAAAAAAAAAAAAAAATTTTTTTTTTCCTATACTTACAATGAGTATAATAATAAGGAATACAAAGTCGCATTTAAGAGATTGTTTCATTTAATTGCCTTGCTTTTGAGAAAATATTTGCAATTCAAAATAAGCTAAAAATGAACAAATCCATAACTGCGCTATTCGCTTAATATCTTTTCAATAATAATCTTTGTGCTGAGATAAAAGCTTTCAAGGTTTCTTTTCTTTTCACGTTACAAGAAACAATCAAACATTTTTCCATGTGCAATAGGTTACGTACTTTGGCAACGTAATTGCATTCAGTCGCTATTAGAGAAGTCATTATATTTTAGCGCCACGAAGTCGACATTAGTAGCTGCTAGTGCTCATCCTAGTTTAATTCAAGCAATAATTATTCCTATAATTGCATAATTTTATAAGCGGGCAATTCCCGTAAATGCTTCCCATTATTTTTCTTTTGCGTGGCTGTTCTTTTTCTTATTCTTTTCTCCATTTTGAAGGACCAGCGAAAATTAAAGCAAACTTTAGAATATTAGTACTCATCATTCAAGGTTGAGGGATATATTCATATTGTGAATCTGCAACACCCAGAAGGAAGCCTTACAGCTTGATCAGCATTGAATTTTAAACTGATTTAAGCATGTCCGTCCCTGTGTCTTTCTGTTTAATGTTTGTGGTTTACATCCTCTTCATCGCAAAAACACATCAATTAGCTTCAAGCTTGACAAAAAGGCTTATAAGTTTTGCTCCAAAATACATTTCATGGACTTCGTACATTCGGTTTTCGTATATATATATATTTTTGAACAGTATCTAAGCACATCTGCAGCATCTATGGTAAACATTCTCCTCTTCGCAAACATGAAGATGTCGCTTAAAAACTTCCAAAAGAATTTAAAGATGTAGTCCAAAGACACGTCTACAACGCAGTAATAACTGAGCACACCTTCTCTTTCCGTGTTTTTGCTCATTACTCAAGAACTACATCAGATACACGATATGAATTTTGACTTGTATGGTATAGAAAAATAGAAAAAGTCAGCAACGCCTACTGGTCCACAGTAGAGCATAAAAATTTTATATTTTCTTTGCTTTGATCTTTTTTATGATATCGATGTTGGGCATAAAAGATTAGCCGGTCACAGCCGAATAGTATTTTCTTAGCTATTAAATAAATCTTGGGGTGCTAAAGATTTTAATGGTGGCAGATATGCGGGATTGTGGTCATGGTTTTGCAGTTGTCTTTACATATAATTTTTATTTACACGCGAAAGGTATTCTAGGTTAATTTTTTAGCATGAGGACGCTAGAGGTCATATTGCAAAACGCTAAAATTCTCTACTCAACAAAGATGTTTCCTTCTGACTAATATATTTGATAACACTAATAACTTATTCTGTGCTTAAGCAGCGCTTTCATTGTTATCAGAATATGTAAGAAATCAACGATGCAAAATTATATCTTGTCAAAGGTATTGGAAAATATTTGCACTTAGTATTGGATAATATTTTTAATAAAAAAAATTTCTTTGTTGTTCTCGTAAATTAATTTATTTTTTCCGTTTATTATTTTTATATTTACGGTAAGTGGGCATTTTTATGATTATCGTTCGCTTAATTACTCGTTCCTATTAAAGCTTTTGATAGCATCTCAATAAAAAGACACACGCCAAAACACTACAGTCGTTACACGACGATTATCGGTAGCACGCATAAGTAATGCGTTAACATTTGAGAAAATCTGAATATAAAATCACGGTTAAGCGAAATGAAAAGTGCATTGTGTACAAATTTAAAGCTTTTTTTTATTAGTTATCACGTTCACTTTACACTAATACAAGTATAAAAACTCATCATAAGATACCTTATACCACACACTACAGTTATTCTTATAACGACTTTTCAAAATAAGGGGTTATATGGGAAGTAGTCGTAAAAGTGGTCCGATCAATACTATTCTCAATAGCGTTCGGGCTTGGACCAAAACATTCCGAGGTATCGAACTGCATCGCGATATCTCAAAAGTTGCGACCTGTGGATTAAACACAAGATAACAGACCGACGGACAGACAAACTTAGAACAGTTTAGGAATTGATACAGAAAGCAACTGATCAATTCAGAAAGTGATCCTGAATCGTTGGATACAATGAAACGAGGTTCTACCTTAATTTCTTTTGAACGGTGCATCTGTACGGACTTATTGTAGCCTTGTAGCATACGTGGCATAAGCTATAGTAATATATAATTTAGAAAATTCCTTAGCACTTCTCGACGAGTGATTAGTAAAGACTGAACTGAATTACTGGTATTAGACGGTGATATAGACATCCTTGATAATCTAATAATATCTAATTCTCTCTTCTCTTCGCATTTACATTGCTAACTGCTTATATAATTTTATATGTAAGAAAATAATTTTAAATATTGCACGCAAATGCTCTTTATGCGAAATTAAATGCTTTGAAAATCATCAGATCTGTTTATATATTCGACGTGCTAAGAATGTTTAAGCTTAATATTATTATGTACTTATCTATGCAAACTGCAAATAAATTAAAATTGTTTTTGTACGGGGGTGTGCTTATTTATATGTGTGTGTATTTATCTTAAATATTTAATACTTTAAACATTATATTGTGTAACGTGTTAACTTTTACTTATGTAAATTAGTTGTTGACACGAGAGAAATAGAGAGAGAGAGAGAGAGAGAGAGAGAAAGAGAGACAGCAAACTGTAAAAGGATTTGATCGCTTTTAAACGAATCCTGGATACTCATCCACTTAGATATTAATATAATTGTAAGCTAATTAAACGATTTAGAAAAATTATAAATATATATATATATAAATTATAAAAATTAATTAGTTAAAAAAATTAAAAGCATTTTAATAGTCGCTTATGTTAAAGGCATTCTATTAATCGCTTATGCGAAATAATGGCACTTTTGCTCTGCCTCTAAACTTTAAAAATCTTGACGCACAAGTTGCCGGGCAGCTAATTGAACGTAATAGGTGAATAAGTAGACGTAGAAATAAGTGCACGGACAGACACGGATGGATAAGGAAAAAAAAATTCCCAGACGAAGGTACTAGTATGTAGACAGGCGAAAAACAGGTAAAAGAGAGAATTGATGGAAATGGGCTGGGGATGAATGCTTTAGTATGCAGATGGTCTTTCAGACACGCCGATAAAGGAAAGCTTGGATAGACTGACAGATTGATAGGCGTATTAATAAATTCTGGAGAGGACCGACTGACGGGTGCATTTCCGTAGAAAGAACGTAGATGACTAGACAAATGAACGGTGCGTTATTAAGCAGATGGACCCTTAAGTAGACTTGAACAAATATGCTGATGGACATGCAAACGGATTCACCGATGAGCACGTATATTATGAGGCGGGCAGATGGGCCTGTACAGTTCCGTCGAGAGAAGATAAATGAGAAGACAAATGAACGAAACATTACTAAGCACGGACCCGCTAACATGTCGACCGATCAGCAAGTATATTCTGCAGAAGGCAGACTGACGGACACATTGGTAGACGAGCGTAAAGGAGAAATATATGCATAGACACGCGAGTAAGGAGATAGAGAAAAAAACGCTTGATGATGCGTATAGGGGAAAGGGAGATAGATTCACCGATGCGCAAACGTATAATTAGCAAAAAGATTGGCCCGCTGCAACCTGGAGGAAAAAGTGACTAAGTGAATAAAAAACGGAAGTGCTAGCTCGTAGAGGAAAAGGAAAGCACTTGGACAAGAGAGTAATCAAAGAAATGAACAAACGGAGAAATCGATTGATAGGCATGCAGATCGAGCGAGCGGATTAACAATTGGAAGAGCGTAATAATAGACGGGCAGGTAGACGGGTTGACAGAAACCCAAAGGCGCAAACACGCGCACTTCACCCGCTAGCGACGAAACAACAAAAACATGGATAATTTTATTGGGGGTCAAAGATGGACAAATGGAGGAACAACCAAATGAAAGTGTATATGGGTATGGAAATATCCCGAGATACAAGCCGATAAACAGAGAAGCGTAACAACGCATTCTGAAAAAGATGGACTTATAGGATTTTCAGATGTTACCAACAGAATAACGGTACGTTTGTATCCCTGACTGTTGAGCATAAAAAAAGATGCATGCGTGCTTATAATCCAATGTAAGCTTGTTTGCTATTGTTGCCTTTAGCGTGTGTGTGTGTGTGTGTGTGTGTGTGTGTGTGTGTTTGCATTTGTGTTTGTACTTTGTTACATGTGGTTTTATTTTACAAAGATAAATTGTTTATTAAATAAAATTAAATTATATTTTCAAAGTTAAATTATGTGCGTACAACTGTTGGTGTTGTGCTCGGTAGACTTGCTTCTCTTCTTTTTTTTTTTTTAACTATTTTTCTCACACACACGCACACATCGGCTTGCATGCATTTGCATACTTCAAGTCTTTATCAGGCTAAAACCATTGCAGAGAAAACTACTTAGTTTTCTTTGTTCCAACAACAAAAAAAAAAACAAAAAAAAGCAAAAAAAAAGCAAAAAAGAAAAATTGTGAGAAAATTTATTAACTCTGCGTTGAAAGAAATTTAGTAGAATTTCCAAATTTTCCACAAAAGTTAAACTTGCAATTTATTCACTTTTAACAGCGCGGCTCCCTTCGTTCCTATATTTTTCAACTCTGGTTTTTTGTGCTTTTTTTCCGTGCACTTGGTTTTCATTTTATTACATTTGTGCTTAGCACAGTGTGGCGACCTTTATATAACTTGATTATCTGCATATCTTTACAATAAAATTGCATTTAATGTTTTATTTTATATATATATATATATATATATATATATATATATATATATATATGTTTTTTGTGTTTCTCAACTGGTACCATGCTCTAGTTACAAATCATTTATTATTATTGTTGGTGTTAGCGTTGTGACTGGAATTCTCTTTGGCTTCGTTATATTTAAAAAAAAAAAACAAAAAAAAAAACAAAAAAGAAACACATTTTCAACCACCTTCGCTTTTGGAAATACCCTAATATGATGATCTCTGGCACACACAGGTATGCAAGGTTATGTAAATGGAAGTCATACGGTTTTCTTCTTTCCTTTAATGACTTGGCGTGCTATCCACGCTTTTGCTTCCGTTTTCAATTTATATGCAACTCGCGAACGGATTAGCGTAAGGCTATTCTGTCAGTGATGCGTTGATAAATTAAATAAATAAAAATTAAGATTAATAGTAATGAAAATTCACAAGCAAACCACCATCGACGCGTTTGCAAATCCATTTCTACGTACAGCTACTTCCTTGTTCACTACAAGGTTACAATGCACTATAGTAAGACTTTATTAGTAAGAGAATTTTGTAAGCAATTCTTTTCGCTTGGCTTATAAAATTATATAAATCTTATAACAAAAGCAAGCAACCATTTATATCACGACTTAGAAATAACAAAGAAATCCATAATGAAGTTTCAATCAAGAAAAATCCTGACTATATGTTTTCATTTCGCGATGTAACATTTGAAAATTCCCTCAAAGATAAATCAATATCTCCTCTTGACAGCCTTAAGTATTCATAAAACGGTGAACACGTCTCAGCAAGCATACCGAAGTTATAGTATTGTATGAGGTCGAATCATATATTACTTCCGATGCGGGTGGGTGGAATCTGCCTTCACTCCTACATACTATGTGTTAGGGGAACCAAAGTGTTTGACCAAAGAGATTCACTAAAGAGATTCAGAGGTTCAGTTAGCCTTCTAGCAAATTTTTTTGTGTAGTACCCCTTTCGTTAAACTATTACACATAATCGCACCTTGTTAATTGCTTCAGGTGCTGGTACGTGGAATCTGTCTTCATTTCATGTGCTGCAAGTTAGGGGGACAAAAGGCTTTTACTACAGATGCTCAGAGGTTCAGTTAGTCTTCTATCAATTATTGTCACACTTGCCAATATATGACAAGCGCTTCGCAATAGCAACAACTTCACCAGTAACCTTGTATTAGATGATACATACCGCGGTCGTTATCGGCCGGCGACAGTTACTTTAATAAATTCTGCTCGTCGCCGATTAAATACCACTATTCGATCTTTTTGTCCTCTATCTCTCTTAAGTAGAATTAACTCTATTGACACAAAGCAATTGATCGAAATCATCCGATGTTTCTATTACATAGATAATCGCGATCGGCTAGACGTTATAGGTCTGGTTTTTTATTGATGTTCCTGTTGCATACAATAAAGTTGGGCGATCAAAAACCATTAAGCGATCATATTGTGCGTCACTGCTGTTCTATATATTCATTATCGCGCTTGACAAACAAACGATAATCACGATAACCATCCCTGTTATATATGAGGATCAAGCCTTGGAGTAGAAACGATTGCGCTGTAGCGTTCTATAACACCTGCAGCGTCCCCCGATGGCTGCCATGATCGGCGTAGAAGCTGATATATCGGCAGCCTCGTTGACAAAAACCACAAACTGATTAGCCCCTTAGTTTACTTTTTTATAGATTATTTACATAATTACGCAAAAAAAAACTCCCTATCACAGCGTTGACCAACTTGCTGTTAAGTATGAATATCACGTCAACCATTGCGCTCTTTTCATGTTGGCTGCTCTTCTTCAATGTGATGACCGTGATCAGTAGATAAGAATTCGTCACTGAAATGTATTCTGTTCGTCTACTCGCCTAAGAAGTTTTCAAGCTCACCGCAACTCTTCCACTGAATACCGCTGTTGCTCTTGTGTCTTTGGATGCCATAACAGCTATAGTACCTATTCCGATCACCATTGAACAACAGCTATCTCACCATCGGCTGGCCAGCTCTCTTAACTGCAATTATTACACATTCAATGGTCAAATGCTGCTGAATATCGTGAAAGCGATTACGCTGTGCTGCATGCCATCATTTTGGTGGCCATTGCTTTCCTTGTGCTTACCGCTACCCATTCACAGTGCACCTTCTTACAATACTATGACGATCATATCAAGAAATCTTTCTCGTTATATAAAACAACCGCGACGGACTGAATACTACTTCACTGTGAGATAATTGACAAAAGCATGATATTGCATAAGCGCTTTTTTACTTAGCTTTGGTGGCCTATCAATTATGTGGGGCGAGGTTATTTTTCAATTTTTTTTTTTTTAACTTTCCATTAAAAAAGAAATATTCATTTCATATTATGCATGCCAATGCGTGTTAATGATAAGAACATTTTCGTGCTTATAACATGACCACTTAACATAAACACTTTGCTCTTAGAGAATACTGGCTTTTAATTGTCATCAAACTATTAGGGATAATTTATAATTGCCGTTGCGGTTACTGTTGTTTTAATTGTTATTCATAAAGTGTTGTTGCAATAATAATCATTTTTTTTTTTTACTCTCGCACACTACAAACGCACCCTGTTCGTTTTTATTTATAAAAAAAAAAAAGAAAAAAAAACACGAAGAGAGAAATTTATTTTGATTTTTATCGCGCCAAATGTGTTAATCGTTTAGTGGCGCGGGAACTAAAAGAAAAAAAATAAATAAATAAATTATATATGTATATATACATATCTAGTAACTCTAGGACTCGATAGCATACAACAATAAATAAAAAATTATGACTTTATAATGTACACACGTTCAACATAAATAAAGTCTACAATTAGGTGAATTAGTTTTTGATGTTTATTACAGCATACTTTTTGGCAGAGAGAATGCTTCATACGAATCAATAAAACACTCCCTAATGGAAAATTGAACCGCATAATGAATGGATTTTGTACTTTTCAAATTCTTTTTTTTTTTTTTTTTTTTTGTTGCAATTATAGCTCCGAGGTTATATATTAGTGCTAGAATTTAGCAAAGCATGTTTTTGTCGAATGATTTTATGACTCATTCTGCGGCGGTTTTGTATTTCTTTTTTCTTGTTTACTTTTTTTGTTTCGACTTTCTCCCTTTCGAGTGCTGTTGTTCAATTTAAAGAGCTAGAGTTTATGACCATATGTGCCCGCATTGTTTACATATAAGAAGACATGGCTATGCTCAGTTAGTGTAATCGTGGTGGGGTGGTCACTACAGGTGTAGCTTTTAATAGCTTTTATCCAAAAATTTTATGTCAGCATGTTATGAGGTTTCACTTGTAGCCAACCAAATAACACATACAAAGAGGTACAAAATTGGCTTACGTTTCTAAGTGTCTTGTTTCACTTTTGACTATGTTTGCGTTGCGTTAGTTTTGCTTGGGTAATATCAAGGGATTTATTTTTTTTTTATTTTTTTTTTTATTTTTTTTAGAAAAAGGTAGAATGTTTGTGTTATAGGACAATAGGTAAAAAACAAGTTTTTTTTTGTTTACTTTTTATCTGAAGTAAATTATTGAGGTCAGAGAAGATAAGACGAAATTTATAAGTAAGATAAATTTTTGATATCCACAGCCTATTCTATAAAAATTTAGATGAAACATTTACGCATGCTACAAACATCAAGAAAGTTTTTAATGTTTTTCTTATGTATTGGAAGCAAAACCTAATTCTCAAGCGAAGGACTTTAAAACGCGAGTTATCCTTAATTCTCTATTGTCCAGGACTCTCGTACGCTCATCATCTGCTTTTTGGTCGTATGAAAAGCCATGACTTCGTTCTTGCGATTTTTCGACTGTAATTGGATTCTATTCTAATTCGTAATACAGCCTAAGGCTTAGGAGATGGTCAGGAAAGTTGGTTTTATTCTTGGTCTTCGCTACCAGCCGTATGAAAAAAGACATTATTCGCATCCTTAGCGCCTTTGTCTGTTTTTAGTGAAGCTTCAAAGCAAGGGTGGCTGCTTAAAAGTAAGAATGGAAAAAATAACAAGCAGAGGCTTCAGATACACGGCCCTATCGTTTTTACCGTACCATGTGGGCTTTTTTCATGGATGGAGCAAATCAAAATGGGATTCAAATAGAAATAAACATGCTTAAGCTTCTGTCTAGCTTCATAAAAGAAAAATTAAATTATCCTTAAAGATTTCCATGACCTTAAGTGAGCATGTTCTTCTATTCTACAAAGTCGGGTATCTTTATTGGGCTCCTCTGCTTTGCACAAATTCGGCCGTAGCAGGCCAAATGCTATCAGACATTCGTCTTAATTATATCAATTGCTGCAGACAGCGCTCCCTAATTATAGTTCCGTTTGAATTGAGCGATTCATAATACCGTACATCAGGCTAATCCGCACAAACCGTTCAACCGCTAATAGTTCTAAGACTTGTGCTTAATGCTATCTCTGAATCGTTTTCATATTACTCCCGGATGGGGTTCTTAATCATTATATTTATATGCATAAGTATGTTTATGTATTTGTTTACGCATACGTGTAAGCGTTCGGTATGTGCAGCGTTTGATGGAGGTCGTCCCGGAACTTTTATGGATCGTCGCTGCTCATATTTATAATTCTATATCCCCCGTCCTCAATTCAGATAAGTAATACAGCTGTCGTCTTATCGAGCTCTACTCAGGTGTATGCTATTAAAAAGCTGGCACATTTTCGCTAATTTTCCGTACCCTTTAGCATAATGGTGTAATTTTGATTTGGAAAGCATAATTGGAAAAGTGGGCCACGTTAAACGTTAACGAAGATAGTGCGCTCCGTGTTACCGTTTACGCTTTTACAGAGGTTGCATACATTGTTTGCTGAGAGGTTGAAACGGCAAAGATACCTCGTGCAGAACAAACGTGCTTCAGGAAAAGATTACTTCTTCATGTCTTTTCCCCATCCGCTCTTCAACATTGGTAATTAAGTTGTAGGTCCACTTCTATGTAGACCACTCCATTATCATATTCTCTCGGGCAAATGTTTTCAATCTGTGTATGTCGTTATTACCTTTTTCGGGTGTTGTGTTTATGTGATTACCCTTTCAGGACCGATTTGAGTGGAAATATTCCTGTCAGGACTGCTGTTCTCAGCGTACATAGCTTTTGTACTGTTCAACTGCTCACGGTACCGTATACATCATTAGAATATAGACAATGTCAATAGGAGCCTGCTTTCTCCCTTTCGTGTTTGTATGTATGCATATGTACACACGTACGTAAGCATGCGTGTATTTAGCTAATGATACATGCATATGCATGTATGTGCAATAAGGACTCTTTGGTGCACACAATTGCATTAGTATACCCGCACTTTTCGAATGTTGAGGTAAAAACGCTCCTAAATTTGTTTTAAAAAGTACAATTTTTTCCTTTTTATGCAAGAAAGAAAGAAAATTACAAATCGTATAAATAAAAACTATTTGTTTTTTACGCTCTTTATATCACTTTATACACTTAGAATATCATAAATCACTTGAACTCTGTAGTTGTTGTATTAACTGACATACTTCCGGTTTTTGTTTCCGCCCCGTATAAAATCATATAAAGCATTCCCAACAGCTTTGGTTACCAGACAAGGAAAATCGTACAAATTAAATAAAAAAAAAAAAATAAATAAATAAAAAAAAGTTATGAAAAAACAACGTTAAAGGGGGGATTTGCATTTGCATTTTATGGCTTTAAAAGGTGAAAAAATTTACACTCTAACTATCCGTTTATAGAGAACTAAAAATAAAACTAAAAGCTTACATTTAACTTCGTACGTACGTAGTTTTTCAATCTTTTTCTCTTTTTTTTTTTTTTTTTTGCATTTTTTTTTACAATTCATTAAAGATCATAAAAACTGGTTTACGTTTTTTTATTAACTTAACTCTTAATACGTAGGCGATGAATTTTGATTAAATTTTAATCCTATAAGTATATTAAAAATTTTTTTTTTTTAAATCGTATACACAATATTTAATATCCATACGCACCAATGGGTGTGTACTAGGTTTTTTGTGCAGCAACAACGGAAGTCTTTTATAATATTTAAAATAAGATTTCGTGCCAGTTTCCTTAACATTTCCTTTCCATTCGTGTGTCCTTTATTTTTAGAATTCTAAACATAGACAATAAATTGCACCGAAAGCTTTGAACTCAGTAGATATCTATTTTTTTATTAATTTTTTGTGTTTGTTAAAAACTAGCCCTCTATTCTTACCAAGTCTCCTACGCTTGCTTGATAACTAAAAGGACAAGGTCGACTATGGTCGATTCTTTCACATTTGCCAGGTTTATACCAAAAAAGAATAACAAAAAAATGCGAAACTAAATTTCCCTATTCCCCAATATTGGATGGGCTCGGAAGATTTTTTCCACTCATGTAATGGATTGTATGCAGAAGTTTTAATTGCTAGCCTGTTTTTGCTAGCCTTTAGTTTGCAACAGAACCTAGCAACTAAGAGTGTTTATATTACAATATGAGCGTGTCCCTTAACCGGCTTTACCAACTTTTAATATCAAACCGCAAGGAAGAACTTCTCTGCCATATTCGAAGGCAATATGTACATTATTTCGAATGGTTAAAAGTTTGCCACATACATTATACATATTGGCCACATACATTGGGTATGTCCAGACGAACAGACGCACAAGCTCAGGTGGAGTTTAATACCGATTAAAAATCTTTATACTTCAAGCTTCTTGCGGAACATGGCACAATTTGGACAAAAAAATTAAATATTGGATGGACGTGGACGATTTTTTTCCTTCTTATACTATAAGTGCTACAAGGTCGCCCATAGAACGCGGCCGGGAGTTTTTATACCCTCACCTATGAGTTTGCAAGTAATTGAAAAAATAACCAATTACGTTTTGCTTGTGAACTTTGACTTCATTATAGAGGCCAGAAGAATGTTTATATGCAGATATTACACAGACGGACGGATGAACTTGCAAAATCTAATGCTGATCAAGAATATATATACTTTGCAGGGCCTAGAGAGCTTTGTTCAAGGCTGTGAAGCTATATTTAAATATAAGTAGCAAAGGCACAAACCAAAAGATGTTAACAGAGCTCTGTTAAGCTGTTAACAGAGAACTTTTCCAGGAATTTTTTTTTTAGGTATTATAAAAAATATACGATTTTAACTTAATTAATTAAAACTTAGTATAAAAAGGTCTTTTAACTGTGTCAAATACAAGGCTGAAAAAGTGAACCAATTCAAGTGATGCAAACGAAGCTAATATCACGTGAATCCTTGATCAATGATCATTCCAACTGTATGTTATAGTTATGACCTATAGTTATAATAGCCTACAACGTAGATAATACAGATATATCATTTATTTCTGATGATATTCAACTACGCTTGCTTGAAACAGAAAATCTAGGCAAATTAGAAGGTTTACCTTCCCATAATTTCATAGAGTACAGGGTACGTATTTTCTCTTTTTATCTATCTACTTGATCATTGTTAGAGCAATAAATGCCTTTATTTACATTATTTTATACACAAACGTATGCATAGGTATAGGTGGACGGACAAGCTTAAGTCGATTTAGAACTTTTTGTTATTTTTCATCGATCAGCATAACAAAAAGTGAGTCTATCTCGAGTCCTTCTAGGTGTTGATACATCCGCACGAACGTAGGGTATTATGAATACATTTTCGCACTTATATACAATTTGAAATTTAATTAGAAATATTTTTGTTTGTGTAAAAGTGTAAACAACTGTAATAAGCCTTAGAAAGCATTGAAAAATTTTCCGTTAAAGAGCGAAATACCTAAAAAGTATGACCTTAATCTTAGTTCTTAGTCTTCTACGCTATCTGCTGTAATTTAATATAACACTAACCTTCAACATATTTGTAGTCTTTGTTGCAGCATAAATCGTCTGTGTGTTTTGATACATTGATTACGTATGTTTTTTATCCTGGTTTTGTTCTTCCTTAATATGCTCTCTGATCTGATACTTACATATGTTTTTGCCCTTTTATCCTAAATATCTCATAAATATTTACAAATACATACATATAGGTAATAGTGTGGAATATATATGAACACGTAGTCCATGCTACTATTGAGTATTACATGAATAAACCTAATAGACTCAATCATGTGCTTTAATGATTTACCAACCTTTTGCTAAAGAGCAAAACATACATATACATGGTATGGTTTAAATCCTTTAAGAAGTGATTATCTGCTTCTTTCCTTTTTCTCTTGTTATTTGTGAGATGTAACCTTTTGTTTTTCAATGAACTACTTAAATAATACGGATACGAAGAACGGCACATCTTAAGGTAAATCTTTTTCTAGTATCGTTTTAGGATTTCTTATAAATAATTTTTTAATACATATTTTTAGTAGTATAGTAAATACACTAAATATATTAAAGAGAAATATAAGTAAAAAATGAATTTGGTATTGTACTTGATGTAGGTATAGTCGTTTCATCTGCTGGGAACACAACTTGTACTGGTTTCAACAATCCTTGACTTGATTGACCAACACTGGTAGCCATTATAGTTAGAAATACAACTTGAGACTGACTCTTTACGTTAACGTAAGAACTTTTTTGTGAATTTCCGATCATTTCTCGTATTATTTGAAGATATTTATTGCTACACACATACCTTCCGGTTATTTAAGTTCTTTTGTGTAGTCCATCGGCCATGTGCATGAGCACCTTTTTAATATTTTTTGCTACGAGAAACATTAAATCCATTTTATCTTCACATCAGAGCAAGTCAGAGAGGTTTGTTGAAGTTTCCCTCGTCTTATGAAAGCAAAAAATGAGTGGATCTTAGGTTTTTGGAAAAAAAAAGACGCTATCAAAACAGAAAGAAATGCACCTCTGGTGTGTGGACTTGATATTAAGAAAATATTAAATTTTTTCATCCGATAAAAGGAATATAATATATCAAATAAAAAAATTTAAGAAAAATCAATCAGACCTTGGATGAAAGTGTTGCTGTAGTGAATGGCAAAAAGGACCTTGGATTAATATAGGAAGTACTGCTGTTGTTCAACGAGATCTTGGTGGAAACCGATCTAATGAAAAAGTGAAATCGCAACTAAACAAATTTATCTACAAACAGAAAAGACAGTACGCCCACACGCATATTCATAAATACATAATGTGACCCTTTCAATATGGCCGGAGGTCACTTGCCGGCATTATCAAGATCTATCACCAGAAATTTCTAATTGCGAGACCGAGTTGTCATGGTATCACGGGGAAATCACTCATCTCTTTAGTAACCAAGTTCTTTTCAATGGAGTGTACAGCAGCGTCTTTGCTTTTCTTTCATAGATACACAATTCACAACAAATTTTACTACAATAATGTCTTTGCCACTAGAATTATAAATTCACTTCCCGAAAACTTCGCTTGCTAAGAGATTAATATAGGACACAATTACAATGATAATCTTACCTGAATATTTTTAAGAACATAGAGCAAATAGAAGTGTATATTAACCACGTTCTTTGGTAACAATAAATCTCGACTTCTCGCATTGTGTTGAGTGCGAAATGAAGAAGAACAAGAAGAATGTCGAATTTCGAAAGTGACGATGGCGAAAAGAAGTCTTCTGCCTGTACTTCTCTGATAGTTGGTGCTGCCTTGCTTAACAGATGCCAATTAAAACAATTGTCTCCTAACTGAGATGCCACCAATCCGTAACTAACTTATCCTAACTTATCCTACGTTTCCCTACCATTTCACAAAGAAGGCAGTTTTCTTGTCTATATATAACAGACACAATGAACTTATATTGCTGTGAAAGAAAATCAATAATCGTGTGATCTATAAAAAGCGGTGTTACAGTAGTAGTCCTAAAATTTGAATTTCTTTCGTAAGTGGAAGCTAAATAGAATGTCAATATAGGGATAAATGTAACAAAAAAATTAATATGAAATCAAATTTTTATTGATTTAATCGTGTGAGTAGCCGAATAGAGAAGAATCATGACTATCAAGTCAATGCTCCTGGCTACAAAAGTCAAGAGCTGTTAAGTTTACTTTGGTCTTGGCTATTGTGCGTGTCTAGTTAACAACAGCATAACATTTACCGATTGGGCACACATCCACTAAATTGTGGTCGGCATATGCCATTCTTTTTGCTCGCTTTTTTCTGACCGTTAACGTGTTACGCAATTAGAGGGCTTCCTTCGAGTGATTGGCCAGATTAAAAAAAAAAAAGAAAAGAAAACGTTATCAGATTTATTTGCTTAGGGCATCCTACGTTCTCGAAGAAATTGTAATCATCGGTAATAAGCCATCTGCTAAAAGCTCTCAAGTGTTTTTATTGAAACCTGTCCTCGCCTATAAATGCAGAAAGATTCGATATGATTTTTTCCGAAATTTGAATACTAAAACTTTTAACTTAAAAAAAAAATATCATTGACTCTGTGCTCATAAGCGATCCTCTGTCAGACCGATCTAGTGATAAATATGAGCTTTGGGAAGTAGGAAAGCGATCATTTTTTTTGTAGGGCATGGAACCCAAATTGTTTCTCTGAAACGTGCTCCCAAAACTACCGCACCCGTTAGGCTGTGGTTAGTCCCGATATCCTCATATTTTTCCTCACTGCTTTCTGATTGTCACTCTGTTACAGCTATAGGCGGTATACCCGGTATGATAGGTCATATAAAAAATATATATATATTTTTCTTTCCAAACGATAAACACATTGCTGCTGATGGCGTTTACATAAATTGATACTAATTTTATTAACTTTCAGTGTTTAATTTAAATTTTTAAACCAACTTTAAACCGCAGTAAATATTTTTGTAAATTCTAATGTATCTGTAATGTAATATAACTCATTAAGTATATGAACTACATTAATGCACAACCATGATATGACTGATATCGGAGATTAATGCATGCCATTCATTCCGTATTGTGGTCGTCCTGCTATATTGAACCACATTATCACAATCACTGCCAAAAATAGTCATTTGATTTTCTCATTCATATCGTCATGGGTAAGTTTTTAGTGTTACGCATACATAAACACATATATACGCACCTAACGTACATACGGATTAATGCCCGTACCGAATACTGACGCGAGATTTTAATGATTTTGACAAACATTAAATGAGTTTACTCTGGTAAATTTTACCATTTTTTTTTTTTTGTCATCAGATAAATTGAACGTCATCATCAATATTTGTTTTGTTTTGTATTTTTTTTTTTATTTTTAGCTTCAGGTAACGTTTTAATGAAAAATAAATTTTCTTAATATACTTTTACGACTAAACGCACTGTTTTGCAGCCGTTCGTTGAAATCGAGAATACTATTAGGTGTAGAAATAAGTTCGTTGTGCTGAAATTGTTTGCTTGTTTATAAAGCGTATGTGACACTTTTGGTTCTCTCGAAACTATGGTTATAGATAGCTTCAAAATTAGTTCCTATAAGGTATGAATATCAGTTGTTTACAAGCTGGCGTTGAGCAAGTACCAAAGCTTAAAGGGATGAATGACAACAAATGCACAACTACTTATTGTGTTTTAAATTGCAAAGAATTCCTTTTAAGCTACGGCATTCATTAAGCTGGCCGAGCTCTATAAAATAGATAGTCAACCCAGGATTTTCTGGAAAAAAATTTAAGTCATGAGAACGATGAACCCTTGGTGGCTTGGTATGATGGAATTGGAAAGCAATCATGTGCCTTCTCAAATGCTTCTGAAAATGAAACTATTACATGTGAACTGTATCAAAGTCAACTAGTCAATGTAAGTCTCGGGCTTGAAAAAGAAAAAACCCTTTACACAGACATAGGAACTCGAAAATTGATTTTTCTTTATTATACTATCCGTTCGTGTGATGCAAAAGCAACCGAGAAAGTGATTTTCAACTTGGGCTGAGAACTTCTGCCGATTACGAGTTATTCCCGAGATTGGGTTCTTTCTGATTATTTAGCAACTCGGCGATGTACAGAAATTGAAGACGCGTGAAGATGGGTCGATGACTGTTTCGCATCCACAGCGAGAAATTTCTATGAGGACATCCCTAGCATAGCCGACCAGAAGCAAAGGACAGTAGACACTGATGGTGAATTTGTTCTTTATGAATCGTTACAACAAGTACGTTTTAAATAAATAATATAATTAGTTTTATGAAAGCGACTAAAAATAACCATTTAATCTGACTTTTGTAACGACGAGCCGACAGTCTCAGGTGATAATGCTCGTCCTACTCTTAGTTTCAAAAATTGCTTCCTTGATCTCAACAAATTATAATAATAATAATAATAATAAATAAGTAAAACCATTATAGTTGAACACTGACTACCGCCTTAAATCGCTTCGCTTAATACAATTATTCATATAACGACTTTTTGAAATAAGGCCTTATATGTGAAGTAATTAAAAATGTGGTGCATTCTGAACTATTTTCAATGTCGGTGTACCAAATTTAGTCCAAATGAATGTTCAGTACAGCATAACAAGGTGGACGGTTGGACGGCCAGACTAGCTCAGCGACAAGATTCAGAGAGTGCTTGTGAATTGATCGATATAATAAAAGGTGGATCTGTCATAAGTACGTCTAAGTCTTGCAAACATCCGTATAAGCTTAATATACCGTTGTAGCACAAGTGATGTAGGGATTAACAAATTTAAATATTATTAAAAGATACAGAGAACGTATTTCTACACCTACTATATAACAAACTTTAAGGTTTACTTTAAATTTCAAAATAATTGCATACTTTAAAGCTTTTGGTTTATTAAAGCAAGTACATTACATAAGTGATTCACTTATGCATATTTTTCCGCTGACAATTTCATTTAATAGAAATCTATGTCACTCAAATCAATGTGAGTGAATTGCTAAAAATATATTTTGAATATATTTTCCATCCAAATATTGAATATATGCTACATTTTTTTTTAGCTTTTTTTTTTTGGAAATTTTTCAAATTGGAATTTCATTCAGAACACTATGTCAAATCCATTACGCAGAAAATTGAATCAATCGATTTCTTGCAAAGACTCTTTTTTCATAGGCTACTACGCTATACATATTTAGGTAAGTCTTTCTTTGCAATTAGTGAAATTGCTATGTTTAAAAAAAAATATGGAATATAAATAAACACATTTTTCAAGGTTAAGAAAAAAAAAATTAAAACTTCTTCTTCTTCTTTATTTACCAATTAAAATAATAGCAAAGGAATTATTTTCTGCGCATTTATATGCAAACAGCATACCAAAGCAAACGGAAATCTAGTCGTCAGTCGTGATTTGCATTTTTTGTTTTTTTTTTTTCTACGTGCAGCAATCGCTAACAAAATCAGTGGACAACTTGTCCTACTACTAATTTTAATTTCTTTTACTATTGCTTTTCTCTTTTCAATTCCAATACATTTATCAGTTCTCGCCTTTATAATAGTGTAAGCGTTGTGTGTGTCATTAGCTAAATGGCAAAATGCATTTAACCGTGTTAATCATATTGTAGAGAGACTTTGCCGATTCTATTGTTGCTTTTCATAACGTTACTATTATGGCACATTTAGTAGTAAATGCTGCGAAACGTTTTACAATTAAATTTTATAAATAAATATGTTGTAGTCTTCTTTCAGGCGTAACATGTGAGAAAAACAAATTTGCATATTTTATGGCCGGGAAAAAATTTATTAAACATTTTAAATAAGTTAACTAATAAAAAAGTTAGGTTTACGGTCGCATAAAAACACGATATTGCCGATATCGTATTTTAAAGGATTTTTTTTTTTTGACTCTTCTTTACTATAAATTACTTTATCATGGTTTTCTCTAATTATTCGAATGTTTATAGCTTTCTAACAAAGAGGACAATTCGTTAATTGCTCTTGTCAAAGATATGGGTTAAGTAAACGATGTGAACTAATCTATAAAGATTTGCACATCTAACGCCGTTGCCCTTTAAGTAAGACATACTTTCTATAATTGTTGTCCGATTTAGCTTCAAAGTTTGACTGATCATCATATGAAAAAACCGATTACTATTCAAAGCTTTACCACCCATTATTTAAGAAAGATGGTTATATTTTAGGCATCAGCTTTTCAGTCAAGCTAAATAAATGGCGCTTTAGATTCGCCAGCTTAGTTGTTCGTTGCTGTTCAATTAAAGGCTTTCGGTTCATAATACTTGAACAAACTACTTTCAAAATTCTATGTAAGACTTTTAAATGACATCGTTAATCCAATCCAATCTCCAATCTTTGGATTTAGTACGTACACAAAAACAACTCTCTGTAATGCTCCAGCCTTGTTGATATCATACCATAGCACTACAATAAACTCAAGCAGTTGTATATTTATGTATTCAATCCACCAAGGTCACCAAGGTTTGCCTGCTTTGCGTTCTCTTATTATGCGTTTACATTCCGATGCCTAATGTCGTCAAGGCTTTCACTTCTGCCGTCTCCTTCCTTCCTAATATGGACCGTAATTTATTAGCCTCTTCCATTTGCCATCTTAAGGGGCTTTGAAAGTCTCTTGTAATAATTTGACGTCAAACTTAACCTTATTAAAATTGTGGACCACGTAGATATCTATTTTTTAAATACCAATACATATAAGGTTTCTTTTTCGCTGTAGACTTTATTTTCTGTAGATATAAGCCGTTCTCATTTAAACTTTGCTTCGTTATCACGTGATTTTGTGCAAACTTTTCATTAGCTAATCTTGTATCCAAATAAAAGAAAAGCAAAAATGCTGTCAATTCGAATCCACTGTTGGTGTCTGTTGTTTTCTTTTATTTAATTCTATTTGTTATCATTTCAGTTCACAATCATTAATTAGTAATAGGTCTACAAATAAACAAAAAAGGCTAATCCTAAGATCGCAAAGCTAAGCTGATTAGCTGGTTAGCGGTTAGTGGTTTGTGGTTACCATACGTATATTGTAAACTATATTGATGATTGAACAATGTAAGAATTTAAGATATTTTAAGACAATACATACATTCATTCATTTCCTTCGAAAATATGTTTTGGTTAATTTCCTCTTTATTGTAGGTATTCTTAAGTGCTTTTACAGTTACACGATTTTTAATTAATAAGTGGGCTAGAAGAAATATAACCGCGTATCTCGACTGTCACTGAGAAATCTCCAATCAAGATTTGAATTCGTATCTTCATTCATAGGATCATTTATACGCCGGAGACCAAGAGTCCCTGTAGTCTTCAGTAGATCAGATACTTATTTTATTAAATTGTTTATTATGTATACAAAGGGTGTCCCAAAATTTGTGCGGTAAAGCGTTCGATATCCCCCTCTCCACTCCAAAAAAAAGGATTTTACAACTGACACTTTTTGGTCGGTAAAAATGGAACATTAAACGAGAGAAACATGAGTTTTCATTGTTGAACAATATTTTAGAAAAAATGAAATTTTGGCAGCCATAGTTCCAAAAAAATATGGTCGGAACGTTGTTTTAACGACGTCAATTGTGAAGAGACTAACTGAGGACTGGAGCAATTGATGATGCTAAATACACTGAAGGTCCAATAACAAGCTGTTCAAATGTTGATATCGAAGCACTACCTGAATGTGTTGACGAAAATCCTGGAATGTGACTTCGGCGTCGTGTACAAGAGTTGCATATTTTAAGAAGCTCTCTACAGTGTATACTCATAGAAGATCTGTGTCTTCGTGCTTTTAAAGTTCAATTGACACAAACGCTAAGCCCAACTATGATCACGCACAGCGAAGATTGTTCGTTGAGTGGACTATTGAACATCAATAATTGGATGCAGATTTTTCCAGCAAAATCATCCTACATACTAACAAAGAAGCTCATTTCCATCTTGATGGCTTCGTTAATCGTCAAAATTAACCGGAAAACAAATGCATCCATGACATGTTACTGTGTGTGACGGATTTTGTTGTGAAGGAACAACTGGACTGTACTTCTCCGGAAAGGAGACTGGTTACTGGTGCTCGCTATCGCGCTATGATAACCTATTTGTTTCTGCCTAAATTGAATGATATTGATATCAACCACATGTTGCTTCAACAAGACGATGCCGCAAGCCGTATAACCCGCAAAGCCATTCAATTACTACATCAGGCATTCCTTGGTACACTCTCATTTCGGTGATGAGGGTTGGCCATCTAGGTCATGTGATTTAACAAACTTTTATAGGGTTACTTGAAGTCTGTCTCTTATTCATTTCAAATCCTGCGTATATGTTGGGACATTGGTATATAAACACCTATATATACACCTTAATCTTTTTTATAATGTCTTTTTTACACGATTTTGAAATAACACGGTTCACCAATGAGAGCAAATACACTTTTTTCCCCTTTTTTCCTTTTAAATTCTAGTTTTGACAATGTCTCACAGAAATTTACGCAAACAGCAACAAAATATAATTGATGGAATACTGTGATCAGATACCAACCAGTTTATGCCTACACATGCGTTTGTGAATTGCTCTACTGCTACTTGGCCGTTAATAACGCACGAAATTCTTCATCTAAGTCAATCGCGATAGTTGTGCCCGACATATCTACTGATGACAGCATTTCTTATCCGGTTCATAATAACCGTGCATGCTTGTTAGCAAATAACGATGAATAGTGGGGAAATTGATTTTTATTTCTAATTTCAATTTCAATTGTTACACGCCATATATACCTATAGACTGCATTTTCGTTGTATAATGATTTTAATTCATTTTTTGCAGCAAAAATTAACGGATTTTGTTTTATAAATACTTGCTATGGACTTGATTATTACTTTTTTTGCACGGTTGGTTGAACAAATGTTGTGGGTACTTTTATTTTACACGATTTTTTAAAGTTGTTGAATATATCAGCATATTTATCACATGTAGCATACATATTCTTACATGATTTTTTTCTCCCACATATGTCAAAGAAATGCATCTACCGTGTAAACAAAGATTTGGACATATATATCCTATATATTATATTATATATTAAGAATTAAATACATTTAGATTTCAAAGGAAACTGATTTCGCTTATGATGTTATCTTCTACTTACAATAATTACATTGATTTAATAAAATCTATCATGAATTTCCAATTTGAAAACTTGTCTGTCAATATTCGATTCGTTCCCGAAAGTATCTATTGTTTAGAAAATTTAATTTATTTTCTGTATTCTGGTGTAGTTAACGGCTATTAAAGACGCATTTCTATCATTGAGATTTAATTCAGTAAAAAGCCATTTTCATTGTAGAAGTATTTTACAATAGATTTAAATATAGAAACATTTTTTCTAAAGACTCTGGCGAGAGTGTTATACAATCATAAATGTCTCTAACAAACATACGCAACATTCAGAGAATATATGGAGCTGAAGTGTAAGACCGTAAGCGAGTTATGATGCTGAAAGATATGCTATAAAAACAAATGCAATCCATTTTTTTTTATTTTGTTGTTTGGCCAAAAAGTATGCAATACAATACAACGGCAGATACAGCGGCAATGGAAACCGGATGCCACTTCCCTTTCCCTGCAGGAGATAGTGTTCAGTATGATGTGCATGCCTGAATTTGTGAGTTAAAGAAAAAGTGTTCTTAGGACACTTGTTTTTTTTTTCTCTTCTTCTTTTTTCTTCTTCTTCTTCCCCCCCTCATTCTCATTTGGCAACATTGTATTTGCAAAGTCCTAAGGCTATTATATTGCCTGAAAGTGAAAGATGAATGTTTTTAAGTGTGTGTTGAATGCTGTAAGTGAACTTCTTGCAAAACAGAGATTCGAAGAAAAAAAAATAACAAGAAAATAATAATAAATAAAAATTGAAATAAAACGAAACTGTTATCAAATGGCGTAAGTCATCCAAAAACAGTTCACTTCATAAGCAAAGTAAAAAAATGTAACATATTTAAAGGGGTTTGAATATTATTAACACACTTATTCGCAATGGAGTTGAAGAAGAAATGAATGCGCGTGAAAGGAGTGAAAGGAGAGAGAAGGAGACAAAATTTATTAAAATCATTGATTAATATATAATAAGAGACTGGTATTTTTTATTATAAAGGCAGAGAGAAAAAAGGATAAGAAAATTATAATAACTGTACCATCGCAAATAATTAAAACCGCATTCGAATTCTGTTAATTTTTTTAGGAATCAATAATTTAAAAAAAAAAAACGACTTGCGTTAATAGCATTCGCTTTTGACAAGAGAGAGAGAGAGAGAGTATGGAAGGGAATCAAAACACAAAGTATTACCTTATGCTTCTTGTTTTAAGAGGTTGATCCCTATTCACGTAACAGGGTGACTGTAGCAAAGATGTGAAGAAAAAGAAAGAAATCGCGGGTGTGTGTGCGGGTGTGTGCGATAATTTTTATACCTTTACCGACTGAGCACTCACTCCAGCTATGACCCAACTAATGTTTACCGTAGTGATAACTGAATCCACGTACAATGACTTGGTAGTCGCGAATCTTACCTACTCAGCTGCTACTCATGTAGCGTCAATTTGGACTTGCTCGTGATGCATGCAACTTCAATTATCTTCCTCTTGCATATCATTTCGCAATTCCTGCAGTGCATCCAAATGTCGAGCTTGTCTTTGTCTCCATACAAATAACTCAAAATTCTCGTTTGGTCAATGATTACATTCATAGTGATATCGTAAAAGTAAATGCGATGGTTTTCCTTAGTCTTCTTTTCTTTTTCCCGTGGACTTCACTTAAAACTGCATTAGGCGAAGTAATGTATGGCATTTCCAAACCGAAGTTTACGCAATCTCCGCTTAAGAGATCAGTGCAGGAGAGAGCGAATCTGCATTTTTTCCGACAGGCAAGCCGCCTTAAATTCCCTCCAAGGGGCGAATGACAACATCTAGGTTTGTGTTGTAGTGTCTTTAAACAATGAATGAGCCAGGCGATGATGCGTAGCTATGCGGATGTTGAGGGCAACGGAGGGATCGACTTTCTCGCTAAGAGGGGGGCGCGAGAGACCATCATGGGTTCTGAAACTTTCTGTGCCATACTAAGAAGCCATATTAACAAGCTGGTGTAGTAATGGACACAGAAGAAATCGGATTGCCGCTGGAAGCAATGTCCAGAACAACGCCAGGCAAAAAGATTCATAAAATCTTCCGGTATGGCAAATAAACTAGTGAAATTAAGAAAAACCGAGCTAAGTTTAGTCATGGGTTTTTACGCTGATCCCAATTCCCTCAGGTATCAGCTGAAAAACACCGATCCCTGAAGATTCTGTCAAGGGACGAGGGAGACGTCTTGTCATAGTCTTTGTGAATGTGAGACCATCTGCAGAATCAGACACCCTATGTTTGGCGAGCACTTTACCACGCCGGACACGATTTGGTGCTCCGATCCAAGGAAGGTGGCGGGATTTATAAATGTCCCAAGACTGCAGGGCTGCGAGCACGGTTGAGTACAACAGATCTTCTAGGACGCGGTGCGATAATAATAATAATGTATGGCATTCAATGGTGGACCAAGTTCTGCCAGATAGATTGTAGGACTCTCGTTCGCTTCACCAAGCTACTCCAAGAAAACACATCATTAATATAGGAATTGTTTTCCATTGCATTAACACCACTTTTATTGTCTTCCAAACCAGCGGCAGTGTCATTGAGTTCATAGCATGACAATTTTCTTTATCACTCAAATAAATATTATAAGGCACGATAAATCGATAGATTATAGATCATAACGAATATTAACCGAACGTAGGCTGCAATATATCTCCCATTTGACAGTGTCAATGCAACGGTATTTTCTGTATTTAGTGCAAATACTATAGTAATTCTCAAATGATTGGATGCAAGTTAGGGCATGAAAGTACGATTTGCATAAACGTTAATTTATAATGTGCGTATTCTGCGTGGTAACGTAATAATTTACTGGTAGACGGTGACGGTGAGTCACATTTTAGTAGAATGATACACATTTTATTAATTTTCATCGTCTTTATAAAAATTGAATCGCAGAGTGCAATGAATTTTTCCAAAATTGTTGTCTGAGTTTCCAAGCGCAAGTATTTTCAACTAAACCAACATATGTCACAAAAAAAAAGGTTTTTTTTCTTTTTTTTTTTAATTGTCTGTGGATTGTCACCTTTAACGAACGTTATAGTATGACTTGATGGGGTTAGCAGGGTTAATAGCTTTGTCCGCATTGTTTCAATACTGTTCAGTGTTCTGTATAATTTATTCAGACATTTGATGATGCCAATGATAGCAAGTTTTTCGCCATATAAACAAAAACGTTAAATGCCAATAGTGAACAAAAAAAAGCAGATGTTTGCGCAAAAGAATGGCGGTTTGTATAAAAGAAAAAGCCAAATTTATGGAAAATATGAAAACGAAGCTCATGAAAACGAAGCTAGACTAAGTCAGAGAAATAAATACCTGTTTTACTAAAACAATATTTAGATGAAAAGTAAAAATATAAATATTTATATTAGTAATGTCTTTAGTAAGCTGATGATGATTTTTTTTTTTTATATATTTTATAAAGAGGAAAAGGATTTGCTTTACAGGTTTTATTACCCACCGTACTTAGGGGGATATTAAGTTTGTGGGGATGTATACGACACCCAGCAGGACTGAAGATTTTCTCGCTTTTTATTATATGTTACATACTAACGTTGTTTGTCTGTCTGTCCTTGTCTTGTATTCTTATTCAGCCTTCAGTTCGTAATTTTTGAAAAACTGTGCTGATATTTTGTACATAGACGTGCTTTGGACCTACTGAAAATGGTTCGTATCGTTTCACATTTTCGACCACTACCCATAAAAACTCATAGTATGAGTAACTATATTAAACGAAATAAACTAGGGTCTACCTTGTTTCTCTTTGTTTCATCTCTCTTTATGTTGAAATTAAGAAACCATACGTTTTGTGACAGTGAACGGTTTTGACTTGCTGAAAAAGTAAAGAAATAAGACTTCGATACATTAGCTGATTTTTTCCTTTTTTCTATAGATATTTATCCAGTTTTTTTACAGACAATATATTTGTATGTATTACGATATATATATCGCTTCGAAAAGTAAAAGTGTTTTTAGCTCATGTTGTACTATGAGCGTGTCTTCTGACCGATTTGAACCATTTACAATACAGACATAGCTTAATCGATTTAAAATTTGATGCTGACACAAAACATCAGTGCTCCATACGGCCTGAAAAGCCTGTTGCAAATGTTTTGATAAAAAGAATGCATCATCTCACCCTTCAATGGTGAGTATAAAAATGTGAGTAGATTAGAGTTAAGTTTCTAGCCTAATAATTTAAAAATTTGAAGGCCTGAATTTTTTAGAAACCAATAAAATTTCCTATCAGCCTGAGTAGACGAGCAGGTAACACTCGCAACTACCCACTGTATGCCCACTGACGGCTCAAACTTCAATGCGGTGGAGTTTACTTGGGTCGCAGTTGTAGTGATTGCTCAGTCGCTAACGGCATAACATATACCGATTGGACGCACATCGCTAGGCTGCGGCCGCTTGTCTATCTCTTTCCTTTCTTCCTCACTACTTTTCCGCCACCATCGCCGTGATACATGAATAGGGGACTTTCTCTGAGTGAAAGAAAAACTGGGAAAATGGAACTAATCAATTTTCCTATAATTAAATAATGTAAAACTATTTAAGGGAATAAGAATTTATAAACTCAAGCAATGATTTAAAATGTTCTCTTGCTTCCTCTTTGAAACAATTTAAATTGCATATGAGATTAACTTGTTTACAACATGTTATATAATTTCATTATTATTTAATAAGATTTGTTTTCTACCCTAGGGCTAATATGAAATAAATAATATTAAAGCATAACTTTAGGCTTAATATTAATTGTAACAACTTGAAGTTTTCTCATTTCAAATTTAAGCAAGTTTAGTAAAATTAAATTCGCAAAGCAAAAGAAACAATCTATTATACTTATTATTATTCTATTTTATTTTATTTATTTATTTTTTTTTTTGCTTTACTCTTTACACCATTCTTTACTTTATGTCTTAATTTGAGTTAAATTAGTAGCTTTTAAAAAATAAAATTTATCATGACATCATGTATTTTGTTTTCTATATAGATTCTGTAAACAAAATTTACGTACATTTTAATGGCCCCTTTTTTTTGTTGTCTTTCTTTCTTTCATTCTTCTTTTGGCTTTTTTTTTTTTTTGTATTGTGTATAGTTGAGTCCATACGATTTTTTATTTTTGGTTTTTGTTATGTTATTTACTTCAGGCTTATATTCCAAATGTGTTGTAACAAATTTTTTGTTTTTAAGCAATTGCCAGTAAATTTTTCTCTTTTTTTTTTTTTGTTTTCATGTTTTTTACATTCTATTTTGTTTTTTTTTTTTTTTCAACTTCTTTCAGTCATGACCATTTTTATTTAATGCTTAAGACATGTTATAAGTTTTTGTACAAGTACAAGTGAAGGAAAAAAAAAACAAAAAAAAAACGAAGAAAAGAAGAAAGGCGGAAAAAATGTTTCTAAAGATAACTTGAAATGTAGGATAGGTTGTAGTAGTTATGAACATTCGTGTTCATCATACATCTACTTACACAGATAGAAATGTGTACAAGTTCGCCGTATGTATATAGTAACCATCCTTCTCATTTTCCTGCCTCTAACGTTTTACGTCATAAATGTGTCTGTATGTGTGTATGTGTGTGTGTGTGTGTGTATTGACTATTAAAACATTTCCATTAGGTCTGTGTGTATTTTTAGTTTTAAACAAGCTTTGACGAGTTTATAGTTTTGCCGATCATCTACTTTGTTGCCATGACAAGAATTCTTAAGGTTAAAAGGCATTGAAGAGTGTCATAAAAATTTTAAAATTTTTCAAATTGTATATGATTGAAGATCCCAACAAATGGTAAACGATTGGACGTCGCTCGAACAAATTTGATTTCAATAACGCGACGCTTTCGTTCTAATCTTGTATTGGTGGCAAAGGTGAAAGCACATAGAGCAGACATTAAATTTTTCTGCAGAGATACCTGTCTACCGAGAATTCAGGTTAAATGACAATTAAGTGATAATCTGCAGTATGATACGACTTGACAATGGCTAAAGTATTTTTTATCTTTTTTTTTTTTTCTAAATCATTTTAAATTCTTTTACTTTTTTTTTTGTTTTTTCTGTTTTTCTGTTTTTTTTTTTTTAGAATAAACTGTTGATTCCCTCAAAGATTTACTGTCTTATCTATAATTTATATATGTCATCTGGTCTCTATTTAAAACAATTACATTAATTCCGCCAAATGCAAGCAGTTGCCAAAAATTAAATCAAGCATAATTTCATAAAGACTTGTTAGGTTTTTTTTTTCTTTTTTTTTTTTTACTTTTTTTCTTTTTGGCATTCACGAATTCTTTTGGAATTCAAAATAATTGCATAAAAACAAAAAAAAAAAAACAATTTTAAGTAGGCAAAATGAAATGAAATTATTAGCTATTTTACTTTTTAGGGCTCGAAGACGAATTAAGAGAGGAAAAGATGATTTATTTCGGATTGGTTCACTTTTTCACTTTTTTATATTCGTTGACGCGTGATCTATGATTGTCTTCAGAATACAATGCTGTAGCGCAAAAGGTAAATGCTGGTATACCCAGCATGCAGGTATATACCAGACATAGCACCTTCCAGTTACCAATTATTCAGATCCATGCAGCATAGCTTAGCTGGAACACTGTGCTCAAGAAGCGCAAAAACGGCTCGACGTTTGGATCGCTGCCAAACTAATATTGGTTTTTCGCCTATGGCCAGACATATTTTCAGAAAGATGGGGAATAGTTGTCGAAAATGATGGAAAATATTTTGTCTTATATATATGTATATATAGTATTTTTCTCCCTAAATGCCTTTTGCAAGCGAAAAAATGATCAAAATACTTGCATAATCTAATATTGACTTAAGCTTATATACAATGTATGCAGGGTGCGTGCTTGCGGCAAACGCAGGAACTCTAGCCGCCACCAAAGTTTGCTTTGCACAACTGAATGTTTTCGTAATAGCCATTAATGAAAACCTTAAAGGGACGATATCCCATTGCTTGCAGCTGGAGTGAATTCATCAATTTAATCCCGATACTTTTTCATCAAAGTACACGTAAATATTGCCATTATTGTTCTTCCAAATATATATATTGAAAATGTAACCAGAAATATCAGTCTACATATCATATCACTTAACATATCTCCGGTCTAAGTCCAGGTGTTTTGCAATTTTATTATTCAAACGCACTGCTACATAATACTCGCTACTCGCTGACGCCATAAAGTTAACAATCGATTTTTACCTCTTTAGTGACTTTGGACGGTTTTCGAATACTGGTGTTTAGCTGATTCCTGATTGCCGATTTGACTCTGTAGTGTGGCAGTGATGATTCTATTTTTCATTCATTGCCACATATCGCATAAAAGATCCTTTCGATTTCGCTGAATTTGAAGTCATTCTGTCAAGTATTGCGTGACATCATTCCCGATACTTTTTGATCAGTGGTCATCGCATTATACAAGCTTAAATAAGAATTCCCAATGCGTTTGCATTAAGAAGTGCATATATGTTTGGAATTTTTCCTAAAGCGACATGATATCAGGAAGCGC
>NW_023998444.1:786702-794808 GCF_014805625.2 Glossina fuscipes
CTGGTACTTTTTCTCAAAATATATAGGTAAGTGACGTAATAAATGGAAAATATATAACTAAATGCTGGGAGGAACAGCTACGTGGATGAACGGAAAGATTCCGATACGAATGAATATATTAACGGGCGGGCCGATGAATAGTTACTCTATATTATGAAAGGAGAAATGAACTGATGAAGCAGAGAATTTTTGAATTATCTTTACGGCAGAGTTTGGCAATTCTACGTGCGTGTTGTAGTCGCTTTTTAATTCAGTACAACGAATCTTTCAATTTCTTAGTGTATTTATTTACTTTTTGGCTTTATTCGTGTATTAATTGTAAAAACCTTTAAAACTTTCTACTGGACATGACTTGTTTAGTTACACCACGTCGTGTGAGAACAGGCCCTGAATCTGAACGACTCATGTCGAGTTGGCTGTGTGATCGTCTTTACCATGTAAAGTGTGCTGGCATTTTCGGCCGTGCTGCTAAAGCAGTCCTCGATCCCTCAAAAGGCTCACGATGATCATGTCCTAACTGTAGAAAGCGGGACATCGATTTCTACAAACTCTTCACGGAGATGAGAAATTGTTTCTCAGATGTGAGCATAAATCTCGGCACCTTCTGGAAGAAATCTGAAATAATTAAGACTAGGTTTGATGAGCGTCGTTACATTGTGCACTCACCTTCTTCCCCAGCTAGCAAAGTTACACCTCGTAGCATAACGTGTGGTTCGTCACCTCTGAGTTCTCCTAATTACGATTCTCCCACCTTCTATATTCTCAACATCTGTGAACCCTGCTGCTCCTAGTACAGATGACGTTTGCTTGAAGGCAGTTTCTCCCAGAAAGGCAATATTTGTGTCAAGACTGGCACCTCATACATCTGTGGATGACATAAAAAGTTATATGGCGGCAAAAGTTCCATCTGTCAACTTAAAGGGTGTTAGCATTTTTAAATTGGCTCCTTCTCAACCTAGAGCAATCTCGTCTTTTAAAATCTTAGTTCCGTAATACTAATGCAGTAGGTCTTTCCCCTTCAAAAAACCAAATATTTCTTCTGGGTCATTATCTCTCATTTATCAAAAAGTTAGATTTAGGCAACCTATTTGACCATAAGTTACGTTCGAATTTGCATATTGAGCTCCCGTTAAGCAAAGCTAGGCCCGCGCTTGGTTTTATAAAGAGATGATGCAAAGAGTTTGATGATCCTTATATTACGGAAAGCCTGTACATGTGACCTATACTTGTGTAGTCTCCTTTATATAGATGCTATGTAGATTTAATTGAATCTGTTCAAAAGCAATTCTTGCTGTTTGCCCTCAGGAATTTGTTTTGGGGCCCGATTGTCTCTCTTGCACCCTATGAATATAGGTTGCTTCTATTATCCTTACCGTCACTTGAGAAACGTTGATTTGTTCTTGGGATTTCCTTTTTTATCAAAGTAATAAATGGCACTGTTGACACGTCCGCATTACTTGGTGAGATCAGCTTTAATGTTTCTAGCCGCTTCTCTAAGCACTGGATTAAGCTTAGTCAATGTAAATATAATTATGAGCTATTTAACCCGCTTAGAGTTATTTGCAGAAACTTAAACAATGTCAATCACTTATTCTCATTATCGGACTCTTTAAAGTCTGTTAAAGCAACTTTTCTTATTATGCTCGATTTACCTATGTCGTACTTAAACTAACATTTCATTCTTAATATTTTATTTGTTATTTAATATAGTATTGTGCTGTTAACGTGTTGGTTGCCAATGGTCATGCATGTTTGCAATGGTTTAGGGGTTCACTTGCAACCTGGATCTGTTGTTGTTGCGGGGGAGCTTCTCTGCTAGCTTTTTTTTTTATTTATGTATACATGAATTATTGTTTTTAAGAATATGGTCGGAAAGATAAAAGAAAGGGAAAGTCCGTCAATAGGGCTAAATGATGGGACTATTAAACAAAATTTACTCTTAACTCATTATCGGACACACATTAAGATATAGAGGAGTACGCAGAGGAGTACGCAGTCAGACCAAAAGTATTATATTTCGGACAATGCCGACGGCATTGTTGCCGGGCTACCGTAAAGCCAAATAGTAAAGAAATAGTTACCAAGCCGGCATATCCGGGTTCAATCCTAAGTCCGGTAGAGGATGCTTTTAATTGCGATTGCTGTGTGCGCGTAGCTATAAAGAGTTCTCAAGCGGTAAAAGCATAGCTCTTACCGATCAGATATACATCTTCAAAGTTGCATTCACGCCCTATCTCTCTCTTCCCATCTAATTTTAATCATAACTGTAATAGACGTATAGAAGACATCCCCTCAGTGATTAGCTCTACATTAAAGGGAAATAAAACAATGATAAAAATAATAATAATGAGGTAGGATCAGCCTCTTCGCCAACGAGGCTTGAATAAAAAGCACTGCTCGAATTACTGGCAAATATACAGAGTTCGATAACAAGATAATAAACCAACTTCTAGATAGTTGGATGGACCGGTGGTAGGGTGAGTGGTTTAGTAGATAGAGACATATAATGTAGAGGATCAATTAACCAGGCTAAAATATATTCGGATAGACGGACGGACTGATGGTATTACAGACGATTACTAAAAATACGTATTGATTACCGAAAGGATACATAAAGGCACACGCAGGACTGGAAATATTATGTTCAAGCCTGAACTGATTCAAAATTTTACTTTAATTGAAAATATATCTTATATATATATATATATATATGTATATATATAAGATATAATAATATATATAAATATATATATATATATATGTATATATATGTATATATATATATATATTGTATAATATATATATGTAATAAAATATAATATAAAATAAATCTTTTAAAGCATAAATCTCGCTATTGCTCACCAAAGATGAATAACATAATAAACTGAAGTATGACGGCTATTATACGGTGAATATTGTTGTTTAATTTCGCTACCCCGTTTCTTTTCTCACTCTACCGCTATTGAACTCTTTGGCATTAAAAAAAAATACAAAAAAAAAAGCACAAAAGTTTCATGGTTTCCTGGGTTTACCTTTTAAATTTCCAACATTACAAAGGCTTCTTCTTATGTCACGTTCTTAAACGTCAATACTCTTATCGCCAGGTATTATTTTTGAAAAATAAAAAGAAAACTAACAATGAAACCCTTTTGAAACAAAGAGCAAAACAAATAACACTCAACAAAAAGAAAGTCGTTTGAAATCGTTTTGCGGATACATTTTATAATTCATTTTCAAAGTTGATGTAGTGAACTGTAAATGTTTTAAAAATTTCAAAAGAAGAAAAAAAAAAAATACACACACACACACACACAAAGAACGATAAGAAATTAATTGCAAAACAAGTATAACATTAATAAAAAAGAATTGTAATAAATTATAAAACAAAAAGAAATTTATTCCTTAGTTAAAAAAAAAAAAAAAAACAAAAAAACTAAAATAACTATTCAAATGAATTCAATTATTATCAAGTGCAAAAAAACAAAATCTGTGAAAACTTGAACAAAAATAACTGGAATGAGTGAATCATACTCAGCCTTAAAGCGATTATTCTTTAGCTTTTCTCCCAACTATAAGGAAAACACTTTTCCCTTAAACCCATTTTATTACATCTAACAGAGACTCGCTAGAGTAAGTGTCATGCGAGTGCCTGGCAAGTGCGATATTTAACTGACGCATTAGCTTGCAATAATTAGCAACCACAGTAAACATGAGATATTGTCATTGACATAGATATAAAGCAGGCTGTGACCACAACCTCAACATCTCTTTCTTTTTTTTCTCACTCCTCTCTGAGTGTCAATGTATTACAGGACTAAGAGACAAACCCTGAATAATTGGTCTGTATAAAAAAAGTCGAACTTCACTCTTGTACAACTTGGTCAAATCATTCCGATCTCTTATCGGATATATATAATTTTTCAAACGGCTACCATTGAGAAAACAAAGTATTAACAAAATATGTAAGACCTTATTTCAAAATAAGGGACTAACAGCGATTTAAAAAGGATGCACAGTTAGTTCAGGCTTCAGCTACATTTCTCTTGATTTAACAAATATCTATACATTACATACTTTTCAATGTTGCTCAATATGATAGTGTTGCATATTTTTAGGTGTTACATAAGATGCGAAAGAAAACGGTACAGTGTTTCAGTTCTTCTACATTGAAACTAAAACTGACGATATGAAAAACGCGGGAGAGAAAAAGAAGATATAAATAAAAATTTTAAAACTAATTTTTTTTCAGTTTCAATTTCAATTTTAAATTTAACGCTTGTAAAAAAGCAAATTGTTTCTCGTCAAACAAAACATCCGAACACAACAAAAAATCACAGCAGAAACAAATACAAAAAAGCCATGAATTATTTAGATGCAATGTTGCGGTGAGTTTTTTGTTATAGGAAAAAATAACAGCAATTAAATGGAAGTAATATAAAATGTATAACATATATAACACAAATGTGATTGCATTTAAAGGCAGAGATCACCAACACATGCCCAACAAGCAAATAAAGTAGAACGCAACAGAATATATTTAAACTAACTTTTAAAAACTAACTTTCAACGCATGCGGTTAGGGCTCTGTGTTGTTATGAAGTCATAGCAACACTGAACAAGCACCACCCTTGTCTAATACATTCTTACTTTTTCTCTCGTCGTGGTTTCTTGTTAACGAACTACAGTCCACTTACAAAAGCAATCGTTTTAAAAACGATGTACAAAAGGGTTGCTTGGAATATTTAAATATCGAGAACATGTTAACAAGTGCTTTATTAACCATAGTTTCTTAAAGACCATTCGTCTACTCATTTCGTCGTACATAAGAGCCAATGAGTAAATGAGTTTAGAAACATGCCACACATGGCTCAAATGTGATCTCATTGAAAGTGATGCCAGTGTAGAGATAGTTTAGGGTGACACATTAATACTCCGCCCGAAGACGGATGTCCGTTCGGGAATGCTGTTGGGTGTGGGAGGTTTAACGCTCTGTTTGTCTCTGCCAGGTGAAAATATAGAGCTAGTGCTACATCGAGTGTATTCATCATCTTTGACTTGGAAACACGCATCGATTGTTTCCTTGGCGAAGCAGTGCCTTTGGATCTCTGGTCTCTTATGACCATGATTGGTTGTAACAGGAGATATCATTTTGCAATATGTCGGCGGGAAAAAAACTAAGCAGAGCCTCTGTCAGATCAACCTTCTCAGTCTCTCATTACATAAGAAAATTGAGAGTGTTAAGAGGATCGGTTCTAGCGCTAGCGAATTGTTATCTCTGGGGCTCTGATTCGTCTTAAATATGACTGGTTCCAACTAGTGACAAGAAGTCACTTCCCATTTACGGGCGAGAAAGTAAATAGAAAGACCCTCTGCAAGGTTCAATCTGGGAGAGGACCCAGTCCTTTAGTTTTGACCTAACAATCTCTAACGCCCTAAAAACGCCCTTTACTCTGATCTCTCCTAATCACGATCGGTTGTCGGATCGTAAATCGTTTACGATCTGTGGGTGAGATTATAAATAAAAAGATCCAGATGTAATCTCTCCATTTATTTTGAATTCACAATCTTTAGAGCGCTAAAAAAAATCAATCGTTTCGCTAACGAAGCGATACATTTCGAATCCCGGGTTCTTCTTAATCGCGACTAACACGAAAAATCTCTTATAATCTGCTGGCGAGAAAATGATTACTGCTCTAGCCGATCGAGAAGGGGTTAAGAAAATCGGTCTTTTCACTGACGAACCGTAATCTCTGTGCTTCTGGTCCTCCTTAACCACCATTAATGGCAGCGCGGGAGATCATTCATGGACTGGGAAATAAACCGGAGAACCCTCTATCAGATTGAAACTCTTAGTTAGCGTCGATATAAGAAATGTTGGCGCCGTATCATTCCATCTGAGATCTTTTGTCAATGAATTCTTATCTCTACATATATGGTCTTCTAAAACGATGATAGATTGTAAGCCGGAACATCACCTGCAATCTGTACATGAGCGTAATGATGTAAAAATAAATAGGAAAATGGCTGGGAAAGTAAGGGAGGATATCGTCCGAAAAAGGGCTAACTCATCAGTTTGCCCTCCTCTGCCTCCTCTTGTCTTGGCTATGTGTTTCTCTAAAGAAATCTTGCTTCTTTTACTTTTAAAGTTCTGAAGAGAATAAAGAACAATTGTGCACCCTTCAGCAAGAATTCTACAATTTTCGTTCGGATTTTTACTAGTACTGGTTTAGACACTAATGCCAAGTTCATTGAGACCATCGTTGCTTCAAGCGAAGCATAAGCATTTATTTAAAACTGTTATGAGACATACTCAGCTCACGATAGCTAAAATATTTAAAAGAAACCAAGTGTGAGAGGCAAGAAAGAAGATAGTTTTTTTAAGAAACTGCTTTTAAGAATCTTCGAGTGGAACGCGAACCATCAGCAATTTTTTAAAATAAGGCTTTATGTAGAAAGCGGTTGGAAGAGTTTTTCCGAACTGAAACGTTTTGAACAGCATTCGCTCTTGAGACAGAACATTCTGGTGCGCCGAATTTCATTAAAACTTGCCAAAAATCGACACATGTAGCTTGAACACTGAAATACAAGGTATATGGACTGACAGAGAAGCTTACGTCGATTCAGAAAGTGATACTGAATAGATCGGTATAATAAGTGACGAATCTATAACATTGTGTACATCCGCAAAAACTTGTTGTACACTTTTATCTTAAGTGATGTAGAATTGGCTTCAACGTCTACGCTAACGTTGTTAAAAAATGTCAAAGGAAAAAGTCTTTAACTGACCGGACTAACACAGTCCAACAAAGATTTTGTTTCACATTTTGGGAGAAAATTAACTAAAATCTTTTCAATTTCTTCAACCTTGCATTAATTGGGCTAGATTCGCAAGTGCCAAGTCGCGCGATCGCGGGTTCGAATCTCAGTGCAGTAAACCTTATAAAAGTGACTATACACTATACACAGTAACTATACATAGTTGCATAGATTTATGTTCGCCTTTAATACTTTGCGTTATAACGTTAACAATTGGATATGCACAACATTAGTAACAGTAGATTTGCCATTCAAAAATTATCCAATAGTTGTATAAATGTGTACATTAGTGTTTCTATATAATAACCATTGAAAAAACTGGTAGCATTTTTTAATTACTTAACACCTACAAATTTTTGCTTACAATATTTTTAGGCTTCACGCATTAGCAAAGCAAAATTTATGGTCTGGAATATTTTTCATGACCGGGAAAATTCTTGGTTTGCGATATTTTTCATGATCGAGGAAATTTTCCATGATCGGGGATGTTTGAATTTGCATTTATTGAAAGCAACTCTGTCTTGGACTTTAGCTCACTTTGCTAATTATTTAAGCCTGAAAATATGCAAGCAAATGTTATCTACTTTGAAACTATTAACTTTACTGCGCTTTAACGATCTTCTCTATCATAGTGTAATTTATAAGTCTTTTAGCCTTAATAGTGTTGCGTAATATGACTGAATGTGTAATTGTAGCCAGAGATGAAAATAAATAAATAAACTAAAACGGAAAAAGGAATTGTTTTTGAGCCGACTTACACAAAATTTGTCCTTTGTGGATCAAAAGTGTTTTTCTTAAATCCAAACGTTCTAGGATTCCGCGGAAGCAGTCGAGTAGGTAAGAAACGTGACCACCAAGTCTGTGTCCGCAGGTTCAAATCTCAATGCGGTAGACCTTACTTTGGTAGTAGTTAGAGTGGATTCGTACTGACCGGGGTTGCCACTCCACCCCTCTTGTTTTCTCTTTCCTCACTTCCCTCCAACCGTCACTATATTGCACATCCCCTATTGTGATTGGTATTGGATTGGATTGGATTGATATTGTGATTGGTCTATATTGAAAAAGGCCCAAAAGTGGTCCTCAATGGGTCGAAAATGTTTTTCTTAAACGAAACCACAAGTACCAGGAGTGCGCATGAAAAGCTCGTAACAATCAAGTCTGTGTTCTCGAGTTCAAATCTCTCTCTTAAACCCAGTCCTAGGAGTGCGCATGAAAAGCTCGTAACAATCAAGTCTGTGTTCTCGGGTTCAAATCTCTCTCTTAAACCCAGTCCCAGGAGTGCGCATGAAA
>NW_023998444.1:794818-812342 GCF_014805625.2 Glossina fuscipes
ATGAAAAGCTCGTAACAATCAAGTCTGTGTTCTCGGGTTCAAATCTAAAATGCGAGTAGCGCTTACAAGGCAGGCAAGCATGCGATTTAAGTTATCCGGCACACTTTAAACCCATGCTTTGTAAATTTATTTACAAAATATATGAACATTAAAGAAATAAAAAAAAATTGAAAGTCTTGTATTGAAGTTCGGTATTGTGAAAGTCTTTACGGCAGGCAGTGTCCATTGTAACACAACTCATTTCAAAAATTCTTATCTCATATCAAATTGCGTACAAGTGAAAGCACAATTGTACCGCACCCCCATTTCCATACTCTACCTTCTTCGCATTCTTCGTCTAATCATCTTCTTTCACTTCTTCTCAATGCTAACGAAATTTTAATCATTTTTACTTTTTATTTCTAGTTTCAATTTAATTTTTTGTAATTTTTGCTTAAAAAATGTATTAAAAAATTTCATTTGTAAAGCGAGATGCGAGTTTTCAAAATTCGTTTTATGCCTTAAAAAATAATAATAATCTTTTAGTAGTTTTTGTTAATCTTTTTTTTTTTGTTTTTTTTTTCCTATTATTTCCTTTTTAGATATATATTTCAGTTTATTTTTTTTTCTAATTTCTTGTTTGGGAGGCCATATGAAAAACTTATTTGTTGGTGTTGTCGTTACTGCTGCTGCTGCTGTTGTTGTTGTTTGTAGCGTTGTTGTTGTTGTTATTGTTGATTTTTTTTTTTTTTTTTTTAGTATTCCGTTGGAAGAGCATTTTACACATGACAGAATTTTTTAATTTTCCATTTTATGTTACGTATGCGTATGAGTGTGCGTTTTGGTAGGTAAGTATATATACATACATATGTGTGTGTATCAATGCTCTGTATGCGCATTTGAAATAAGCAGTTTTTGTTAAACGCAAACTTGTATGTATGGGTAGGAGTAACAGTAGTAGTAGTAGTAGTAGTAGTAGCAGTAGCAGTAGCAGTAGCAGTAGTAGTAGTAGCAGTAGTAGTAGCGCTTCTAGTAGTAGTTTTTTTGTTTTTTTTTTTTTTGTTTTTTTTCTCTTTCATTTACACCCACGTACGTTTATAGAAATCTTTTCACAAATGAACACACAGTTATGCATTTGAAAGCAGTAAAGAGCAATTGAGAAGGGGAGGATTTGTGTATAGACATAACATGTTTGTAAAAGTCTGCTTTTGCTGACGACTTTAAATCTTTCATATATAGGTATATATAAATGTATATCTTTTTGTTCGCAAAATAGGCTCAAATAACATAATACTCGTTGTGTACATACGTTACTTATATGTGCGCCTGGCGTCGTTCGCTCATAATATGAGACAAACACTGGTGTATGACTTTTTTTTCTATTTATTATTTTCTTTTTGTATGTTTAGACATAATTTTTTTTTCTTTTTTTTTTTTTTCTTCTTTTCATTTCTTCTTTCACTATTTCACTGTTGATGTTCTTGTCGTTGTTCTTGTTGTTATTGTTGTTGTTTTTACTGCTGTTTTTATGAATACTAATTATAATGTGTTGGTGGATTATTATGAACTGTTTGTTATACATACATGAGCATATAGTTCAGCAGGGTGTTAGTTCATTTTGAAGGCTTTTCTTTGCAATTCTCTTGTACCTTTTGAAAACTTTCCAAATCTTCCTCTATATCGTATCATCGATATTTTTTGCACAATTTTTTTTTTGTGCATTTCTTTTTCATTGTTCTTAAAGACCAACAAATTTTTTTTTTTAATAGATTAACAAGCAAATTGAATTTAGTAATGTAGACAAAAAAATTACTCTTCTTACATAAGGGGAGTTTATTACTTTTGATAGTCAACTTGTATCATATTAGTCGTAGATGTGTATGCACTCTCCAGAAAGAAGCTTCAACTATCCCACAAAGTATATATATATATATTCTTGATTAGTGTTAAGTTCTGAAACGAGTTAAGAATGTCCATCTGTCCGTCTATATAATGTCCGTTGTAAACATTCCCGTAAATATTGAGCTATTGACTGCAAATTTGTCAGATTGGTATGGAAAATGAACCAAATCAGTCCAAGGACAGGACTTGCAGTGTCACGCAAACTGAGAACACTTCGGTTTTTCAAAAGAAATAAAAAAAGTGTGCTTTTTTTGCATTATTCATCATCTACAAAAATTTGAATGTACATTCTATGGGCGATGTTGTAGTAACTGTACAAAAATTGACTACGCCTACCTAATTTTATAGTGTACCAAAATTCAATTTTTTTTTCAATAACTTTATAATGCACAGAAGCGAGCTAGAAAACTTCATAAAGTTGTTATCTAAACATGGCCGTTCGCTCGTCTGTCCGTCTGCCCAACTGTGTAGTATAGGTGGTAAACATTCTCCCGTTCACCAAAAATGAAGATGTCGCCTACAAATCTGCAAAAGAATTTGAAAATGTCCCAGGTAAGTCTACAATTTGAACTTAAGCATTGAAAGGATTAAAGGGCATATCAGGGCTGGGTGACTTGCGCACAAATAAGGCCAAAATTAGTATGAAGAAAACAAAAAATTTCAAAATATTTCTTTCGATTAACGCACAACCTTAGAAGCAACTAAAAATAAGTAAGATCACTATAGTTAGACACGACCGACCCTTAAACGCCCTACATCATTTCGTCTAAAGGCTTGTTTTAGATGATAACCCTGATATATGAGGGGGTCTAAAATATATACCTATTTGACCCAAATGCCTTCACGTTGTTTTTTTTTTTTTTTTTTTGCTGATTTGCACCTATGGGTTAATTTTCATATTATTTATGAAAATGAAATCTTGTCTTTCAAAGGCTTACTATTCATGAGAAAGCTTATATAAAGTGGGGTGCAAAAAATAGCTCCATGTGGTTCAAGTTTGGTCAAATTAATTTTTATATCAATTTACTCTATTATGAACCAACTTTCGCCATAAGAAATGGAAACTTAAACCTTTTTGACCATGCACCGACCCGAAATGACCCGATGTCGAATCAAATTTTTCATATCAATTTGGAATGTCCAAAGGCTATTACTCAGTGGGTTATGCCGAAAGTTGCAAACGTTTTTTTCGATATAATGACTTTTGGAAGTAAGGCCTTGGATTGGAGAAATGGCCCGATCCGAACCATTTTCAATTACAGCATTGCTTGATGCCAAATTTTATCAAAAAGTTTTCTTTCTTTTTTTTTTTCTTTTAAAAAACGTATTCCATCTTCTGAGTGATGAAAGTAAAACACACACACACTGTCACACACTGTCATTCTGTCATTGATTACATGCTTTTTATCATCTTAAAACTTTATCATCAGCTTGCCAAAGTGCAAATAAAAGACATTTTCTTTAATTCGTTCCTCTTTGCTTTTATTGTAATTGTTGTTGTTGATACCGCGTTATTGTAATTTGAAAATTAAATGCATTTTACAAAATTTATATAATAAAATGCATCCTTGTGCGTTGCTGCTTTGACCCAATTCTTCTTCTTCTTCTATTGATGTTTGTTGTTCCTTTTGAAACAGATTTATTTGATTATGTAATGAAAGTAAAACGAAAAGTTTTGCATTTTTCGGAAAGGAAAAGCAAATAATAATTTGATTACAATAGAGTATTATCGGTAAATGCAAATGATGATTGCAAATCTCCAAGGCAATGATGACCTAATTATCTATAATTATGTATGATGCGGTACATATATATATATATATATGTGATGGAAATGAAATCGGAAGATAAAAGTAAACCCAATAACCTTTCGAACGCAAGCGAATGCAAGAAAGCCTCATAAAACTAGTTGGGATATATCCTTTTCTCATTGTGGTTATTGTTGTTGTTGTTGTTGTTATTATTGTTGCTGCTGCTGTTGTTTAATTACAGCAAACAGTATCGGTGCCTTACTAAGTACAAACAACATGAACGGCATGATGATGATTATTGTCAATCAAATGCGTTCTTCGTCTCATATAAAAGTGTTTCGTCAATAGTAATTACAGCAAATTATTTGGACAATTGCCACAAATTTTTACCGCAATCACAACAACATGAGCAAGAACACTAATAACAACAACAATTACAATGGCAATGAGAAGAAATATCAAATGTCCCACAATTACACTATAGTTTCTCTCAATTACTTTTCTTGCGTGCAGTAGTTTATCATTGATTATTTCCTTGTTTCATCCTTTTTACTCCCCATTATTCATTTTGTCGAAACGTTTTTAACGCCCGCCCTCAAGTATTCATATCCTTGAATCGGGCATCAAATTCTAAATCGATTTAAGCATGTCCGTCAGTCCATCTGTGTATCTATGTGTCCGCCTGTCCGTCTTTCTGCTTTCTGCCGTCTTTGTGCCTGTCCGTCTGTCCAATATCAGTCCTAAACATACACCTGGTCGGAAAAATGTAGCTATCGACTTCAAAATTGAGCCAAAAAAGTTGGGCCAAAACGGGCCAAGTCGATCCAAGGACATGCTCACAGTACTACGTAAACTGAGAACATCTCTGTGTTTCAAAAGGAAGGAAGCCCAGTACTCATAAACTATAGCAGATAAATGTACAAAAATTTGAATGCTTATGCTATGATCGATGCTGTAGCACTTGCATTGGAAATTGGTATGGAACAAATTGACCACGCCCACCCAATATTATATCAAAGTATCAAAGTTTAATTTTTTTCAATAACTTTATAAAGCGGAGAAGCAAGTTTCAATGATCCTATAAAGTATATAAATTTTTGACAATTTTCAAATTTGAATTGCACCTAAACGCATCCGGGTGCTCGTCTGTCCATCTAACTGTTTGCGTAGTACTGCGTGGTAAATATTCTCCCTTTAGCGAAAATGAAGATATTGCTTTAACGCCCACAAGCCTATGCGACAAAAAGTTTCATTTTGAAGATAGAAAAAATTAGCCACGCCCATTTCATATTCTAGAGCATAAAAATGTAGTTTCATTTTTGGTCTTTGGCGTAGATGAAAATATAATTTTCTTAGGTGTTACCTTTGTTTGTGTAAACCGCAACCAAAGATGGATAATTTTCGGTTATCCTATACGCTATAGCATTTAAACAATGTTGTGTAGCATAAAGTAAAGCGTACGGATGCAGTGTAAATTGCACTTTGTTAAGACAATCGAAATTTGATCGCTTCAAAACCAAGCTTTACCTTTATGCAACCAGCAGCAATACTTTTATCTTTTTTTTTTTTTTTGAAAATCTTGGCTACAGCAACGGCAACGGCAGCAGCAGCAGCAGCAGCAATTGCCGCATCTGCTCTGCAGTAACAGTAGCAATAGAAGCAGCAATTTACACTTGATTTGATTTTATACGATATTCAAACACAGTTTGTATATGCAAGAAATCAAACAAATTTTATGCAGGTTTTCCTTTTTCTTTCTTTTTCGATCACTTAACAGAAAGACAAAAAAAAAAAAAAAAACGAAAAGAAGCAAATCTATGTCAACAGAATTAAATTGAAATAAATTTGAAAAACTTCAAATAAATTTAAAAATTAAAACGTCTTTCAAACACATACAACATATATAATAATAATAATAATAATAAAAAAAAAAAAAACTAACTAATCCCTCCATTAAGCGATTAGCTTAGTAGATTTATTATATCAAGGCATGACCATGAAACTATGAGTTTTAACTGCAATTTTCTTTATAATGCCAGTCCGTTTAATTGAGTGCACGACTTCCTAAGTGACATCACGAAACCCATATCACAAGCATGCTGGTTATGCTGGTTGGACAAGCCCAAATTTGAAGACTCAGAAAGAAACCAGATGTTAAGCAAGTCCATTCTTTGTTGCATTAGTTCAGCCTGCGCGCGATTTCGTTATCAAAGCCTTTGCTCGTTCACCTTCACATGACAAATCTTAATATAACTCGTTTAGCTATCATGTAGTTTATGCTGTTCCTACCATCCTAAGCGAATGTTCGTTAAACAGTCTCAAGAGCGTTTCGATCATCCATTTTAATGCCATTGTCACTATGGTGCTTACCTCGCATACACCTATTAAAAATCTCACTATACTTTGACTACAGTCGGTTTGTGTGTCACACTTGCTTATATCGTTTCTATCATCGCGATCGAAACGCCTGTGTCCTATTATCTACTCTTCAAGGCTAACTCGACTGTAAGACTGTAAAGCCCGAAGCCTCGATGCGGTGTACACTTTGTCATTTTTGTCATCAATATGTCATTGACGTCATTAGATTGTAATTTTATAAATGATATCATAAGCATGGTATTAACTTTTAATACTTAAATGGATTAATAATTCGACTTTATTTCTATTTTTAAAGAGGTAATGATTGGACTATTCTTCCAAATCCTAGCTAGTGTTTTCGATAACATTGTTGCTTTAACAGCTTATAGTCTTTAGTAAGGATAGCTCTCACTTGCTTACTGCCAACAAGTACTTACTAAGCATTTATCTTTGATTGGAGAACCATCATCGTTCAATTAAATTTTGCTAATAATATTTTTATTCGACATTATTTAAGAAAAAAAAAACAAGTGAAAGTGGTCCGGAAGCGAACCATTTTCAATATAGTGCATCCTTGAACCAAATCATGTCCAGGTGTATCAAATTTCATCAAGATATTCCAAAATTTGCGAACAACAAGACGGACTGACAAACATAAATCGATTCAGAAAGTGATTCACATACATGAAAACAAGACGGGCGGATAGGCAGACAGACGAGTTTAGATCAGTTAGAAAGTAATTCGAGAGGTGATTCTGAAACGCTCGGTGTAATAAGAGATGCATCTATCACAAGCCTTTCTGGGTATTACGTCCAACAGAGCTTAACTTATCAAATGCACTAACAAGCACAAGAAAACAGGACGGGCGATTGGACGGACACACAAACTTAAATCGATTCAAAAAGTAATTCTGAATCCATCGGTATAATAAGAAAAACATCTATCTCAAGCCCCTCCCGCTGTTATATTCATTCAAACTTAACTTAACAAACGGACAGACAGACTTAGATCGACACAGAAAATGACTCAGACACACGAAAACAAGATGTATGGATGGACAGACAGACTTAGATCGATGCAGAATATGATTCACACCCAAGAAAACAAGATGTATGGATGGACAGACAGACTTAGATCGATTCAAAAAGTGATTCACAAACATGAAAACCAGAAGAACGATTAGGTCGATTAAGAAAGTGATTCAGAACGTGATTGCGAATCGACAAATGTAATAAGAGATGCATCTATCCCAAGCGGTTCTTAACAGACGGACACATAAGCTTAGATCGGTTCAGAAAACAGTTCACACACAAGAAAACCATGGGGACAGTTGAACAGGCAAGCTTAGAAGATGATTCTGAATCGATCGGTACAAGAAAAGATGAATTTATATCAATTTTGTGCCATAATTGTTGTAGGATATAAAAAGTGAAATTTTCTCTTCTATAAAAGTAATTCGTATTTATATCTATGCTTCAGCAATATTTTAATAAAAATAAATTCTCTCTGCTAACTGGGTTGAAAAAGCAAAAAAAATGAAAGGAGAAATGCACAAAAAAAAAAAAAAAGGAAAGAGAAAGAGAAAGAGAAAAAAACCAAACCGAAACTCTATTTACATTTTACATAGATACGTTAAGATAAAATTTTTAATAAAATTTTTCAATTTTTTTTATTTTTTCATTGCAGGTACGTAAATGTATATGTGCAAGAAACGGGAGAACAAAAGGAATAAAAATATGAAAAGATGATGTGTAACAATAACACTTTTTCAATATTCTAACAAATACAAAAAAAAAAAAAAAAAAAAAAAAAAAAAAAAATAGTAGGAGAAGGTAAGTTCCCTCTTTAGGTATGTATGCATTTCCAGTAGGAAGAAAAAACAAAAAAAAAGCAAGACATAACGTGTAAAAGGAAAAAGCCTCTCAGACACTTATGTATAGATTTCCGTCCATTGCCTGTAACTCGGTTTACTTACTCGCTTTACTCGATTTAAGATGAATCTTAAGGAATATGAAACTTTTCCTCTTTTTTTTTTTTTGTTGTTTTCTGTTTCATATATAAAATGCAGAAAATTTATTAAAAAAAAAAAAAAAAAACGTGACAAAGTGTTTAAAATTTTTATTATTATAAAATGGGGGAAACAAATTTTTTTTGTTTTTTTGCTTTAAAAAGAAAAAAAAAATTATTATTATTATTTTTATTATTATTATTATGATTATTATTATTAGTGAAGACTATAAGGAAAAAAGTTATCACTTTAAGCTTATTGGCAACATGTTTATCTGCATCATCCTTTACATATGCTTTTATGCAGAAAAAAAAAAAAAAAAACCTATTGAAATAAAGCAGCAACATAAAGCAACATTGTCTGTGCATAGAAAGCGGTAGAGCGGTAGCAAACAACAAAAAGAGAAACGTTAGAGGTAAGGTATAGTGTTTACTATGCATTAAACATGCAACTCTGTTTCTTCTTATCGCGTCATTCTTCTTGCTGTAGGAGAAACAATCAAACACAAAATATTTTTTACATATATTATATATGTTGTTTGCATTTCATTTTTTTTTGTTTTGTTTTTCACTCACTGTACCAATGTTCATGTTGCTCACTTTCTAATATGTATTGTTGTTCGCTAAAATCCCCTCAACAAATACAAAATAGAAAACGCTTGTATGTATATTTCTCTTCCTAACCGCATACTAACACATAAGTGTGTATGTTTATGCGTTTATATGCGTTTGCATCTGTGTGTGTGTGTGTGTATGTGTGTGTGTGTATGTTTATGTGTATGTTTGCTTACAAGCACTTAGACATGCTTTACTATCGCATATTATCATCACTGAAGAGCACTTTACTGTTTTGAATGGAAAAAGGAAAGAAAAAAAAAAAAAAAGAGAAAAAAAAAACATCATAAAAAACCTACAAATTTGCTGACATTCTCATTTCGAATTATTTTATACTCAAACGTTACACATACATGATTACTCGCATCGATAATATCTGGGAGATGATAAGGTGAGTTGTGCATATAATATTGTTTATATTCTACTCAATCATTTGATGTCTACAATACATCCGTCGAGCCGCTAAAGATATTTTGCTGTCAGCATAAATTCATTTTGCTACAGATCATTAATAATTCTTTTGTTGATGTTCTTAAATACAAAACGCAAGAGCATGAAAGCAGCAACAGCCAGCAGTAGAGCATTACAATTATTACAAACTTACATTTATAATCTCACTGCTCGAAGGCAATGAAAATTTGCTATGCTTTCCTTAGATTCTTCTACAAAAAAAAAAAAAACTTAAAATAATTTTTTTTTTTTTTTTTTTTTTTTTTTTTAAAACTTAATTTCAATTAAAGACAACCAAGGAAATTACATTCAACTGTGACCGAATCTTCATCATATCCATCATTGCATCTATCTATCTTATGCTGTTAAGAGTTGTTGTGATTATTTTTTTTTTTGCTTCGTATGGAATTTGATTGCAGTTGGGTGTCTGATATAAAGAAATAATGACCCATTAGACGGCTCTCACTTTTAGTAGAGTAAAAGTGATCTTACCGGTCCATGGTTGCATTTCATTGTCCATGGCTGGCGTTTGCAGACTCGCAGATAATCTGTATGAGTAAGCGAGTAGATAAGAATCGCGATCACTAACTCGGTGTTCGTCCCCGTCACGTACCCCTTTCAGGCAATGCGGAGTTAACACTTCACGGCAGGCAGTTATATGAAACAAAAAGAAGTATCTATACATCATAAATACCGTTATTTTTATTCTTATTGTTAATGATAGTAATTATAATTGAAAAATAATAAGTAAAAACATCTCTAGTGGGTCCCGGCGCACCATTAAATACCCTACACAACCTTGCAGTTAGTCATATGACAACTTTTCACAATAATGCCTTATATGGGAAGCGGTCGCAAAAGTTTTCCAATTCCACTCAATGTACCAAAATTCGTTCAAAATATCACAAGACAAGCTTAAAGTGATTCTGAAAGCGATTCTGAAGCGATAGAGCCCAAAGTCTTGCTGAGTTTTGCATACATTTTCGTATTTTTATATGTAATTCGTTCTGGAAATTTTTATTGATTCCAATTTGTAATTCTATCAACTGACAAACCAATTGTTTTTGGTCATATCGAGGAGGAAGGAACGATTCCTAGTAACTATATTTTTATAACGCTTCCTCCATGTCTGTTCCTCCTTCCAGCTGCTATAAGAGTTCTCGAACTTTGAGAAATTGAGGAAGAAAGTTAAAACTCATTGAATACAGCCATACGTGCTTTTGAAAACATTATACAAAGATGGGCATAGTCAGCCCACAATAACTAAAATATTCTGAAAATACCAAGAATTACTTGAAAGTATATTTTCTAAGAATCTTTAATATGCAGCAAGCAGTAAGCCATTAAACAGCCTACACTACACCACTTCGTTTAATATAGTTGCACATGCGACGATTTTTTAAAATAAGGATTTATAGAGAGATGGTTCGAAAAAGTGGTCCGTTCGTTCTTTAGCCAAAATATATCTTTGCACAAAATTTCAGAAAAATTTCTCAAAAATTCCGGTCAATGAGTTAAACACAAGAATACAAGACGGACGGACGGATGGACGGACGGACAGACAGGCAAAGAAGCTTAGATCGATTTAAAAATCTTGTTTTTTCCCGGTACAATAAAAAACGGACCTATCTCAAGTCTTTCGAAGTGCTGCGTGCATCCACAAAAACATAATGTACCCATAATGTACCCAGAGGTGTAAGATATAAAAACTAAAAGCCCACAAGGGATAAAAAAGGAATACGCAAATTTATATCTTTTTAGTTTATAACTAATCAGCAAGAAAAAAAAAAAAGGTTTTTTTTTCTTTTTTTGTTCTTGAAAGCAGACTTGTTATGAGTTTACGCTACATTGCCGCCACGTTCTTGAACTGCATGCAACAATTTCCGATGTTGTTGTCAAATTTGAAGTCCATAGTTTCATTCTTGCGACGACCGTGCTAGCTTAGCTAATAATTTTTATGTAAGAAGTCTATTTGTCCGTCCCTCTTTACGCTTTCTCGATAACATTTATATCGCTTAAGAAGAAATGAAACTGACAATGACTTAAAGCTATGGATGAGACATACCCCATCTTACATTATAAATTTGATTTGCAAACATTATAATAACAAAACTCCAATCGACGGAACATTATTTAAAGTAATAACGGGAACAAATTACTTACATCTTTCAAAGAAATTGAATGAAAGCTAACGGAAGGGAAGAATCAATTTTTTGCAAAGAACGAACGATTTTGAAAGGAACGATTTTGAAGGGTTCTCTTGCAATCGTCAAATTGTAAGAATTACTTTATAATTGGAAAATACACCATACTCACCTATCCCCTTCTGTTATTGCTTGGACTCCGAACTTGAAGAAATTTTTCTTTTTGAAACATTTGTCATTGTTTGGACTCCTGTGTAGTCAAGTAGATAAAGACCACGACTATCATATCAGCAGACCCGTATGCATGCGAAGGAGTATACATCCTACTGGCTACGCTACACTCTACCTCACATCTCCTTCTTACTGACCATTATCGCGTTTATACACATATACAATGGCCATTCCCGGAGTGATGACCACTAGAACTAAATTTCTATACTCCATAATATTAGGTGGGCGTGGCTATCTGTTAGAATAAAAGTAGAAATTTATATCGCGTATCGCGTTGTAGTTTATTAGGAACGAGTAAAAAGCAACAAAGGTGTTTTCAGTTCTTGTTGCATAGGCGTGCGATCGTAGTAGGCGTACTACATGGATACTACAAATTTGAGCGCACGGACAGATGGACAATCGAATAGCAGGTCATGCTTAAGACCACGCCGAATCTGATCAAGAATGCGAATGTCTTGTGGAGTTTTTGAAGCTTGGTTATCCGCTGTACGCAGATTTTTTGACAAAGAAATAAAATTTTGATACACTATAATTTTGAGTGGGCGCCGTCGAATTTTTCCATTTTCGCCCAGGTTCTATAATATCGCCCAAAGAATATGCTTTCAAATTTTAGTTAAGTTTATCTGCTGTAGTTTGTGAATAGTTAAAAACAGAAAAGTTCTGAACGTACCTGTTACTGCCGCAAATGCTTCGACCAACTTAGCCCATTTTCAATACCAGTCTTCTTGGAAAACCTTTCAATGTTTCTGCCAAACTGGAAGTCGATAGCTTCATTTTTACGGCCAGGGGAATGTTTACAACAGGCATTACATACAGACAGACAGACGGAATTTAATGCTGTTCAAGAATATTTATACTTTAAACAATCTCTGAAAATTCTTTCTGCCTGTTTCAAAGGTTTCCTTCAATGATGGCTACAAAAAAAGCAACAGTGTTGCGGACTATACTATAAGAATATTATGAGAATTTTAAAGAAAACAAAGCAAGTGAAAGGTCTATATTATTAAGTACCCTACGCTACTTTACAGTTATTTAGATAATGACTTTTCAAAAAGAGGCTCTATATGGGAACTGGACGACAAATTGATCCAATCCCAAGCATTCTCAAAAAAAGTTCGTCACACCCACCAATGATTACGGCCTATAAGTTGAACATAAGTTTACACGGGCAGGGATCAGACAGACGGACGGACGGGTGGACGGGCGGACAGACGGGCAAATCATCAACAAATCTCGAAAATTACAACCTGTGGATTGAACACTAATTTATATGGGGTGGACATTAGGCCGGCGGACAGACGGACAGACAGGCTTAGAATCATTTTCTGAATCGATTGGTATATTAATTATTTAAAAAGGTGAATCTATCTAAAGTCCTTTTGAATGTTACACACATCCGCACGCGCCACAAGTAATGTAAGGTATGAAAAGTGTACTGCATACTAAGATATAAATCAAGTCACGTTCGTTTAATATTAGACTACGAAATTTTTCAATGAATGACCCTGAATGGTTTCCCCTGATTAACGTGGCTTCAGTTATTGTTTATTCCATATATCATATCTAGGCATTGCATCTCTACAAAAAAAATTCTTTACATTAAAAAAAAAAAAAAAAAAAAACGATTCCAACCGCGCATACAAAGTATCTTAAAATTATTTTGTAATAATATTCACACCCAAAAAATGGGTTGAGTTGATGGTTGAAAAGTGAAGGACAAGACCGAGATATGACAGACATCGACAGCTAGTCATTCCGCCTGCTGTTCTATCAGCAATTTTGAAGTTACAAGCGTTTGTCAATAAGCATCATAAGTAACCATTGATATCATTCAACCTAAGCAAACGTGCCAGTTCAGTGTCTGTGCTTCGCCGATGAACTCTCATCTTTTTCTTCTTATTCTCATATTTTTCTATATTTTTTCTATTCTTTTCGTTCTTGGGTTTTTTTGTTTTCTTTTTTTTTTTTGCCGCATGATGCCTTCCTTCTATATGCGAGGGTAATAACTTTCATTTCAAGTTGATATGAAAGAAAATAAAATATGTATAAAAATGTATCAAAAAAAAAAAAAAAAAAAAAAAAACCATTTAACGTCATCATCAAATATCATCATTACGTTCTTCGCCTCGCTTTGCCTTTACTTCTGAAGTACCTTTTGTTTAGTATCCTGTGGCGTTTTTTTCTTTCTTTCTTCTCTCTTTGAATTTTTTTTCTTTTTCTCTTTGTTTTTTTCATATCTGTTAGTCATACAGTCATACTTCCTGATGCTTGTTATTTACATAGTATATAGACACCTACATATACCCTTGCATGTGCATATATATAAATACATATACATATATGTATATATATATATATATATGTATATATGTATATATATATATATATATATATACATATATAACCTGTTATATAGACACTGTGACGCTGTTGCTTCATTGGCAGTTAGCAGCAGTTGGGCAGGATAGGCAAAAAAAAAGCAAAAATAAAAAAAACCAAGCAAGCAAGCAAAGTAAGCTTGAAATTAGGTTTTTTAAGTTCCCACTTAAGTAATGCTTACAATTTATTTACCAACCAACCGACTAGTTTCTCACTTCTGAATTATTTTATGCCTTTTCTGTTGTCAGGCCATAAACACTTGAGGAATTATGCGATGCGGTTAACTGTTAAAGAATATAAGCAATAAGTACTTTTAAATTATTTGAAACCATATATATATATATATATATATATATATATATATATTTTGTTTTTTTTCTTTGCTTCGAATTTTTAATGAAATTTAAATTCATTTTAACGTAAAAAGGCGAAATGTATCCTACAAATAAATCCTCAGGTTGACACTTATAGACCGACATTCATTGACTTGTTAAAAATTAGTTAGCTTGGAATAGTTTTGTCCGTCTGTCCAAAAAAAAAACGTTGCATGAAAAGTTTTGCATACGAATTATAAACGCTTTTTGATTGCGATAAGAAATATTATTCGAATATTTTTTAATAAAACAACAAAAAACATTGCCCTGCCCGCTATACCTTTAAACAGTTTATTCCACTTTGTTTAACACAGTTATCCCTATGAAGATTTTTCAAAAGAAGTCTTTATATGGGAAGGAGTCGAACAAGTGGTCCGACCTGAATCATTTTCAATGGCATTCGTCCTTGAGCCAGAACATGTTGTTATACCAAATTTCATCAGAAGCTGAGACCTGTAAGTTGAAAACAAGGAACAGATTGACTTAGCAAATGATTCTAAATTATAATAAACTTATAATAAAACGTGGATTTATGAGAATTAAAAATTGGATCTGCCTCGAGCCTGCGACCTATAGATTGAACGCAAAAAAGCCCGAAGACGGCCCGACAAATAAACAGGCTTGTATCGATTTGGTAAGTGCTTCTGAAACGATCGTTATAATAAAAGGTGATTATTTCAAGTCTTTTTGGATGTTGCGTACATCCCACCAGTCATGTACATTGGGCGGTATATCAAATTTCGTCAAAACATCTCCAGAAAGGAATGAAATGAATGTTTAGTCGGTAAAGGTATAATAATTCCTGATTGATCAAACATCCGCTAGGTTGCAGCCAACACCTTCCTACATCTTTCTTTTTCTTCAATTCTTTCTCACCGTTGCCGTGTTAGACGAATAGAAAATATCTCCCTGAATGATTGATCATATCAAAAAAAAAAAACCTATGAAGTTATATTTCTTCCTCTTACCCTACATAGGGCATAATTTGGCAGTTGATTATAAAATGTTCCAAGAACGCATTAAAAGCGTTAAAATGATTCAAAATTGCATGCATTTGACCAGTTAATTAACTTCACCCCATTGCCTGACAAGCGATTTATGAGCAGATGACATATTCATGCTTTGTGTACCCTTTTCGGTACACGAAAGCGATTTGAATTTTAAATTAATGTTTTTTTTTATATCAACTTGTCGTTCGTTGACTTAACTGATCTTTTAATAAGTCAAGAATGAAATAACCTACACCATTTGGTGGGTGTATTAAGTTATATGCGGATGTATGTAACACTCACAAGGACTTGAGATAAACCAAGCTTTCATTGTACCGATCAATGCAGAAGCACCTCTTGCATTGATTTAAATTCTGTCTACAGTACTGAAAACTGTCTGTCTATCCGTCTGCCTTGTTTCCTTTTGTTCAACCTATAGGCCGCAATTTTAAAGATATTTGGAAAAAATTTGGTACACCGACGTGTTTTGACGCACGAACGCTATTAAAAATAATTTAGATCGGACTCGTTTTTCGATCAATTGACTTACAGTGTTGTCCTTTGAAACGTCGATTTATGAATAATTGTGGGATGGTCTATCCGTTTGGCCCTTTTGTTTTCTTGTGTTCAGCTTATAGTCGCTATTGAAAATGATGCAGATCAGACCGCCTTTTCGACGCCTTTCCATATAACGCCATATTTTGAGAGCAACATATACTACAAGAATACGTAAAAAGTTTTATTAGTAAAAGGGATTTTTTTTCTTTTTTTTTATGTCGGCAATTGAACTTTCTCACTCAAAAGCTTGCAAAATGCAAAAAAATACCATATTTTTAAAGTCTTGCCCTTGCTATAGATATGTAGGCTAAACGATTTGTTTTAAAATCAAATTTGGTGTAGCTATGCTGCTTGCCGCAGGGCTTCTTCAGTTAAACATTGCGGTGTTGTCACTTTATGCTACCTAAAACGGTATTTGTTATTGTATTACCCTTCCTTCCAGCGAAAAAAAAAATTATGGGCCTTGCTTCTTAAGTTAGACGTCACTATTTGCAATATTGGCTTATACAATTTTGTAAGAAATGAAAAACAAACAGTTGTTGTAAAATTGGAATATATTCACAAAAATTTATCTAATATATATATAGATCTACACATATATCTAATGTAATTCTTCTATCAATAAACAAGCTTGTTTACTTTTATACTAACTTTTTTTATTGTAATTTTTCTCAAAAATTATTGTTTATTATTATTATTTGACTCCAAAATGTGTAGCATTTTTAAATTCAAATATCATTTATCTAATTATATTTATGTTTACATCTATGCTAATTTGCAAAGCCATCGGCAAAAGTCCCCAATTTGTTCCTCTTTGACAGCACCACTGCGAAAGCGGTAGCGCGGTTACCAATTGATAATCTTCAAAAAATTATATTTATTTATGACAACACTTTCTTCCTAGCCATGACAAAAACCATTGATTTAAGCAAAAGTTTTATAGTAACATTGTAGGATTGACTTGACAAGCAACGCACTCTATTGCGTAAAAAATGAAACATACTTTAATTCATACATTCTCATGTAGTGCTGTAAAATGTAGTATTAAAGGTGAAGAAAGTAGCTTGAGAGAAAAAGCTTTTCAAACTTTTCTATATTGTAATGTATCTTTGAACCTTTTGTAGGAATATTTGGAGAATATATATATATCGTATTCAAATCATTGTTACGGTAATAGACTTTCTTTTTTCTGTACCACTCTCTCTTTCTCTCTCTCTTTCTTTCTTTCTTTCTTTCCCTTTTCTCTCTCTTCCTTTATTTCACATAAAACTAAGACTTCTCCTGATATTAACATCCACTGAAGTACATAACTTGTCATCCACTTGTTTCCAAGTGAAAATACATTAACAAAAAGATAACTGAAAAAGTACAATAACAACTACAAAAACAAAGTTATAGAATACTTTACGCTCTAACACACATTTTTTTCGCTTTTTTTTTCAAGTGGCTGCAGTAGAATTTTTTTTATCTTGAAAAATGGAAAAAGAGGAGCAAAGAAGGAAAAATTGCTAATGTACTGTTGTTGGCATTTAAATGTTAGTTTTACCATTCGAATGTGAGTGCATAGAGCGTACGCTATGCAGTAGTATTCAATTCTTGTCTGCTTTAGCTATTATTTGTTTAGTTTAGTTCTACTGTCATTACTTCAACCTCCGTTTGAGGACCACTTCCGTTGCACTTTTTTTTTCTTTCATATATATATATATATTTTTTTTTTTTTTGCTGTTCAAGTCCTTGTAACGAAAAGAACTCTTATTTTATTTTGAAAAAAAAAAAAAAAAAAACG
>NW_023998444.1:812442-854143 GCF_014805625.2 Glossina fuscipes
ATATGTATGAATAAATTAACTAAATATTTATATGTACATAAATTGGTAGATAAGAGACATTTGCGTGCCTTTTTCTTAACATTTCGAATATAAAAGTCGTCGTCGGGCTCCAGAGTTATATATATATATATATATAATAAGACAATAAAGCTAATAATAGTCTTTGCTTAAAGTTTTCGCACTTGTGGTACGCACTCATTAAACAAGCAAGCAGAGGGTAAAACTATTAAAGAAAATTCTTCTCATTGGCTCTGGTAGTAGGTTATTTCCGCTAAAGGATATATACAGTGGAATAGTTTTATAAGAAATCCGAGTATATTTATGTAAGACAAATATTTTCACATTAAAATTAATATAAAGGTGACGTAACTAAACACATCAGAGCACTGAATGGCTTGTTGATAAAGTCGCCTAAGATGCTCACAACTTATCGTTTCATTGGATTCATGTTTTCCGTAGGTGCATGCTGTGAGAAGGCCCTCCAGATTTGTGGATTTCAAAACATTAATTTATTTATTTATTAAAAGTTTTGTTTTCTACCTCCGATTCACTGCAATCCGGCTTATGTCCAAATGCACTTATAATAGACGACCATAGAAGCAGGGGCTTTCGCAAACATAGATTTATTTATATTTCATGGATCTCTTCTCATTTATTTGGATGGTGGAGAAATCGCTCATGGCTGAAGTTAACCTACAATTCGCAAGCACGATTTATTTCTACAAATCCCTCCGCATTCCCCTTTGGGGGAAATTTACAATTAGTGCACGACTTTCTTTCCCAAAATTGTTTATCAATCTATTCACCCTTTTTGAGTAAACCGATTTCTTTAGAGAAATAATTTTCCTACGTTCCAGCCACGCCCAATTCACACGCACGACGTTCTCTGCTCCTCCTCCCCTAAACTCCGTTCAACACTTTAAATTCTTTTCATAGTCCCTGTGTTCAGCTTCGAACTAAAGTCACCATGTCTAAGGGAGCTTGCGCAAAGGAAGCTTTTCTCTCTTTGCTCTCTACCTTAGCATATTTTCCATTCTCCTCTTCCCATCTCCTCTTTCAAATAGACTATACATTAATGCAGATTTATTTACTACTTCACAAATAAATTTGATCTGGCTTTCTATTTCGTTTAAAAATATATACATGTATATATATATTTATATCGATGTATATATGTATGTCTCCTAATTACTTTGAAATGGCCGAATAACTTATAGATACCCTCAAAGACCTATACATGTACATTATCTCTTTCATACATATGCCTTGCAAAGACAGACTGAATACAGGTCTTTGGAGATATGAAGATGAAGTGCTTTTGAGCAGGAGCAGATGTATCGGTCTGCTAGATATTTCTCCTATTCCCCCCCCTTCACCCCCCCAAAATAAACTCTGCCTCTCTCTTCCCCCTCTCTCACCAACCTCTATCTCTCCCACCTTCTCTTTTTCTCTCTCTATTTCTCTATATCTCTCCCCATATCCTTCTCTCACTTTCTCGAACCATTCCTCTCCATTCCTTTCTATTGCTGTGGCTCACAAGCCAAAGAAAAATTAATTTCCTGCAGAATATATAGAACATTAACAATAGGTTTCCATTTCACATCAACCTTAGTCAGATTTATCAAGGCAAGACAGAAAGATCACAACAGATCCGTAGATATTGCCAGTGGTTCAGGTCTCAAAAGCACAAGCGACCTGAAACACACATGAAATTTTTATAGCTGAGAAAAGACTTTTCGGCACAAATTGCTCTTAAAATGTGTCTTGAAACCATAATTAAATAAAATACTTTTCGTTCTTGTGTTTTTGTATTTGAACGCATTATTCAATGGGAAATAAAAGAAGGGAAAATTAAAAATTCCTGAATATAAATTTAAACTTAAAAATTATTTGCGACTATGTATAAATATTCACATAATTCCCAGGTTAAGTTGCTTTGATAATTCGTTATGCTTCTCTCTTTCATTCGAGTTTCTCCTTTGGAACTGAACTATCACGCATTATTTCTATACACTATAGAGCTGTTTCTCCTTTTGAATTCAACTACCATGCTTTATTTTCTATATATTCTACAAGTGGTTCTTTCTTTTATTATATGCTCAATAATATTATCTACTAAATCTAAAATTAATTTATATCTTATTAATCGTATCACATTTTCAACTTTTATTTAACGCTCGTTTCTTGTTTCGTCATTTTTTTTCGTATTGTTTTTTCTTATAAAGAGAGTAAAGAGAATGTTAACAGAATTTGTCCTAAGAAACTAAATGTACTTAATACAACAACGAGCCATCTATCATGCCCGACAAACTGGCCAACAAAGGGCTGGAAATACCGGATGATGTATGATACACTACAATAGGTAGCAATACGACTCCAACAAATCTGAATTGGAAAATATACATACAAACATTTTATAAACGCTCCTAAAAATATGAAATTAAATTATTATTGTTACAATAAATTTAATTTAATTAATTTATCGTTGACCTTTGAAAGATCGATTGTTTTTCCTTTGCTGACTACGCCTTTAACAAATCTTGACTGTAATTTTTTCTTCTCCCTGAGGAGAATTTTAACAGCTGTGGACGGTCTCATCATTGATATAGCTGCTACAAGCCGATCACTAGCCATGCAGAGTTAAGAGGCGTCGCTATCAAACAATAGCTATAGCAAGTGAATGCTTCGTGAAGGCATGACACCCATCAATCGGTCACATATCTATCAGATAGCGGCTATGTCTCCACTTCTTACCAAACTTATCCGTATAGAGAACATGTTCTAGTTAATTGATCGTATAAAATTTATATGTATATATTACACAAACATATAGTTAGATATACCCACCAATTGATGAGGGCAACCATTGTTGCCTTTACAGAAGTCTAAATAATTATACCTTATCGCTATATCATATTCCATCTGTTCAGTCATGCCATAAAGAGATATGAAAATTTTTGCACCACAAAGGTCTCGCGAGCGAACTAAAGCGCATACCATAGCAACCAATCTAAACGGTTTCCATACATTTTCCATAAAATATGAACGGGTGTCCAAAATTCGTTCTAAAACGAATATATTTAGCTTTCATACTAATTAGAATACTCGTTTCTCGTTCACAGTAGTTTTGGAAAAGCAACCGTATCCAGACAAAGACAAGTGAAAACAGCATAGTAGGAGGCGGCCAATTATTAGATACCCTACACTTTTTAATTATTCGTATCATGACTTTTCCAAGACAACGTGTTACATGGAGAGTGCTTGAAAAATTGCTCGGATCGGAATCATTTCCAATGGCTTTTGTCTTTAGGCTAAACTATGTCATTTTACCGAACTTCATCAAAATATCTCAAAAATTACGACCTGTAGGTTGAACACAAGAGATCAAGACGGACAGACAAGCACAATCATTTTCTAAATCGATCACCGCTCTCATCTTAAATCCTTCACATTGAACTTATTAAAACAAGAGGAAAGAGTGGACAGACAATTAGGCGGATAGACAAGCTTAAATCCATCCGAGTACTACATTCATCCGCACAAACTTAATATGCCCAAGTGGTGAGAAGATATAAAAATCGGATCTTTTTATACTTTTTCACTTATAATGGTTTTCTGAACAACATCAGCGTCAAAAGTCACAAGACAGTCACAAGTATTTGTTTTTGATGCGCTTTTCCTAACTTAAAAAATCTTGTTTTATAACAAAATTGACATTGAAGAGATTTTATTGTGACTATTTGCATACACAAGATCAGAAAAAACTCTCACAAGAAAATGCATTGCTTTCCCTTAAGACTAATGACCGATCACAACTGTTTATACCAAAATGTGTCTGTTAGTCCCAAAGTCTTCACCACGTGGTGAACGCGGTAGTGTTCAGAAAGACGGAGGGAGAGAGAGAGAGAAAGAGAGAGAGAGAGAGAGAGAGAGAAAGAAAGGGAGAGAGGGAGAGAGAGAGAGAAAGAAAGGGAGAGAGAGAGAGAGAGAGAGAGAAAGAGGAAGAAAAAGAGTGAAAAAGAAGCGAGAGCGAAAGAGTGTTTTAGTGGCGGATATCTAAGCAAAATGAAACAAATTTAATTAAAACAATTGATTTAACATTAAAGTAAATTTTATTAGCTTATTGTAAATTTAATTAATTTGCATTGAGTTAAAATTCCTGAATTGAATTTAATTTAATTTCACATCATTTCGTTTATTCATTAGTTTCGTAAGTACAGTAGTAAGACAATGACGATGACAAGTATTTCAATAATATAATCTTACGTTGCTTTACAGTTCAACAGGACAAAGAACTCTAAGGAATTTAACAAGACAAGAGAAAAACTTACACACATACATAGGCACACACTCATGCATACTACTGAAGCATTGCCAGCATACAAGAGGAAAACATATAATGCAAAACCCATTGCATGTCTATGCCTTTGTGCCGATGTATGTGTGCCAGTGTGTGTGTGTGTGTGTGTGTGTGTGTGTGTGTGTGTATCAATATGAGTTTGTATATTATTTGCTGACGCACATCGTAAAAGTTTTTTAAATACACAAATATATATTTTATACATATGTATATAAATATATATATATTTGTACACACATGGAGCTTAGACACAATGACGCCATACGGACAACATCTTTTAGTGAAACGTATACGTACTTTAGTACGCATGCATGTATAAGAGATTGGGATAAAAATATTTACGAAGGCGCACCTATATAGAGAATGAATATGTTTATGTATTGTACTATGGATATATATGTATACATATACATATATAAATGTGCTATTTAGTCGTCGGCAAGTCAATGTCCACATAATTTGATTAATTAAAAAAGGTGTGTTTGTGCATTGCATACAATCTTAAGCGAAGCAACAGTGGTTGATTAAATTTTGTCTACCCAAGGACTTACATACATTAAATAGTAAAGGCAACATTATAACGTTATTTTAAAAATTTCCCTCATTATACATCACGGAAGTGTTCTCGCAATTGCCGATTGACATAGATCCTGTCATAGGGTGTTGAATTTTTAATGCGACTTCTTTCCTTTAGATTGAAGAAAATAAAAAAAAATAAAAAAAATGCATATATATATTTTTTACATTTTTACACGAAAACATGGTCCGATGCAGACAATTTTCAAAAGCTTTCGTCCTTGAGCCGGTGTATCATATTTCATCAAAACATCTCAAAAATTGAGATTGAAAAGAAGCAGCCAAGTCGGACAGACGGACAGATAAGCTCAAAATTACTTTCTGAATCGAGCAGTCTAATAAAAAGTGAGACTATCTCCATTTTTTCTGGATATTGTATATGTCTGCACAAACTATACCACAAGTGGTGTAAAGTGGAGAAAGTTTGCCTTGAAACGATTCTCGAACATATATGATTTCAGAAAATTTTTAATTATTTCATGGATTGCATTACGTTGGCTAAATTTTTCCTATTCAAAGATTCATTGTTAGCAAGGATAATAGAAAGGATTTTGCTCTATCTGCTACATGTCCTTTCGCCAAAAATACGTCTACGACTTTGAAACTTTTAATCTCAATTTCATATGTGATTTTTAGTTCGCTACCAATTCGATCTATGAGATATACGTTATGTACGATATGATAAAAGCTATATATATAGATATATACATACATACATTAATTTGATCAATTCTTTAGAACAAGTTTTCTATACGTATAACATGGTGACAGTCAAAAAAGGAGGTGGGAGCGTAGAGACATAGGAAGTGGCCGCAACCTGGCAAGTATGCCCGATTGGTACATGTTATCTTTTTCGCAATTAAAATGTGGTCTAGTGGACTGTGAGTTAAACTCGATTATGCCGACATAATAGTCGCGTCTTCTAACTATCTGGCTATGGTGAGTTGATGAGTCCGCTTCCGTTTGGTATTGCAATCAAATCTCATACACATTAATGATCGATTTTTCTCGGGCGAAACTATTATTTCATCACTTCAGCCCTTCTGTGATTCCTAAGCGAAAATCTGAACCAAATAATTTCTATGGACCTTTTTTGCAATCAACTTGATATCGTTAAGAGATTTCGTCACAGAGCAAAATATATGATAGTGGAACGAAGCAAAGTGCGGGCCATGTAGCGGATGTATCGTAACTTCTCAGCGAATTCTTTCTGGATCCAGGTTGTCTCTGCTGGCATTGCTCTCGTAGACGGTTACGCCTTGCCCATTGATTAATTCTGAATTTAGTGACGGAAATTCGCGCTTCCATCGCTTTGGCTTTTAAGAGACTTGAATCTGCTCAGATATTCCTTTCCCAATGATAAGCTCTTACAAAGAAAAAGTTATATCCAATCAGCTTAAGCGGATTTTTCTTATTCGTACGATTGTCTCTAATGGGGTCTGTTAGTTTTTATAAAGACTTTTATTTAAAACAAACGATTAATTCTGTGACACACATTGATAATAGCATTGCAAGCGTAACATGCCATGTTAGCTTGAACAGTGGAAGCTTAAATTGCTCGCATCACGTGAGGCGCGACGCTTTATATAACGGTTTTACATACATGCATAGCCGAGGTGCCGCATACACCTACATTCGACTTATTTTTGTTAGTTTTGCAGGAACCTATAGATGAATTTTTTTCTTCCCGCCTGAGTAGCCGAAGGTGAGGAATCTCGACTAGCAAGTCGATGGTCGTGGGTTCGAATCTCAAGTGCGGCACAGTCTTTAAAAACCGATAGCCTTAGATGTTAGTGCTTTTAAGAGTTTAGTCTTAGAATTTATTTCGCTGGCGAAATTAATGATAATAATAATAATAATATAGATGAATAATCTTCCAACTTGACCAAAGTAATCAAAAGAAAAAGTTGAAAAGTTAAGGAGAATATGTCAGATATAACTTTAAGTGCTTAATCATGTTTCAAACTAATAAACGGACATATCGTTATCATAAACTTTTCTCTACAATTTACGCTCATCAAGCATGTACAAAACTTTACATAATGAGAAGCATACTTTTAGGTGTTGCAAAGTTAATACATTTCCTCCATCGTACACATGCAAAAAAAAAACATAAATATATAAATAAATAACTTTTCCGAAAGTAGTTTTAAAATCTTTAATAAATTGAGTTAAAACAAATATATAGAATAATATTTTCTCAAGTAAAAACCTTCTTTGTCGACCTGCTTACATATGTGAATACTTTTTACAAAAAAAGAAAAAAAAAATATATATATATATATATATATATATATAAAATACCCTTAACATATCTAAATTTAAAATCAAAAGGAGAAACGGCATAAATTTCCTTGTGCTCCTTAAGCGGCCACGCATAAACATCGGCTTAACACATTTGAGTATCATATAAACGTCACATAGCAACAAAAACAACAACAATAAAAAAAGAATAAGAACAACAACAACTGTTACACGCATACAGTATACTAAGTTCTTGTGTCAATTAGGTTTGACGATAAACACTTACACTTGCGCTTACACTTGAGTAAACGCGTACGTAGCAACACACTTTTACTTAGTAAAAGTATTCCTTGTTTGCATTAAGTACTTGAAAGATCAACGTCATTACGCATTAAGGGCCCCTGAAGATATACTTCATGAAAATGATAGAATTGCATTTAAATTGAATGGAAAAAATAGGCAATAGAAAATATATATTCATTCACTTTTCACACACAGATTTGTTTTTTCATCAGCAAATGCAATTAAAATTTCCTCAACTTGATCTCTATGCCTTTGAAATTGATTATCACTTATGTTCACAAGGTTCAATATTACGTCTGGTAATTACTTTATGGTAATTAGGGGAAAAATAATTCTTTTTTTTTTCTCTTTTTTTTGCTTTTCTTCTTGTTCATTTCGTTTGAATAGAAGAATAAATATGAATATGCTAAAGCAATGGAAGCGAATGGCTCCGATTTGTCCGTTCGCCTGTCAAAGTCTTTTGAAATGTTGCAGCTGCTTAAAAAAACCTATGGCCAGGTGGTATATGGGTGTGCATAGCCATAGATTTAGTTCATAAATATGCACAACACGGCAGGAAACATGCCCATCAGCCCAAATGGGTTTGAAAAAACTGTCTTCACAACTTGTATGAAATCTTGATATATTAAATGCTGTACGTTCAGTTATCAGTTTACTTTTATCCGCTATAAAGTCATGCTTTGCAAGCTTGCCAATCATTTTACTTTTTTCTAATAGTCACAACTTTTCAACTCCGTCCCTTTAATCTAAAATAAGTAAAATAAATATTGCTATGCTTTCTTTAACACTTATCCGCTCGTAATTAGCCATTATCCGGAATAAGATAGTCTACAAGGGCGCCAAGTCGTAATTTTACCTACCTACCGAACAGGTTAAGTGATCGACTTTTATACAAAAATTATATTTGATATATCCCATATACAGTACATAGTTATCGACGTCTTCCCGTCATAGCTATTGCTTTTGACGTTTCCAACAACTTAACCTATTAAATAGTATGCGTCAGTCTAAGAGAGAGAGAGAGCTTCACTTTCCTCTTATTAAGCTGCAAATTACTACGAAATAAAGTAGGCCACATGCATCGTGCAAAATGTGTTGCCAGTGTTGCATGTGAGCATACGAGTTATAGAGCATATTATAATCTACAAGGATATATAAAGTTTATTGGAAGACTTAAGATAGATTTATCTTTCACTATACCAATCAATCTCTCTATGGTTCTCTCTTGTTTTCTGGTACCTAAGCTTGTCTGTCCATCAGTCCTGTTTATGCGTGTTTATATCACAGGTCGTCATTTTTCGAATATTTTAGTCAAATTTTTGGGAAAAGTTCGCATCATATCCCTTTTTCGATCAAGTTTATTGGAAGATTTGAGATAGATTGATCTTTACTTATACCAATCACTATCTGGATCGGTATAAGCTTGTCTGTCCGTGTGTCCTTATGTAGTTCGCATCGGATCAAGCCCATTTTATGAAAAGCCATTTGATGAATAAATGTAAGACGGTGGTGTAGGGTATTTTATCATGGATGGATTGCGCATTATCCAGTTTTTATTTGTTTTTTCATTATGAATAACGGATAAGACTTTTATTTTGCGCTTATATTCGGATAAGGGAATTAAAATCACATAAGCAAATTAATGAGTTTAAGAGAACTGCATTAATTAATTAATCCTATCTGGATAAAGTATTAATTCATGTATGAAAAATTTTGTTTATCCGTTAAAGAAATTAATTTATTTACACTTTGTTCGAAAGAATGTAATTCTCTCGTTCAAAAATAAAATTCATCCTAATTGAAAATTGATTCATCTCTTCATTATAATAATTAATTCTTTGATCCGTTAAAACTTTCTCGTCCATTATAAGAGAATTCTTTTATCCGTTATTTAATAACAATTATTTTTTTTTATTAAAGCTGAGATGTGTAAAAAATGCATTGCACATTTTGTGAGAAATGATATGAAATGTTGTTTGTCTTGGCACAAGCTTTTGTCTTATGCGTCTATTCAGGGCAAACTTAATATACTTATATACGTTATAATTTTTTCTAATACAACCCTATACGAATTTATGACGCGGCCCACTTTTAAGTACAACTTACGCCATTGTGCTTAACGCACCTATTCACACAAAGACTTTTCAAAATAAGGCTCTGTGTGGGAAGTGACCGAAAAATGCTTCGATCCGAACAATTATCGATATAACAAATGTTATTGAAATGTCTCGAAAATTGCGTTCTGTAGATTGAACACAAGAAAAAAATAAGAGGGAAAGATAGACGGATGAGTAGACAGACACACGGACACTTTAGTTTAAATCATTATAATAAAAGGTGAGTCTATCCCAAGTCTCTCTCCGCATAATATGCTTTTGTACCACAGGTGGTGTAGAGTATAACAAATAAGATAAACTGATAAGTGGAGCAATGTAATAGATAGGGAATGTCTGAAGATTTAAGTGACTGAATACCCATTAAAAATTTATCTGATGTGAAGCAGTGTATGTCGAAGAAAAAAGTATTCATCTTAATAAGATCGCCCGACTGATAGGGAATATTCTTACTACTTCTTGAGCACAGCTTTATATTAGCCTAAGTGGTGTTCTTCGACCGCGTTATTCCGCCTTATTTGTTATTCAATTTTAATTATAAAATATCTAAATAGTACAACTCCCTATTATCATGTTTATAGGCTTCACCATTTGTGGTAGATGTAGGCGACACATAAAAGAATTTTATATAGACCCACCTTTTGTTATGCCGATCGATTTGGGATAAGTTCAGAATCACTTTCTGAACAGAGTTAAGCTTGTCTGTCCACCTAGCTTTCTTGCGTTCAACTTACAGGCTGTAGATTCGTGACAGATCCACCTTTTATTATAACGAGCGATCTAGAATCACTTGCTGTACTGAATCGATGTAAGCCTCTCTGTCCATCTGTCCGTGTTGCTTTCTTACGTTCAACTTTCAGGCTCCAGACACATGATAGATCCACCTTTCGTTATAACGATCGATTTAGAATCGGTGACCGCATTGACGCAAGCCTTTTCAGTCCGTCTGCCCGTCGTGCTTTATTACGTCGAACTTACAGACCGCAGACACGTGATAGATCCACCTTTTATTATGCCGATGAATTTAGAATCAATTTCTGAGTAGATTTGTCTGCCTATCAATCCTGTTTCCTTGTGTTCAACGTACAGGTCAAAATTTGCGAAATATTTTGACAAATATTAATATTATCGATGGATACAAAACCACTTTCTGAAACGGTCTAAGCTTACTTATCCGTCTGTCGTTATGCCGGATAAGATATTTAATAGTAAACCGTGGACTATTATAGTGCTCTTGGTTGCTTTATCTTGTCATAATTATCCCTTTAAATAGTACACACTCTCATTCGAATATGAATATCCCTAACAAAAAGCCTGGTTATGAAATATAGATCAACGTAGATCACCATCAAATGGATGTTAAAAGAAATTCGCTTAAAATAATCAACGGCTGTTGCGGCTCCTCCTACATAAATTAATAAATCCTTTATTTCAATTCAATTATTCAATAAATTTTTTAATGAATAAATAATAATAGTTATTGAAAAAACGAAAAGAAAAGAATCCATAACTTGAGCTGAAACAAAATAGAAATGAAACACTTCGATACGCTCAGTGATAGTTTTTTTGTTGTGTTGTGTTGATTTTTCTCTGCTCAGAATTCCTCTTGTACTTGTAAACAATTTTTTTTGCTTTTAATATTTACTAACTAAAGTATCGTTAAAACATATGCAAAATTATATTCAAAGAATATTTAAAATCTGTGAAATTTTTTCTCATAAAGAAACTTTTTTTTTTCTTACAATATCGAACAACCCCGCAGCTTGCAGGCTGCAAAAAACAAAAAAACAAAATGCGTTTTCTTTTGTTTATTTCTTAACGGAAATCACACACATATTTTTTTTTTATTCAAATTAACATAAAACAAAAAAAAAATTGTAATCAAATCACATTATCGATTAAAATGCATTAACAATAGCCTTTAGTAAAATAAACAACAACAACAACAACATTAACAAGAATAACAAGAATAAATAACTATTATGTGAGAGGGAGTATTTTTTCTCTTCTTTTTTTTATTTTTTTTTTTTTTTTATTTAAAGGATTCTGTAAGCACTCAAATTGGTCAGGCCGTGAGAGAGCGAGAGAGATAGGGGGAAGGTAGAGAAAGCATTACAGAAAAAGCTCTATTGTTCTCTGAGTGTTGTTTTGTTAGATGAAGTCTGCTTATAACCCCTGCCAGCCTGAGCTAAACTATGGTAAAGAAAGCTTACTAAGCGACCACCGTTTATGAAAACATTATATTTCATTGACATTATTCATCCCTAATCAAAGAAATCAAAACAACAAAAAAAGAAAAAAAAAAAAAGCGTTTTGTTTTTTCTTGCTACTAAAAGAACAAACCAAATTTTTAAATATCAAATATACGCATGCAGGCCACCATAAAACACCCCTAAAAGGGTCGTGTATAGAGTCGGTCGATTTTATTTTATTTTTTTTTTTTTCATTTTTTATTCTATTTCTGCAGTTCTTTAACCATGTGTTCCAATTTCCATGGAATTCTTGTTCATTAAACTTTACAAAAAAAAGATGCTTTAGTTTGAGATGCAGAGAGAAATGATTTTTTTTTTTTGTTTTTTTGTTTTTTTTTTTTTTTTTAGGTAGTGGCTAGAGTACTCAACATTACATACTACACTTCTTTCGTTTTGTAACCATTATTCTACCGTGTAATTATTGTTGTTCTTGTCATTGTAATAAAAGAGAGGAACAGCAGTGATGCTGTGTTTATTGGTGAGACTCGGGTGTTTTGAGAGTTTATCTATAAATTTTTTTTTTTTTTTTTTGTTCTTTTATTCACTTGTTCTTCTTTTACATAAATTGATATGCATGGTACATGTGTAAGTGCGTGTATGTGTGTGTGTGTGTGTGTGTACGTTCGAGGTAGGACTTTGGGGTACATTGAAAGGATAGGAAAAAGGCTTTTTTTCGTATACAAATCTACAACAAAAGGGAGTGGCTGAGGTTTGTTTTTTTTTTTTTTTTTTCATTAGTAAATCATAGAAATTCACTCGTAAAACAGATTATTTTTGAAAATAAGAAAAAGAAAAAGTATTGAAATGATTTTTTGAAAACTTACAATAGGAAAAAAAAAAATAAATAAATAACAGAAACCTACTTAACAAAATAAATAGAGTAAGAAAACCATATTCACCGCAAATCGATTCTTAGAAACTTTGCATTTCTTTTCAAATGATTTTTAAATGCTAACATGAATATTAAATTGTAATTTACTGGTAACAGTAATTTAAGTGGTGTGTTTTTAATTTGTCAAAACGTTTCCAATACCCAGAAAAAGCCATCAATGCACCCGTAAAGTAAACATATCTTCTTTGTCATCATCAAATTCTAAACCGATTTAACCATGCTCGGCCGTCTGTCCGTCTGTCTCTGAAATGTCTATAGTAAACATCCTCGCCAAAGGGAAGCTATCCGCTTGAAACTTGGCAGAAACATTAGAAATTCTAGCACGCAGGTTGCTATTGAAATTTGGCTAAATCGGTCATACGACATGCCCATAGTGCAGCAAAACTTGAGATCACCTCTGTCTTCAAAATAAAGAAGAAAATTTCTCATTATTTATAAACCAAAAAAAAAAGAAAGAAAGAAAGACTTGAATTTATCTTCTATGGATAGTTTTGCAGCACATGAGGCGGAAAATATCGCTTAAGCCTACTTAATATTATAGAATATTGAAATGTCATTTTTTTGCCAAGACGTTTGCAACGAAAGCTTCAGAGACACTGTAAAAATTACTTGCGATTGACTTATATCAAATTTGAACCGTTTTATAGATGTTTGTCAGTCTTTTTGTGTGTTAATTGCCGTGATAAAAGTAGCTACGGTCGCCAAAATAGAGATATTTACTGCAGACATACAGTATAACTTTCTAATTTTGCTGTAAAACAAACAGAAAACATTTACCACGCCCATCCAATATTAAAGAGTATGAAAATTTACTTGTACCCTTACTTTTAGTGGTTTTGAGAATAATGGTGATGGAGATATACGATTCGTCTGCAGCCGAATATAATTTTCTTTCTTGTTTTGTGCTGATCTTTTGTTCTAAACATGTAGCTCAATCCTATTTTTGAACGTGATCACTACTAACGCGTTTATCGTATATTATAAACGCAATATATTCCGATCTATAGATGAAATAATCGCTTGAAAATTGTTACTTATGTTCGTTAACAGCGATAGCACAACCAAAATCGCGAAAGCATTGTGCGATATAGGTAAGGGAATAACTTGTATCGCATTTTCAGTATCGATTACTTGATCAAATGATTTTCGAATTATTCCTATATACTTTCTTCTTTCCAGTTATTTTGTTGTCATAATGGATGAACCTTATATATAAATATAGTTAAATTTCCAATATGCTTTAATTGCCGGACATCTTCGAATTTGAAAACTTCTCAATCGCTTACATCATTGTTTTCCTTTTCCACTAATAAGAAAACAGTAAAAACATGTATAAGGAAACAAGAAACACAAGAGTGTCTATCTCTCGAAGAAGTTTACATTTTATCATAACTACCTGACCCACCTATATGGATATATGTCAGCCTATATTCTATACATATATATGGATATATGTCAGCCTTCAAAGAACCTTTCTTAGCAATGACTTGTTATTAAAAGTGACGATTAGTGTTAATATTAAAAAAAAATTCACGGTTGACACATTTTAGCGCAATTGCAAAATCAAAGTACGTGGATTGTTTCGCTATTTGTCCGATTCTTCGCAGATTTATTTTGAATTATTGAAAATCTTACAAAATTTCATGGTAACATACGTGTAGAAACTTTACAATTACATTGAAATGTCTTAACCGGGCATACAATGCGTTTTGTTTATGCATTTTTACGGTACTGGTCACTTTTAACGCTAGGTTACCGCTATTCCTTAAAAGTATTCAGATGAGTGCATGTCAGTCGAAGAATTTGAATTTTTTTAAAGGCGTGCTTTGAAAAGTCTTTTATTTTTAACCAATGCTAAATTCCTTCCGTTAATCCATTTTTTTGTTCAAATCCCCCAAATCGGCAGTAAGAAGCTGCAGTAGGAAGCTGAAATTGCAGCGTAAATCGAAAAATAATGAGTGGGATAAGCAGTTAAAATATCGGAAACTTATAGTTGGGTCTCTCCTTATATCTAATCTAAAAAGGTCAGAGGTTAGAGTTTAGAGTTTAGAGATCTTAAAAAGCAATATTCATAGATATGCCTTAGGTATTAATGACTATGCATATTCACAACGGGTTTTATCCATGATTTGTGCTTGAATGTGAGTAACATAATGAAAATCAAGAGCTTACTCCTTATTCCTACTTGTTGATTAGGTTATGTATCAAAATTTATTGCAAACATAATGACACATCCTCGCGGAACATATAACCTAAAGAATTTGAGATCGACCTCTAGTGCGTATTATCGATTAGACTGACTTTTAGTTTTTCAAAGTTTCTAAATAATGAAAAGAGACTAGACTTATTGAAAAGATTAAATTGTCTATATCCATATTGCGACCGTGAAATGGGAAGCGAACATGGTAAGTTGGATTTTGAATGTTATGTTCTTCAAAAACATATTTATCTCTGATCGAATATTAGAATCCACAGCATTGTGGAGGTTATGGTCAACAGCGTTTTGAAGTCTTTGCTCCAAAGCTTCTTTCTTATCTCCTTCGGAAGACTCACAGTCATCTTCAGACAGGATCTGATAAAGCTTTCTTCAACTTTCTATGTACAGTTTAGGCTTTGAGACATTTTAAATATTAAAAGGAAGAACGAATGAACAGACAGACGGACAGATGTAAACCTACAGAGGTACGCTTCGCTGCGCTGATATCCATTCGTTTCCACATCTTCAATGCTAAGTTCGAATTCTGGCAAATTAAAAGAGAACTAAACAAAAAAAAAAGCAAACGCAAAAGTGTTAACAAACGAAAAAAATGAAGAAAAACAAATTGATTTAGTACATCTCGGTAATTTTTGTTTGGGGTTTCCATACAAAATGAAAACGACTGGCATATTCCCAATGTTCGGCAATGCAAGTGAAGAAAAAAAAGTAAATTTTTTTATAAACTTTTATTGAAGCGCTCGCTTCGCTTCGTTTTCTCTAGTTAATCTTTGCATATTTATTAGGCTTGTTTCGTATTCCGTGTCGTTTCAAATGTGATTTTGTTTCAATTCTCGTTTTAAAACACTTTTTCTTTTTTTTCGCTTTTTAACAAATTTCTATAGAAATTAAGCTCGACGTATCTTTTACCTTTCTTTTATTTTCCCTAACGTTTTTTTTTCTTTTTTTTGTTTCTTTTTTTGTTTTTCGGTTTTATTTTCTTTCAATTTTGTTCGTGTGCATTTTTGTTTTTTTCGAAAATCAAACAAACAAAGAAAAGGAAGAAAAGTTAGTGAAGCATCCTTTTGTAACTGTAAACTAATGCTTCCATGTTCCGTTTTATGCATTACATCCCTTCTCTTTAATTTGAAGAGTCCATATGTCGCGCACACGGACACGCACACATTTATGTAAACGTTTCGGTAAACGTCAATGTAATAGCGATTCAACGCTAATGCGGCTGCTGTTGCTGCTATTTGCTGTGAGTGTATATCATGTATACGGAAAGTTTATATATATACATATATATATATAGATATATATATATATATATATATATATGCATATATATATATATGTATGTGTGTGTGTTTGTGTAAATGTTCTTCACAAGTTATGTGTGTATGGGTGATTTTAGTGTAGCTTGAATTAAATATGGAAAATTGATTTTTCCTGCTTAATGCCGTATACCGGAAATTTTCTTCTTTTTTTTTTTTTGCTTTTTGCATTCTCAATCTCTTCGTTAACTATAAAAATAATTTAAAAAAAAAAAAAAAAAAAAACAAATAGCAAAAGAAAAAGTTCCTTCTATTCCTGTGCTTGGGGACTAATCCAAATTTCGATTTGAGCAGAAATTACCCATGTAAGTATAGAAATCTATTCTTTATCTGTTTTAGTGTTTCTTTTTTCTATCTTCTTTTCTCTTTTTTTTTTTTGGTTCTCTATTCTGATAAACGTTGTCTACAACGACCAACAGTGTTAATGCCCCGGCCCAGCAGTAATATATTGAAAGAAATCACATACTGCTGTGACAGGACAATATCAATGGCAATCGTTTCGTTTCCATTCTTTTATTTATCTATTTATTTATATATATTTCTTCTTTTTTTTTTCTGTATAGTAATTAATTAATAATGTTTTGTGTTTCTCCTTTAAACGTATTTGATTTAAAAAACACTTTTATGAAAAACTAGAATAAATTAAAAATTTCTCTCTGTATAAGAAATAAAGTAAAAAAAAAAAAAAAATTAAAGAAAAGTTCGTTCTACACACATTTTTTGATTTTAAGAAATTGCACGTACGAAATCCAAATCGTTACTGAAAGCCAGACTATGGAATATCTACTGTTTGAGGGTAGATTGCATGCATTCATATGTTCGTGCAATATCTGTACATAGTGTAAGAACTACTTATGTTAGCTGTATAATGGATTCGCTTCTTTCCCATAAACTACTAATCATTCAGCCAAAAGAGTATTAAACATACCGAACAAACAAAAGTTTACATTAAAAGTCCCGTATTTAAAAATTAAGCCAAAATTTTGCGGAAAAAAGAGTCAAAGAGAAAGAGCGTAAACTCTTCTCTCTCATCGAACAAAATTTCATTTATATTCCAGTAAGACAATGAGCGCATAACCCTAACCCTGTTAACAAAATATATTGGAATAAATACTCAACAGGGTTGCATATTTTATATAAACGTTAAAATATCTTAATTTCAAAATAAAAAAGAAAAATAGGAACACGGTATGAATGTCCAATAAGAGTAATCTTTTATAGATGGTTTCGTTTTTCATAAAATAAAAGATATATATTCTGTTGCTTAATGGGTCGATCAGGTCCACTTTAGCTAGTAGAGTTGCGAAATATTTAGCTTAATATTTGCTAAGGTTCGTAAGTTCCTGACGGATATTTTCTACAATTTTTTTTTGGGGAATTTTGCTCTTTTTCATCCATATTTTGGGAGATAAGCATAGGCGAGAAGATCAGAGATACGACTGTCTAAGCCAGTGTTCGCGGACTTAAGCCTCAATTTCAGATCAGACTTTCAGATCTCACCTATGGTGAACTTCTCGGTTAGAGAAGGCGTAATAGTTATCGATTGGGCACACACCCGAGCCGCTCCATATACCCTTTCTTTACCAAATTCTTTCCAATTTTTTGGCGTTTGAATGTTCAAATCTCAATGTCCCTCAACGTACACCATAATTGGTTTTAGCTGGAGTGAAGTGCTCAGAGTGTGCAGGCACAACATTTATCGAGATGGTCACACACCCACGAAACTTCGGCCAGTTCTCATCTCTTTTTCTTTCTCTACTTAATTCCAATCATTACCGTGATACAAGTGTAGCGAATGGGTCACATTAAAAAAAATACATATGTACATTAAAGGTATACAACCTCTATTAGACGAAGATTTCAAGTCATCTTGACCCTGGACTTTTGAAAATACCAAAATTATAAAAATAAGGAGAAAACCTTGGATTTTGTATCACATTGTGTGTTGTTTGATAGGTTAGATGTAAAAATTTACACAATCTGTCCGCCATAATTAAAGGACCAATATACAATCCATACGATATATCGATGTAAAAATCAGATCGTTTCCAATATTCGACTTCTATTATTATTATTGTTATCAATTTAGCGAGAGGTATAAATTCCAAGACTAAAGTCCTCAAGTACTGCCATCTAACGTTATTGAGTTTTACCGCACTTGAGATTTAAACCCACGACTATTGAGTTATTAATCGAGATCCTTTACCTACTCGGCCGCTCAGGGAGATTAACTCTCCCAGAATTTTCTCATGCTTTTCTGCTTCGGGACAAACCATTTCTAAAATAGTTCCCGCAAGCATTAATTAATGCTGCAGTCAGCGAACAGACTTATATTCTGGTCTAAAAGGTTCACAAATATGTTGATATTAGCAACAACTTCAACTAAAATTCCAAGTAAATTTTAAATTAATCATATAAATTTTAATAAAACCCGATAGACTTAGATGCTGGTGCTTTTAAGAGTTTAGTCTTAGAATTTACTTCTGTGGCGAAATTAATAATAATAATAATAATAATAATAATAATTAATTAAAGTAGTTGACAGTGATTTGATAATGTATTTTTCTTAAATTTAATAAGACACATTTGACCGCCCATGTAAGAATACTTGATAGTGCATAACTTACAGAGTTGCTTTTGGCCACATAGGGTAGATTGGATGAGATGATGAGATAGGTATATTGGTATACACATTATCCCATTTAGTCTTGTTTTTCATTTTCTCTCTCGTTTACCATCTATGCTTTCTACACTTATCACAAATAAGTACACTCACAAGTTTTTATTTCGCTTTCTAGAGCATAAGCGCACAAATTTTCTTCGCTGACATGAATTCTCTTTCTCATTCTCTTATTCGTTTTATCGCTTTATAATTCCAGTTGTATATTATTGTAATTTTGCATAGAAATTCTCTTTATTTCTGTTTGTTTCATTATCAAGCGTTTCAAGTGTATCTACAATTTATAGGTGTATTGCTGTATGTATTAATGTTGTGCAAATACCACGATAGAGAACAAGAAATTGAATTAAAGCTTTTCTTTCAAATTATCTCTCACGCTCCCGCGCACTCTTTCTAACTCTGACTAACTTTCCCTAATATATTCTATCTACCCTTAATATATAGTACACACCCTGTATATCTGTATGAAAATAGCAATATCCGTAGTCTATTTATTTGTTTTTGTTCTTTGTTGTGTCATTATTTGGAGATGTCAAGTAACCCATATTCCATATTAGCCGCGAAAACTAAGACTAAGTTTATAGTGTACAAGCAATGGAAAATAGAAGTTCATTCCTTTCTCTTAAGCTCTGTCAATCATTTAGGAATGGATTGGAATTTACGCATGTGAGAAATTTGCTAATTTAGGTTTTCATTTTTTCGGCTTTATGCTGATAAAACTTTAACAAAAGTTTTACTCTTTTTTTTAACTAAAATAAGTTCTTCACTTTAACTCTATTCTTTTGTTTTCTTTCTACCTGCTGCTTTCAAGAGCATTTTTAAAATACTTACAAAGCATCGGAGACTTCGTTAGGGCTTAGCTAAATGCAAATGTAAAGAACTGAAGGCTTACATTTATTGTTTTCCTTTTTCTTTTTTTGTACAAATCATTATTACACCTTGTAAAGAGAGAAATTTCTATTTGTTCCCAAAAGATTAGGTGCAAAAACGCAAGGATTTGAAACAGAGCTACGCCTTAATAATAATAATAAAAAAAAGAACTAAAAACAATATCATAAGGCAAATCCAAACACTATATACCCTACATCATTCCGCCTAATGTTTATTTTTAATTTATTTCGATACGAGTAATCGGTTAGGTAAGAACGGTGACTGCCAAGTCGATGTTAAATCCCAAGTGCAATAGAGTTCACTTTAGTGCCACCTTAAAGAGAGTGCTCACTCGATACAGTCTTTTGGGCACACATCCGCTAGGGGCGGTCGTCTCCTCCCTGCCTTTTTCTCTTTTCTCCCTCTTTGTTGACCATCACCGTGTTACAAAAATAGGGCACATCCTCTGATTGATTGATTACATTAAGAAAAAAAAAAATAAAATATTTTTTGTACTTTCTTCTCAAAACCTAATCTTTTTGGTGGGAGTCCCGATATAAGCGCTGGGTTCAAATTTAGCAAAATTATTTTCTTTGTCACCTTTTTAGTTTGTAGCTACCCGGAAACTATCCGTGGCCCAACAGACACCGACTTTCTCCGCTAATTTCATATGCCAAAATATAAAAGTTTAATGAATTTTTTCAAAAAATTTGGACCGTTACAATGTCCGTTTCATATAACGGTTTGATTATATGCGGAGTAGTCGCCAATGCAATTGAAACCATCTTCAATACCGCTTGTCCTTGGGACGAAATACGTCAGTGTACCGAATTTCGTCAAAATATCTCAAGAACAGCGACTTATTTGTTCAACACAAATACATACGGGCAGACAACAGAGAGACATCGGACAAACGAACAGACAAGCTAATATCCATTTACAAAATGATTCGGTATCGATCGATATAATAAGAGACAAGTCTGTCTACCTAAGTCCCCCTGGACGTTACTTACATCCGCGCAAACTTAGCATATTTTGTAAAAAAATTATATATAAAAAAAATGGTATAGGGTACATAGAGGGGAATTTTGGAAAGAGGAACTCTTAGCGTTGCACTCATACATTACCACATACTTACGAAAGAAGCACACTTTCAAGTGCAATTTATAGGCAAATATATCATTTCTCGACAAAAGTACAGCATACATAACGGATAAATTGCTAATCTAATTTAACCATTAACACTAAATCTTACATTTTTTACATTTTTTTTGGCAACGAAGCATATCACCGTGGGACTTATAAGAGTCAAAAGAACAACATAATTTGTATAATATAAAACATTATAATACACGGTTGATATTTTTACACCCTACACCACTTTATATATTAATTTTGTTCGGACATATGCAACACGCAGAACGGGTCTACCGTGAGACCCACCTTTTATTATGCTAAATGATTCAGAAAATGATTTTCAATTTGCCTGTCCGTTTATATGTCTGTCCCTCTGACGTCTGTTCATGCAAATTTTTGTTCAAGGCACAAATCGCAAATTTTTGATGTGTTACTGGATTTTGGTACACTGACGCGTTTCAACCCAAGCATAAACTTTATTGAAAATGGTGCGGATTGACCTACTTTTTTGACCACTGCTGATACTAAGCCTTATTTTGAAAAGTCATTTATATGAAAAAGAGGCAATTTTCAAAATTTCTCGGCAAAAGTTGGCTAAGTAAAAATATTTCGGCATTCTAAATCCGGGCGAAAACTGTCGACCGGTTGGCCTCTCACAAAAACTGAAAACTGAAGTTCATATGACAGATCTAATCAGATCACAATAGTAATTTAAGATAAAAAAAATTAACTGTACAAAATTTGAACAATTTCGGACTTTTTTTTATCTACGAAAAATGTTGTTTTTTAGGACCGGAAAGTTGTTGTTTTTCATAACAGTAATTTGGTATAAAAGCTAACTGCGCTGAATTTTGTAAATGCACTTCAATTCTTAAAGCTCTTAGGCACAACTATTCTTACGAGAGGTAAGAATAGTTCTGCGAAAATATTTAAAAGCGTTATAGTGGGACGCGGCTCGCCATTAAGTACCATACACAACTTTTCTTAATGCAATTATTCATATAAAGGGTTATATCGGGAGTAAAAATATGACTGAATCCGAACCACTTTCAATAGGGTTCGACCGTACACATAAGTGCACCAAAGTTCAGATCAAACACAATTAGATGGACGGACAGACAGACAAGTCGATTCAGAAAACGATTCGAAATCGATTATAATAAGAGGTAGTTATATGTCAAGGTCCTTCCGGATGTTATTGCGTACATTCACAAAACGTGCGTGTCTGCGCATCAAATCTCATCAAATTATTTCAAAAATTTTAACCTGTTGGTTGAATAAAATTAAGCAGACAGACGGCCGAACAAACTTAAACCGATTCATATGAGGCTCTCTAATAGTTTGCATATGTGTTTCTTCCCCTTTCCCCTCTCTCTCTCTCTTATTGCTTTCATTAGAAAATAATTTTAAAATTTTTAACATAATTACTTTTCCTCTGCCGCCTGTATACGCTCTATGCAACGCTTATCGATAATCTAAAGCATTTTTCTACAGTGATATCAACGATTTAGTCGACGAGTTGTCGATGGTAAGGAAAATTTATGGCTCATCACATGAGTTTTTGCGAAATAGATTACGATCAAAATGGCTACATATAAGCACATACACGTACACACGCACTTTTGATGACAAGTGTAGGTTAAAAAAATTGCAAAAAACAATTTCATTTTAGTACAAGTGTACTCGGATAACCAGTAGACATACATCACTACACACACAATTCAGCATGCCTGCATATACTATATTACATATATGTGCTGGTGTAAATGTCCGAAAAACAACCTGATCAAATAAAACCTCAGTAATGGCTGCAAATTTCAACAGGACAATGGGTGTGCATAACCAAAACCGAAAGAATGTCTTACATCCTCACCAACAGTCTGGTCTGGTCTGCTTTACTTCGCTCCGCTCTGCTCTACTCTGCTCTGTCAACACAATTATCAAATATTTAATGTTCTATATATAGGTGGAGAGTAAGTAAGTGTTGTGCTTGCATGGTTTTCGTATCGTCATCATTTTCTATCTCTTTCTCTCTCTCTCTCTCTCTCTCTCTCTCTCTCTCTCTCTCTCTCTCTCTTTCTCTCCTGCTTTTATAATAACTTTATTAAAAATTGATGAACCCAAACCTTTTTGGATAGAAGAAACTCTGTGTTGCTTAATGCATAGTTGTATGTGCATAACAGTATGTAATAGCGAAACGATGGATACTTGCTAAAGGAAAACACTTACGGGGCTTTTCGGTTGATGTATAAAAGTGTTGAAAATCTTTTTTGAAGCATTCGATAATGAATGATGAAATTTTACTCTAGATATATAGTGCATTTTATCTCTTTGTTTCCTTTTTTATTTTTTTATTTTTATCCTTTTTTCTCTGTTTTGTGTTTGACAACAATGAAGGATTTTTCTTCTTTCTTTTATTTTTTATTTTATTTTTCTTCACGAGTATTACACAAGTCGTGATTTATTGGTTTTTATCTGGAGAAAAGTAATTTTATATATAAATATGTAGGGGATACTACAACAACACTATATAAGTTTGTTTTTAATCCTTTTTATTATTTCCACAACCGCCACAAGCTTTGTTGGCTGGTCATCGGCTGGTTGTTTGGTTGGTTGGTTGGTTGCTAGTTGCTTGATGCATGGACTTTGATTAAATGCTGGAGTATTGGAAAAATCAATTTATTAAGGACATGATTTATTATGTTTTCATTAAAGATGCCATTTGCATTGTGGCATCAATTAGAAATTCAATTATGTCCATCGTTCGAGTACAAGTAAGCAACGAGGGAGAGAGAGAGAAAGAGAGATAGAGTGAGCGAGCGAGAAAGAGAGAGCAAAAATGATGAACAGACAAAGGGGCCTACACAGCCATACAAAACAATTAAATTTTAATTAAGGCAAACATTTGAAAATCATTGCAGGAATATTTTCAAAATTCTTCGCCTTACATAACTCGACAACGTAGCATTAAATGCAGTCATCAATTCGAAATACTACAAAAGGCCATGAAAGTTAGATTTCCCTTCCGATTGGTCGCTTCATTGGGACAGAGGTGTTCTCAGTTTACGTAGTGCTCGATCGATTTTGCCCGTTTTCAACACCAACCTAAGTGCAGGAATTTCCAATGTGTCTGCCAAATTTGCTTGATTTTTCCGGCCAGAAGAATATTTACAACAGCCATCACACCGACGGACAGACGGACATGCTTAAATCGATTTAGAATTTGATGCTGATCAAATATATATATAGACTTTGTGGGATTTCTGATGTTTCCTTCTGGGCGTCGCAAAGGCTTTCACAAAATGAATATACCCCCATCCCTTGATGATGAGAAAAAAGGATGATAGTAAGAGAGAGAGAGAGAGAGGAAGGTGGGCATTTCCGTTTACATTTCCGTTAAATGTTTCTTTTCGTTCATCTCAAACTGTCACACATGGTTACAGAGCGTCTTTTAAGGTCAATTCAAGTCACACCGAAGAACCGCAGAAACGAAAAAAACAATAAAAAGGAGACGCAAATATTTCTTCTGTATGCGTTCGAAATATGCAGAAGCAAACTAAAGCCTAAGCTTAATTCAATTATTTTTAAATAAATAGGAAGCATGTATTCGCTTTGAATCCCTATCACACTTAAAACAAGTACGGAAAAATCGTATCGCCTTGTTTTCATACCCTACACTACTCGTGGTATATAGCCACGAACTTATGCAACACCCAGAAGAGCTTAAGATAGGCACACCGATCGATTTAGAATCTAAATTTCCTAAATTACCTAGATTTCCTAAATCGATCTATCCGCCTGTCTGTCTGCCTGTCCGTCTGATGTCTGTCCATGTAAAATTGTGTTCAAGCTACAGGTAGTAATTTTTGAGATGGATGCTACACAGAAGTACTTCGGTCTAAGGACGAACACTATTGAAAATGGTTGGGGTCGGTTCACTTTTTCGACCGTGTAACGCCCTCTTCTGGAAAGTCGTTATATAGAGAAAATTTATAATTTTCAAAATTTCTCGGTAAAAGTGACTAAGTGTTAATATTTCGACATTGTAAATTGATATGAAAACTTTAAATCGGCTGGGGCGATTTTTTGAAACCCCTCTCATAGAACGAAAATTGAAGTTTATACAACAAAAAGCTATAATGTTTCATGATGAAAATTACATCACAATAGTAAATTAACATAGAAAGATTAAGTTTATCAAATTTGGACCATTTACGCCTATTTTTGAATCCTGCACTATAAAAGGATTTCATGAAAGTTGTTGTCTATTACAGTTGATGTGTACCTTTTGGTATATTATTATTAAAACGAGTAAATAACAATACTAGGCGAAGTGGTGTAGGGTATGTAATAGTCTGCGTCGCGTGGCTACAATGTTCTTACTTCCTTTTTTTTTCGTTGTATTTGCTGATTCTCGAAATACCATAAAGAGACGTATTGCGTTAGCTTTTTAAATGGCTTCTATGGTTTTACATGAGTTCATAAGTTCAACTTCATCAGAGTAGTTCTATGAGTTTTCTAAGCATTATGGGAAACTGATAGAAGTCCCAAAATGCATGCAGAGTGATATAACCTGTTTTTCGACAATACTTATGAATTTTGAGTAAAAGCTTATCGACAAGGATATTTTTCTTGTTTTTTTTTTTTTTGAGTGGTCATAGATATGCTCAGAGTAACAGCCGGAAGGCAGTAAAATCTAGTCCCACTTCTATGCTATGCTTTATTTTGTTAAATCTCTCATGCTATATATTGCTGAAAGTTACAAACGTTGCAATCGCTTTAGTACACTATTGCATCCATCAAATTGGATAAGATTTCATTTCTTTTTTTGAAAATATTTACATTGTGTGTTATATTAAATATACATAAGATATATCAAGTTACGTTAATACGCACTTTTAAGAAATTTTTATGGCTACACACACCGTGGTGGGTTTTTAAAAATAAAAAGAAATGCGGGTCTTGATTGATTCTCTTTATTCCGATATTATGTTGATAAAGAAACCCGTAAAATCTTTACAGGAATATTTGTTTAACATCTATCATCCGGCGGCAGACTATCACAATATTTTTTTCGTATTTTGCTAAATAGTGAGAACTATTTATTAAAATCCAAAACGATGATTATTTTCCATCCGTAAGGAATTTTCATAAATACTTGGACATTGATTTTATTCTTCTTGTTCTTCATCATCGTCTCCACCCAAGTATGCTTTCATCAAACCGGGTGGTATCTCGTATTTTTGGTTAAATGTTAAAAACTACAAAATAAGAAAAAAGAAGAAAAAATCAATCATTAAAATTGTTTAAAGAAAATCTGTTTTTTATTAGGTGCTTGCATGTGCTTTGATCATTTTTTCATATGAAACCGCCATTTATTGGTACAATATATATTAATGCAAATGTTTTCCATCATTTTCTACAATCTTTTCCAATTTTCCTGGCAACATGGTAATTCCCTGTTTGAAGAATGATATTGTTTTGGCAGCGATCCAATCATTAGCCCATTTTCCCACTTCTTAAACATTTCGAAATTGCGTAACAGCCAAGCTCAGTTCTATCGATCTAAGCAAATGATAATTAGAAGGTGCTATATCTGATGACTATGGTGAGTGCGGCAAAACTTCCAATTCGGGCTGCAACAGTGTATCCCTGGCAAGTCTTACAACGTGTGACCGAGCGTGCTCACGCAAGAAGAGGATGACTTTGCGTCTGTTAATTCCTATTGCGCAACAACAGCAGCTTGTAATACACCACACCTCGCTAATTCCCTCATGTGCAAAGCATGGCTTTATGGCCATAATATTCCGCTTCGATCTTGATGGCTCTCCTGGACTACTAACCCGTTCTTTGAGAGTTCGGAGAGGATTTTCATTCAACAAGTGTTGCAATTCATTATCTTCGAAACTTTTTGGCCCACCTGGCCGTTCTTTTAAACCCACAACTGGGATGCGATAGGGCAGGATCACCGTAAAGCTTCTAAAAACGTTTAACGGGCGTCGGGAGCAAATGCCGAAAACGCAATACTGAGTGTTCCATGATTAGCGTCTGTATACATTGAATAAGTCAATAATACTGAGAGGGAAACTTTTATTTTATGTAGAAAAAGATAAAAATCATTGTTGTTTACTACAACACTTCGCTTACTTTACCATTTTCAATAATAGATCAAAATACATGCAAGCATCTATTGAAATACCTTTACCTTCCTCGGACGAATTTTAATAATAGGATGCTGTCTAAAGTCAAGGCATTCACACCTCATTCGTTTGCCAGGAAACCTTCGTAAAAGAAATTAAACGTTTTACTAATTTTAATATATGTCTTACAGAGCTTGCTGGTCATATTTTTCTTTGGGCTCCGATGGTAGGAGCTATCGGAGCAAAAAGATGTCTTTAATATATGCCCACACATTTCCCTTGTCTGCCTTTCTAATTTTATCAAAATTATTTTTCCCATTTCTGTGGAAACTTCATTTGGTCTAAGTTTATCAATGAACGAGGACCGAAAAACGCTTATAAATTTTCTTGACATCACTGAGAGGAATAGCAGGTCTTGTCTGGAAATAAGCACTAGCCACTGATCAATGATTATGTACACTTTTCTGCAAATATTGAACTCTTTCGTTTTCGGGGCCCTGACGACAACAATAAATAAATAAATAAAAACGAAGACCAACTCAGTAGTTCGGATGAACATTTCTGTTTATTGACACAGAAACAATATTTCAATATTTGTAGATCTTTTAAAGATCAGTCAGAAGATGGAAGTATATAGCCTAACCTAGTTTCTTCTTCCAGTTTTCGGTTGTCCCGTTTATTAGTGATGTTCCGAGTCTCCTACGTTATAACTTGACAAAGTAATTCTTTTTTGAAAATAGGGATCGAAGCAAATGAAAAACTCTTTACCGTATAAATCGCTATAATGATAAATCTGAAATGTGTCCGTCTGTCCACGTTTATATGCCTTTTTAAATATTTCTTGTTACTTACTATCTCAAAGAAATGAAAAAGGATTGGAAAGCATTTTTTAATTATACACTTGGAGCAGTCCATTTTAGCAAAGTTACTGATGGCTTTGCCAACAAAACGTTTTAGATAATCCTCTTTCAAAAAAAATTTTAAGGAATTGTAAAATACCTCCTACTTGAATTTGTTTGAACTTATTCTATAAAGTCTTAGATCGATATTTTCTATAAATTATTGAAAGCCAATTTTTGAACATCACTTTATCATGTCTGCTTTTAAATTTGATTTGAAGCTTAAGCTGATCAAGAATACATTTTGTACGCTCCTACCCTACCAATTATTTTGAATATATTTTTGAATATTGTTATCGGGATGAATAGTTCTTCAGTAACGGAAATAAAAAGAAACTTACCTTATATCATCACGAGTAAAAAGTGATCGGACAGTCCACAATACCGCACCAACAATTCCAACTTTTAGTATCACTATCATTGGCCATAGCTTAAATTTATTAAAATAAAAGAGAAAATGTACATATCATTGATCATATTTAGAGTTCAGTTCTGTTGGGAATCTTTGCTATTTCCTACGTTCTGTATAGTCCATTTATATATTCAGCTATCTAAGCTACATGCGATGTTTTGCCGCGCAAAAAAAGATAGAAACTTTAAATGATTTCTTTAAGTTCGAACCAAAACCGCTTTTAACTGTTCTAGGACAATTGACAACAAAACCAAATGGAATTAGCTTTTGCTCTTTTTTCTTTCGAAATATGAAGATTAAGTGGATTAAGCGATAAAAATCAGACTACTTTTTTTTAAAGGCTAAATTTTCATCTTCTTCTTATTGAATATTCAGCGAATCAACAATCACAGGTGTTTATTGTTACATTATAAACAGCTGTTTCGACATTCTATATGAAAGCTCGGAGTTTTAACGAGACGTAAAGTAATTAAAAACCAAAAAACACCAAAAATTAAAACAATTTAATAACAAATATGCTTTGGATCAAGATGAAATTCTAACTTCTTCGAAGTATGTTCTATTTTCCGTTCTCTAGAATCAGAAATATACGATAGAAATCTAATAGAAACGTGACTTATACCTTCTTATTTGCAGCTGAGGTTCAAAATTTTATCATATTTACATCTGCAAAAGCATAAACATCTTAATCGATAAATCTCACGAGATATTTGTTTGTGCAAAGTATTGCAAAGGGTCAAAATATTGTTTAGGTGCCTTAAAAAATTAATCTCTAGTGTCCAGCTGTGGTACTTCAGATTTACTATACATGTTTTTTTGCAACTTTTTAATATCAAAGCGAAAAACTACATATGCTCAAGACGACCAAAATTAATTATATAATTTTCTTCGTGTCGTAAATTTTATAAAATTTTCATTAAAAAGTTTACTGGTCTCCTCACAAAATACGCAAGGGTTTTTCTAGGCAATTTTTAGCCTTCAAGATTAATTTTCTAAGAAAAATTAGTGATTGTTTGCCAGGATACTGTTTGTGCGTTTTCAATATCCTGCCTTCAAATGACGAGAGCGTAAAATCTTAGTTTTAAGCGAAACACAAACCTACGCTAATTTTAATTAAATTCGCAAGTTTTTAGGATCAGGACTGTATGCAGTTATCCTACGTTAAACATTAACTTCCTTTCAGCAAAAAGTCACAAAAAACAGGAAATTCCCATAAAATTCACTCATTGCCTAGCGAGTAAATGTACACACAAAGCGCACTACTCTAAGGACCAAAACTAAACCGGTATTAATTAGCAGAGCAAGTAATAATCACTCAATAATTTGTATATATTATGAGTGAGATACGCTTGCGCTCTCGTAACACATCGCTCTAGCGATCATTCCTTTAATTTCGCTTAAGGAGTAAACATCTTACAGGGAGGGCAACAGCATTGAAAGCAAAGCTATTCTCAAATATTGTAAACTCTGTTAAAACAACGAAATAAAGAAAGAAAACAAATAAACAAATGTCATTTTCAGTGAATATGTTTAGTGTATTCTCTTGTTGTTGTTTTGATTACAAATATTCCTTTTGTTTTGGTAACTAAGCAACCGCAAAAACAAGGCGCGTTGTTGTTTATTTGAAATTTTTAGCGAAAACAAGGCATAGATTATTTTTTTTCAAGAAAATCACGAAAAAAATAAAAAAAATAAGACAAGTAAACCACCAAAAAACCTGTGCAAAATTTTGATAGAATTTGTGGAAACAAAATTTAGTTTTACGGAAAATTGTAGTGAAAAAAAGAATAAGGAAAACAGTAAAAAAAAAAAACAAACGTAACCTACACTTAACCTCGAAAACGTGTTAAGACCCGTTAAAAAAAAATCTCTCTTGCGGTGTGACCAAGAAATGCATACACTTAAAGAGGGTTCTACTACAATGTTACAACATCATCCCACCGCTTTGCCACCGCCCATGCGGCCGCGTATAAAGGAAGAAATATCTGATAATTTCTTTTATTCCCACAGTAACCCCATTGATAATGCTGCCGCCGCTGCGGCAGCAGCTGCTGCCGGTCTAATAGATCATAGTAGCCTTATCGCATCGTTAAATAGCAACGTGGCCGCAGTGAATGGTACTCTAACGACGGCGGTATTAAAGAGTGCCTCGGTTGCTCAACAACAACATCATCACCAACAACAACAGACAAATGCCGCTATCGTCAATAATCAAACGTCGAATCAACAAAATGTAAATGCATCCGTTAACAGTAATACAGTAGCCGCTGCTCAGCAGCATTCAGCAGCTCAACAGGCAACGTTAGCCTTATTAAATGGTACGTCTGCCAGCAATACGCAAACAAATTCTAATGCCTCCAATGTCAATGGTCAAACGAATCAACAGCAACAACAGCAAACAGTCGTCGGCGGTCAAAATGCCGTAGTAAAAGCCACAAATTCGGGACGATCTACCCCTAACAATAGTGTTAATGGTTCGGTGGCATCTGATCCTGCACCCGGTAAATTATTTGTTGGCGGCCTTAGCTGGCAGACGTCAGCTGAAAAACTTAAGGAATATTTCAATATGTTTGGCACAGTAACAGATGTGCTGATCATGAAGGATCCTGTCACACAGGTAAGAGCCTAGCGTAGCCAGTCAATTTGTAATATATTTTTTTCTTCAATTGTTTTTTTTTTTTTTTTTTTTGATATTTTCATTATCTTCTCTTTTTCTTAATATACCATAAAGCATATGCCTTTTTTCTGTTTTTGTGTTTTTTTTTTCTTTACCATACTTAAGGTATAAATTTACTTGTATGTTTTCATATGGAACGAACGATCCTACTAGTTTCAAGATCAATGAAACAATTCTATCCTACTTATTATAAATATATAATGCAATGTACGGTTAATGTTCAACAATTTCTTAAGCATCAAAAGCGACAGCTGGTTAACATGATCTTTAAGGAAAAAAAGAAAAAAAGAAGAACAAGAAAGGTCTCGTTAAGATATTTTCCTATGAAAGACTTACAATTCTTAAGAAGAATAAAGAAATATAAGGTAACAACAAACTATTGATTGATTACCAACGAAATATGAGCGCGTACCTGTATAAGAGTATATACAGCAATGTATTACTTTAAACGCACTTATACATGGTATTTAGAAAAGTTCCGCCTTTTAAACTAAACCTTATAGAAGGTCATCTTAAGTAAGTTTGTTATAGATTTTATTGCGCTCTACTAAATTAGTGGAAATCCTTGAAGAATATTTCGATGGTTCTTCTATCTTCAATATTTAAAATATAAAACGGAAATGGGAGGCGAATACTTTTGACTATCTAATCTCCATCGGTACAGAGTGGGAGGAAGGAAGCCTTTAATTTTATACAAAAAAATGGATCCTTTTTCTTAGATATTAAAAATATTCAATAAAATTTCCTTTGCAGTGTCTTAATAATTGACTGCAAGCCAGACTATGCTTGTAATGCATTTCATACTGTATGCATTTTTACCCACTTTTGGAATATATCTAAGAAAAATAAGTAGAAGCGCACTTCCTCAGCTACCTCTTGTTCGTAAGCAGCAAGAGATTCCGACACAATTTCATCACAAGTGCCAAATTCAGGAAGAGATTTCATAAGATTGATAGAATTTCGATCAGCGCAAGCTGTACGTGTCCACTGTTTGTCGTTGAAACGTTGACGGATGTAAAAATGCAGATGTACACCTATTTAATGGGCGTCGCAAATGCCATCCGCAACGGACAGAGATATGGCCGCATTCAATTACCTCGCAATAAGGAAAACGAACCTAAAAATTATATTGGACTTTGGTTTAAAGTAAGGGCGAACTACTTTTCACTGCGCAGGCGATTCAAATCAAAAAAGTGAATATTGAAGATTCTCTTCAAAGAGAGAAAAACTTCTTTACCTGTACCGCTTTGACATCAGTACGGATTGGAAAATACCGTAGCTGTGTCTCTCTGATTCTCTTGAATTTTTGTGCCAGATAGAAATGAAATGTTCGACAGTCTTCACAATCGGCTTCAACTGAATGAATTCACCCAGTCCCTCCTGCATTATTAAAATTTGTCTCAATACTCATTGAAGGCTCTAGTATTACAACACTTTTATAATTCATTCGTCACTCGCCTCTTAGCACTAGCGAGATGATCTAGAAACAGTTATCAAGAACGATACCAGATATTACCTATGAGTCAAATTTCAAATGAAAAGGATAAAAAAAAAACCTGTCATTTTCGTTTAGTTTTGTTGTTGTGTTGTAAAAAGAGAAAAAATTCGAGTTGTGTTAGGCAATGTGGCGTAGGGTATTTAAAGGTCGGCTGTAATGTTCTTACTTGTTTTCATTTTACTTGTAGGCAAAAGAGGAAAATCGGCGAAATAAAGGCGATATTTTTTTTTTCGATTCTTGAACAGAGAAGGAAATAGCATGCTAATGAAGAGGGTGGGTGGAGAAGGAGGGGGGGGGGGGGTCTTCTAAATTCCGACGGCACTCGAAATATCCCATTAGCTGAAACATTGGTAGTTAACAGAATGATAAAATCTTCACCTTTCACCTTAATAAATATAAACATCTTTGTATGACACATAAGTGATCCAATGCAGTTGAATTTTAAAGTCATTTTATTAATGATCATCGAGTGTCAAAAATAATAAACTATTAAATTAACAAACAGGTGACTCTTCAATTTCTTTGCTTCGTTCATGAACTGTTTGTTATTGTGTAGTTTTTAACGTAATCTTTTCGTTTTCTTATCACATGGACGAGTCTTATAGCACGAGCTGTACATATTATAAATAAACAATCGAAGAAGCCACAGCAACACACATCACATATATAAAGAAAAAAGCTATTTAAAAAATTTTCTAAAAAAAACGAAAGCCTTAAATAAAAAAATATAATAACGTTACTCTAACTGAATATAGGATATTAACATCAACAACAACAATAACAATACTGGCAGTAACAAGAAGGGGGGGGAACACATTTCTGCTTAATAACCGAAACGGCAGCTGCATTCATACTCCTCCCTAACTGCTACATTGTCAGCATTTAACTATACATGCATGCTTGCGCGCGTGCGTACGTGCGAGCGTGCATACGTATTGTGTGTGTGTTTGTATATCTACGTGAATATCCTTTTTAATACCATAGCAAAGAGAATTACGGGTATTTTGAACGCATCTGTTCCAAAAAAAAAGAAAAAAAAATTCTTTTCAATTTTACTTTTATAACTGAACGGGTTTGTTCAGCACAACTCGTAGAAGTTTTCAAGTTAACTATGTATGCGCATGTGCGTTTGCTTGTTTGTTGTATAAAAATTTAAATTTTCGCTTTGAGTAACCGTTTTAATGACCTATTATAGAATTTATATGATAGATAAATGAAAAAGAACATGTGCTGGTTAAAAAACAAGTTATAAGGAATTGTTGAACTTAAAAATAACACACAAAAGGCGAGAGACAATGAGTTATTTAAACTTTTCCAAAAAGAAACAAAAAAAAAAAAAAGTTGTTTTCTCTTCATTTTCATTGAAAATAATTTTAACTAGTTTTTAAGAATTTGATGAATAATATGATGAATTTCTCTGCTGAGTGTGTGTCCTTTTAAAAGAAAATCAAACAGTTATACTTTACCTATATATATAATACGTTTTACAATCAATTCTTCAATATATTATTAAAGACAAGAAAAAAGAAAGAAAGAAAAAGAAAAAAGCAGGGAAAAAACTTAAAACTGGATTTCCTGTCATTTTCGCTCAACAATTTATAATAATATGTGGCTAAGCGTTTGAAAAGCGAACCCAACGACCACGAACACAATCCTGAAAGAGTACTTATAGAGTCTTATAGACGATATATATATATATATATATATATCTATGTGCGCGCGCGCGCGTGTGTGTGTGTGTGTGTGTATGTGTATGTGCGTGCGTGCGTGCATGAACGTGAACGTAAAGGTGTCCATGTATGTGTTTACCTGGCCTGGAATGCATTATATAAAGCACCAGCGCAGCTGTTTGTTAAAACCTAATAATTTGCCAAAGCGGTAGCCGAGCAGCCTAGCGAGGAAATAGCAAAAAAAGAAAAAAAAGAACACACAACAGGACTCAAATGACACATGAAAGAAAGAAAACTGCAAGCTGCACTTAATGGTAAATGGCAACAACAACAACGATAACAACAAGCACAACAACAATAAACAGTAACATCAGGGGCACATTATGCGAAATATTCTACTGCCAAGACAACCCTAACTGGTATTTGTTGTAACTTAATCAACCGTAGAAAGATACACACACACATCTATATATAAATATATAAATAAATTCACATACACACACATTCTGCAAAGCCTATAGGTACCGAAAAAAAAAAAAAATACAAATTTATTTCATCCTTTCATAGTTATAGTTTAATAAATACATGTATATATATATATGTATATATATATATGTATATATATATATATATATATATATATGTTTAGAATTTTTTGGTTTGTGTTTTGTTCCTTCGTATACATACAAAAAATTTGGTATTTATTAAAAGCGGTCAGTATATTATATACATGTATAACACAAAAAAAAAAAAAAAAAATGAAAATATTGTAAAACTTCGATCGTATTATATACACATATACTATACAATAACGAAAACGTATATTTGACGCCTTAAGGCGAATTTTTACATATTTGCCACCCGTCCTGTCAACGTTTCACTCGCGATGATTTTGATGATTTTTATCCTGAGCTATTCGATAACATTGTATATTAGACGCAGATGTGTTTTGTAAATAGCACAGCGACAAAAAAGTACCGGGAAAATAACAATTTCTTAATTCATTCACTGGGCCCTTTTCATTGTTTGCTCCGTTTACAGGAGAAAAAGTTCGCAGAGGAAATTGAAATTATTTAGAAGTTTTCTATAGATGCTTAAAGAGAAGACTAGCATGTTTAGTCACTAATGATATCATTAGCTCGACTTTTGGCCTGAAACTGCTCAATAGGAATAAAAGAAATTGTATTGTTTAATGGGTTGCGTGTGCCACAGACTGCGTTAATATCGCAAGCCTATTCAGCAAGGTTTAATAATGAACCCCCTAAGCAATCATTGGCCTGATAGCGGCACCCACCCAAAGCGCGAGTTTGATGATAGCAGTGGGTAACTCAAATGATGCGAAAAACTCTGGCTCGGTGGTGGGCAATTGAAGGCAAAACTCACTCTTATCAGATGTGTAGATTCATGCTCGGAGCGCTCAGTTTGTTTTTTCACATTCTATGTGCTATGTCCTTCCGTGGGGGCAAATTTTTTCCTTTCTGATTCGCATCTTTTGTAATTATAAATAAACAGCTCCCGGTACTATACGATTAGGGCCTTTTACAGCATTTTCAACTATTTTGAAAAGAATTTTTGATCCTAATGCGAGCAGATAATCTGATACTTTTGAATATCTTACATGACGATTCATGGCACTTTTCCTGCTAGTTTTTACAATTCCAAATATAAAAATCCCGGTACATTTTGGTTCGAATACATTTAAAACGTTCACGATGGTCTGTTATCGAGATGGTGAATTTTGGAAGGACAATTCCCGTCACTTTTTGATCTTAATTTGAATTGATCTTCGTCGATTTTGAATATGTTTAATAACTAGTGTCATTTCTTCCAATACTAGTTCGCAGCACTTTCTCCCCAAATTGAAACAACCAATTCCCTACACTTTCTGATCCGGATACATTTCAGGCATTTACATAACTCTAAATAATTTTGAAAATCCAATTCCCGGTACTTTTTGATTTTAACGCATTTAAACAGTTCCGGCACTTTCCGCTCTTGATACTTTCCACAGTATTTTCTGTAGTCCCGATACTTTTAGATCCGCATGCATATCAATATTCCCGATACTTTTCCCGGCACACTTTGGCTCATGGAAAATGCATTTAGAATATTTTTCCAAAGCGGCCATCTTAAGTGACCGAGCCTGTGTGGGTGGGGGTGGCAAATATGAAAATATTAGAAGTACTGTGTATTCTTACACATAACAACAATACTTGCTCTGCTCTGCTGTTCTTGTTTATTATTTAAAACCCTGTTTGTTTTTTCTTTAACATAATAATAGCGTATAACCATAATATGATAATAACGCTTTACAATATGCTCTATAGTTTATATAATAATAATAATAATGATAATAATAATAACGATTCTCGTTCCATCGATTAAATGTATTTTTGTATTTGCAATAAAATTAATTGTATTCACACGCATAAACGCATATCATTATTATAGTATCATGAACAAATGTAAAATTGAATTAAAAAAAAAAAAAAGCAACAACGTAGGCCTACTTACTACTACTACTTACTTACTATCTATGCATTACGTATTGCGGTAATTTATTAATTTTTTAACTTAGGCTTAACAAAATCTTTTTCTCCATATCTATATCCACTATATATATATATATATATATAGATATATATATAGCTACATATATACATAAATGTGCATTAATTTATACTTGAACCTATCAAGTTTCTTCTTATGAATGTTTTCAAATTAATATCTTATATATATATATATATACCCCGTTGCGCCCCCCCCCCCCTCTGATCATATTTTGTGTAAACGAGTGTTATCTTAACTTAATTTTGGTTTTATTGTTATTATTATTAATAATTATATTGTTATTGTAATGTTGCAAGCAGTAACCTTTGAATGAATCATTTCTATATAAAAATCCTTCGTACAATTAAGTTAACACAAACATCTATAAGAACGTACTCTCTCACATACTCTCTCGTATATACATATATATATATATATATAGATAGACAGGTAGATATATATCTATAGTGTTTAGTGAATTAATAGTGAATAGCAAAAGTTCTCTGTATAGCGTTGTCATACATATATATGTATGTATATATATATATATAGCGTCAAGATTATCATTATTCTTGTAATTACAGAATCAATGCTTAGGTTAAAAAAAAGCTTTAATTAAATGCAAAACAAACCAGTCTCCCAATAATGATCAAGGCCGTTATGGCTTTTGGGTAAAGAAGAGATATACATATATATATAGATATATATATAGCTTATGTATTTACTGAACATTCAAATACTTATACAGATGTTTCATTAGTTAGCCGTAGTGTTATTCTCTTCCTTTCAGCGAAACATGAATCCGATGGGGAATCATTCGTCGTCTTCATGCTGCATTTTTTTTAACTTTGGGGTCCATTTCAACTCATTTTTTTAGGTATCCAATTTTATTTTAAATAAAACTAAAGCTTAAATATTTTATGCATATAATATTAATGTAAATTTGAATTAAACTTTGCGTGTCTTAGCTACTGTCGTAGGAACCGTGCGAAGGTGAAGGAACTTTTGATCACAGTGTTAACTATATCTCATAAATTCTATATATTAATTGGTGGAATTAATGCGCGGTTGTCTCTTGACTCGCGAGTATCGTACAAACTGATGCATTTTAGTAGAAGTAGATATATATTATGTGCATTTCGAAAGTTAGGTTAGGTAGAAAACAAGTTAAAACACTATAGTGGCCCTGGGTGCACCATTAAATATACTACACCACGCTGCAGTTATTCATATAACCAAGTTTCAAAATAAGGCGCTTTATATGGGAAGTCGGCGAAAAAGTGGTCTGATCCAAAGCATTTTCAATACCGTCCGACCTTAAGCTAAAGCGCATCGGGTGCACGAAGTTTCATCGGAATATCTCAAAAAACGTAACTTGTAACTTGCTCCGATCCAGACCAGTTTCAATAGCGTTCGATCTTCAGCTAAACCACATCAGCGTGCCAAATATCATCAAAAAATCTGAAAAATTGTTACCTGTAGGTCGAACACCCCTCGACGGACAGACGTACATTGACGATTTCATTAAGCGAGCGAAAGACAAATCTAATCCAATATACTTTCATTCCCGATTTCTCATATCAAGTCAGCAGCTTTTCTTTGATGATGATTTCCATAGGAAACACGGTGCACAACACTTGGGTGAAACCTCAATAGTGGCTGGGCACAAACTGGCTTCAAAAAATTTTTCTAAAATGTGGATCTATCTCAAACCGTTCTCGATATTTCATAAATTCCCAAAAACTTGATATGTCCTCATCACACATAGTGTATAGGGTATGTCAAACTGCATTTGCTTTATACATTAATTTTGTAAACTATTATTATTTGTAGTCGACTTGATTCGCTAAACTAATAATTCTTTAGAGTAATTAGTACATAGAACCATTTTTCTACATAGTTTTGCTTAATCGAAAAGAGAAACTTTATATTTTAGTTAATGTTTGACAAGAAAAAAAAAAATTTTTTTTTGCTTAGAAAAATTATAACTATTTTTTATCGGAAATATGAAAAGCGATTCTAATCTAGATTAGATATATTTGTTTTGACCTAAAGTAGGATATAAAAATAATTAAAAATATCATAAATAGGATTCGTTAAATTGCAATAGAATTTTTACTGGGATATTTGAATTGTTTTTTATATTTTGAAAGTTTCTGAAAGCTATCGTATATAGTCTACAACTAGTTTAACATGAAGTTTCTGAAAGCCTGCAAGTAGTTTGACACGAAGTTTTGTATACAATATCTAATCGGTCCAATTTTAAAGGATATAGGCTTTTAATCTATTCAAAATTCTAACCCGAGATGATGATCACCATTTTCCTAATGTTCGCATTTAGTTACCAGAAACAATCGTTAGATAACCTTTCTTAATAAAACCTAATCCTACGCATAACCTTATAATATTTAAGCTTTGGTTTCTTTTCCCATTCTACATAAATTAGTCAAATTTTTGTTTTGTAATCATATACAATTCCTCCTGTCGACCTTTTCCGAATGAAAATTCTTATTTATTATACCCAAACCTCAGGCGAACGGAATAAATATCCGTACGAAGAGCTTTTTGAATACTGACTAAAGTTGCAAGCACAACTATTCGGTTAGACCGATTTGTCCATCCACCATTCGTAAAAGTTCTGAAAATTTCATTGTGACGTCTCGAACTGTCGAGATGTCCAGATTGATCAGTTGCAAAAATCGTTTAAATGCCTACTTACGTCCGCTTGCCTGTCGATGTAAATGTGTATTCAATCTATAGGTCGCAATATTTGAGCTGTTTTTTAATGTTATTTTTGCTATAAAAGAAATGTTCGTGTAGATCTGTCTTCTCCCTCATCTCGTTCTGCAACTCTGGCTTCGATAAATGCAGAAAATCCCTAACAATCTTTTAAGGAAAAGTATAAGAAATGAATAATACGCCTTAGAGGCATTTGTCTCGAAACTACTAGGGCGTGTACTCTTTTCAGTACACGCTATAAGCGAGATACAGTTTAATAAATTAATTATTGTAATAATTAAGCCATTCAATGATATTTGCAACGTTGTATTGAACGTGCACTTATATGAGTACACGCAGTTTTAATATATATACATTTTCCCACATAAACATAAAAAAAAAAAAAAATATCCACAATTATTGTAGTCGTACATTAGTAACTGCCTCAATTCAGACGTACCTTGTCCAGGAAAGTATTGAAATATAATTTTCTTTAGTGAAACATGGTGGAAGGAAAGATTTCATTGAAACATTATTTATTAACGAAAAATTGCTTTTCCTTGTTCATTTGTCATCCAAGGGGCTCTATGGCCAGGAGTGAAGGCAACATGCCAAGTGTAATTAAAAAGCCACTTGCCTAGGAGCTTACGTAAAAACCAGCCCCTGCTTTATTAGGCTATTACAGGCGCGGGCTAGCATTTAAAATTATAAATTATAAAAAGCTTCTGGTTCGTAAAGATCGTATAGAGTTTCGTAATAGAAAGCGTGATCGATCAAAAGTTCGGCAATTAAATTATTTTCAATGTTTGTAACTTTTTCTAATTTTCGTAAGCAAAAAGCCGAAATTGCTTTTATAAAAATCTTTATGCTTTTGCTAATGGGTATAATAAATACTATATTGGAGAGCACAGATGATTATTATTATTATCCTAGTCTTAGTTATTAATATTTAATGTTGATTGCGAAAAGAAAAAACAAAAAATTGTAATATTAGAGTGATATTTACATACAAACAATATTAAAGAAATCTTATAGAAATTAATAATTATTTAATTAAATCGTGTAAAATTTAGAAAAATTAAAAAAAAAAACAAAAAAAAAGTTCAAATTAAAAAGCAAAGTTTTTGTTGATAAGCAAGTTGTTAAGTAAACTTAGTAAAAATATATATGTATTTAACTAATTGAATTAATTGTAACATGTGAAGAATAATATATAAATACACTTATGGGAAAAAGGAATTTATTGTTATCTACTAATGTATTGATTATTAAAAAAAAAAAATATCTAAAAATAGAGAAAAAACAACCACGATTCATCATTAAACACCCTACACCTTACACTGTGCAATTATTCATATATAATGGCTTTTCACAATAAGTCTTCATATGGGATGTGGTTGAAAAATTGGTCCTATCTGAATCATTTTCAATAGCCAAATATCTCGAAAATTACAATGCATTAAATAAAAGAAAACAAGACGGATAGACAAGCTTAATACTAATACTGAATCGATCGGTTTACGCTCTATTTCAAGTCCTACGAAAGGGACAGACGGACGGACAAGCTTAACACAACTCACGTAAAGATATTGATTCGATCAGTTGGATTCGAAAAGGTCCGCAAAAGTTTAGTATGCCTTTGTGATGGTGTAGGGTCAAAGAAACACTGCTTTTTATTATATTTTTTAGAAGAAGTAAAGTTATTCAATATTTCATACTACTTTGCCGCAATTAAACGAGAAGTTAATTAAAAATTATTATAATTATTGTAAATTATTGAATATTATGCTCTGTAATATGTTTTCTATCTCTCTGTCTCTCTCTCTCTCTCTCTCTCTATAGAGAGAGAGAATATATATATATTTTTATATATATATATATATAAACGTATATTTAATTTGTAAATATGTAATAATCATTTAATTGCTAATTTCGTTAACTCTATAGGGTATAAATGTTTGAGCAAAGAATTTTAGAAGTTTTTTTAAATCTATATTTTTTTTTTTGTTGGGTTCAATTGTTTAAAAATTTGAAAGAATTTATCATGTACTTTTTACATTAGTTATATATTTAATCAAATTAGCTAAATAATATTTAACAAAGAGAACACTGAGATGAAGTCGACTTAAAACGACAAAGCTATAAAAAAATGCTTTATATATATATATATATATATAT
>NW_023998444.1:854543-889837 GCF_014805625.2 Glossina fuscipes
ACATTAGTTATATATTTAATCAAATTAGCTAAATAATATTTAACAAAGAGAACACTGAGATGAAGTCGACTTAAAACGACAAAGCTATAAAAAAATGCTTTATATATATATATATATATATATATATATTTTTTTTTTTTTTTAAATACATTCTTTAGTTAACAATAATATAATGTCTAATAATGGCACATGTTAGATGTGCTTCAGTGGTAGAGAAAGTATATCTCACACTATCGAACACATTTTTGTAGCATTAATTAAAAAGAAATTTAAAAACATATAAAAACAAGTAAAAGCATTATAGTGGGCTAGAGTCCACCATTAAATACCATCCTACACCACCTTGTAATTATTCAAAATAAGCTCTTATGTGGGTACCGGTCGAGAGGTTGTCCGATCCGAGCCAATCATCGATAGCGTTTATGGCCGCGTAACCAAGTCTCATTAAAGTATATCATTGATTGAACACAACTAGACTGTCTGACAGACGAACAGACAAGCTTAAAGCAAATCAGAAATAGATAGTTAGGCGATTGGTATAACAAAAGGCTCTGTTCTTCCTAAGTTCTCCTGGATGCCGCATACATCCACACTTCGCATAACATTGTAGCATGTAATTGGTGTAGGGTATAACAAGTAAAAATAATACTATAAATGGCCATGGTGCACCATTCACTCAATACTCTACATCGCTCCACAGTTATTCATATAACAGGCGTTATATGGCCAGTAGTCGAAAAGTTGTCCGATCCGAATGATGTTCAGGAGCATTCATCTTCGAGATAGTACACGTCAGTGTATTAAACTTGATCAAAATACCTTACAAATTTCGGCCCGTATGTTAAATAAGCTACACAACCAGATGGACAGACAAGTTTAGATCAATTTTTACTCACAAGTGGTGTAGGGTAAGATATAGTTGCGACGATTTAACACGAAAAAGCTCTAATAATCAATAACGGTGTTATAATCTCGTCTAAGGGCGAATTTTGATTGAATACCCATCACCTACACATCATGCGTAAACTCCATCAAGTTTTATCTTAATGGTATGCATATCTATTAGTAGCCAGTCGTTCAAAAAAAATCTTTTACGTTTGTTTTAGATTATTGAAGAAATTCTTTTAGAGTTGTCATCTTTTCGAACAAATATGCTTTTGTGAGATTGGGGACCAGAAATATACGTATCAAATTAATCCATGAACGCCTTTTAATGTCTCTGTAACACAATTATCCTTTAATACGATCGACCAATCTTGATGGAGAGGCGGGTAGAGAATGCCAAAATAAATAGTTAGATCTCTCTCTCTCTCTCTCTCTCTCTCTCTCTCTCTCTCTTTCTTTCTTTTGACCTGAAAAATGTTGCCTCGCTAGAATGAAATCAATAGACAGATATAAGTAACCCAAATTCACAATTGCGGCACGTCTCGGTTGCATAAACGCGTATTGAAGAAAATAAGAAACAATGCAAATTCCCACTTTGATAGGTCCTACCTATTTATACACATGCATGAAGCAACTATGTTAACCATAGGCAAAACGCTCTGTTGTCGCTTAGCATACTGGAAAAGTGATGAACAAGCATTGTCCTTTGTTGGTGTCCGTTCTTACATGTTCTGGACATAAGAATACCCAATGAACACGTATTCCAAGTATCGAACGAAGCTTTAGGTTTTCTAAATACCTCACTGTAGCCAGTATTTGCATCATTTACATCTAAATTGAAGTATAACTGGCCTATGTTGGTGCGACCAACACAAAAACGCTCGGCTGTTGCAAGTACACGCGCGCAAATTATATTATAGAGTTAAATGGGATACGACTTGAATTTTCTCGCACACCGTGCAACACGGCGTTATGACTCTTAATTGTTTAAATGCTCTGAATGCCTTCTGTTGTTGAAACTCGGACAATAGGGGAAGGAGAGAGCACTACGTAGAATTGAAACTTTTACCGTCTGCATAACGTCTGCTGGGAAAGCGAAGGTTAGTGATAGCTGTGGTTGCCACCAACATCATGGAATCATTAAGTATTTGAGATGTTAGATTAACGTCGCCTTGTCAGGCTTTTGTATAACGTGTTATGTCTATAAGTCCACTAGGTCTGTCCAATTATTGTCTACAAATTTTAATATTTTTAGGGTCACTTTTCATTGCCATTTAGAGAAGATTGGATTTTTTTTGTCTCCACAGCCGATTACACCTAGAAACAATTCACGCACTTTACCCTTATACGAACAGACGGACGGATGAATCCTATATTACTGAGCGGACATATCGTAAGCCTCGGACCATCCTTCACCTTTCTTACACTTCTTAGGCTTAAGCTCTCATGCCAGGAAGCCGAGCAAAGTCATTGATAGACGACTGACCTCTTTCAGAACAATTTACCTGCTCTGTCCAAGGGTGGGCGATATTTCTACCTTGTAGTCGAAAGCACATAAAACAGTAAGTCCCTTTTCCCCTCCATCCCTTATCTGTAATCCTTCCAACCGACTCGTACCCTATAGGTGTCGAGCGACCGAATGGAAAAACAATTCTACGCCTTAACGATTATCTCCAGTGCCTCTTTAACTCTAAGCGACTAATACAAAGATTTCTTTCCGATTCATTGTTGTAGTTTTTTTGCTTCAGTGTACCGCTGTAATTTTTCATCACATATTTGCTCTAATGCAGTTTAATAAGCGTATGTACATCGTCGTGGCTAACACACTATAACTGGAATCGGTTCATAGCAGTAGTCGTTGTCGTTATCGAGTAAACTCGATTGTAATTTGAACATTGTCGCGTGTACGTCCCGACAATCATTTTGCCATTGAAAATTTTTTCATCCGTTATCGACGACTGTGAAGTTAGTGCAGTGCCCGTTACAGCGAATCGATAAGCGAGAGCTTACTCGATAACGACAGCTATAAACCGGCCCTTGGTAATGGGTATAAAAAAGAACAAAGAGGAAAAAACATATTGCCAGTACAAAAAAAAAAAAAAAAAATTAATACTTTTCTTTTTTTTCTAACACAATGTGTTTCCCTTAGATTGTTTAGTTACGCAATAAGCAAATTCTGTTTCACCATTATTCCCCGTAATGTGTTCATTGTTTTTTTTTTTTTTTTTTTCATTCTTTACTAAATAATACTTAACTAGAGAAAGTGTATTTATACTTTATTTACTTTATTGTAATCTCGAAAGATTATCCATTGGATTATATATATTTGGATTTATTTAGCTCTTTAGTTATTTTCGTTTTTTTTTTTTTTTTGATCCGCTTGAAATTGAAAATTCGTTAGAAGCACTTCTAATAATTATGTATAATTGTAGTGTGAGTGTGTGCGGCATCAAAATAAAGTTTTTCTCTAATCCTTAGTATAAATCCAAACTATTTCTTCAGAGTTCACACGAAATAATCAATTCCAAACAGAAGTTTAAACTAAAAAGCATTGATAACAGAGTAAAAAAAAAAAAAAAAAAAATTCTTAATAACAAATTCACTGGTAAAAGATATATATTTTGATGAAATTAGTGCGAAATGTATTTGTAAAACTAAGTTCTTTTACTCTCTCTTTCTATTTATTATTATTATATATTAAACCGTAAATCAAATTAATTAGTAATTTGCATTTGTTTGAATTAATTTTTTATATATATATATATAAAAATTAATAGAAAAAAAACGCAAATATTTGTACTAATTTTCTTTTACTTTTCATTCTACCAAAAAAAAAAAAAAAACAATCACTTGATTCAAAAAAAAAAAAAAAAAACAGCGTAGTCGCGGTTTTGGTTTCATAACATTCCAAGAGCCCTGCAGTGTCGACAAGGTCCTACAAGTGCCGATACACACGTTAGATGGCAAAAAAATCGATCCTAAACACGCCACTCCGAAGAATCGACCAAGGCAATCGAATAAAACTAAAAAGATTTTTGTGGGCGGCGTCTCACAAGACACATCCGCCGAAGAGGTGAAGGCCTATTTCAATCAATTTGGTAACGTTGAGGAGACCGTCATGTTGATGGATCAGCAAACGAAACGTCATCGCGGTTTCGGTTTTGTAACATTCGAAAACGAAGATGTTGTAGATCGAGTTTGTGAGATACATTTTCATACGATTAAGAATAAAAAAGTCGAATGCAAGAAAGCTCAACCGAAGGAAGCAGTTACGCCGGCTGCTCAACTATTACAAAAACGCATTATGTTGGGTACATTAGGTGTGCAATTGCCGACACCTCCCGGTCAATTGCTGGGTGCTCGCACTGCAGCCGGGGTTACAGCGGCTATGAATCCATTGGCTATGTTGCAGACCCCAACACAATTGCAATTGCATGCCAGCGGAGCAGCGGCCGCAGCAGCTCAGCAGGCTGCTTTAATAACACAAAATCCATTTCAAGTACAAAATGCGGCAGCCGCAGCTGCTGTAGCTGCCAATCCCGGAGGTTTTGGCAAATTGCTAACCACATATCCCCAAGCAGCCTTACACAGTGTGCGGTATGTAAAATAAACCAAAAAAAAAAAAAAAAAAAAAAAAAGAAAAGTAAATTATATTATCTTCTTACTTCTCGCCTCCCCCTCTCATTTGCTTTTCTTTTTTCCGTTTTCTATTCCAGTTATTCACCTTATCCCATACCCGCATCAGCGGCCGCAGCTGCCAATGCTTTAGCTGCTCAACATCATCATCATCATCAGCAGCAACAGCAAGCGGCCGCAGCAGTTCAACAGCAACATCAGCAAAATGCTGCTGCTGCTGCTGTTGCCCAACAGCATTCGGCTGCCACAAATACAGCTGCCGTAGCAGCAGCTGCCACTCAAGCGCATAATGCAGCCGCTTTAGCAGCAGCCGGTAATACATCAGCTGCTGCTGGAGCTGCTGGTGCCGTTACCAATCCTTTGGCTGCCGCGGCAGCTCAACAAGCTGCTTTAGTCGCGTCAACCAATCATCACTTGAGTGCTGCTGCTGCTGCCGCTAATCCATATCAAAGTTATACGTTAGCTAATGTCGATATGACCGGCTTTCAGGGTGTCGACTGGAGTTCCATGTACGGCATGGGAATGTATGTTTAAGCAGATAACAAATAACAACAATAAATGGAACATATTACTCACTATTGAATATAAACACCCACCCACACACACACATACACACACACACAACAAAAGAAAACACAACAATTTTCTATGAAATGATAGCAAAGAAAAAAAAAATAAGAAAAAAAATGGAAAAAAACGATAAAATTATCAAACGTGTGGCTAATTAAGGTAAATTTAAAAATTGTTGCTTCAAATTTTGTTTAGAGGAAGTTTTAAAAGAACAAAAGAAGAAGAAGAAGAAGAAAACAATAAAAAAACTAATAAAACCTTCTTCCATATCCTCCCCCCTCGTTCCTCTTATTCATATTGACCGAACGCCCTTCTCCCCTTTGCTAATTACTTTTCTCTTATTTATAAATTTTATGAAAAACACAAAAAAGATAAAGCAAACGCGCAGTTACACTTTAGTTAAGAAGTAGTTATAGTTCTTAAGCTTGAATTTTTATGTTTAAAAAAAAAAAAAAAGAAAAAGAAAAAAGTTCATGAAACTTCACAAAACACCTACTCCCTCACCCCCTGTCTCTCTCACTCTATCCACTTTTAATTTCTTCGGTTATATTTTCTTTTACCACTCCAGAAAAAACGGAAAACACAAAACAAAAAGAAAAAAAAAAAAACGTAAAAGAAACAAAGAAAATTAACTCTTAAGAACACACACTTTAGGAATTTTCTAAAAAGTTAAATTAAATTTAAAAGAAATTTTAAAACAATATCCCTGAAAAAACCACCGATTGTGATTGAAAGAAAATTGCAGAAAAAAAAAATGAAGCGAACAAACACTTAACTGTATATTTAAAAAAAAAAAAAAAAAAAACAAAATTTAAATTTGATAAATGCAAAAGAAAAAAAAAACAATTTTTTTCTTTTTTAAAAATATATTATGTATTTTTTTTTTTTTTTTAGCTTCAAGAAAAAGAAAATTTCTTTTCATGCATCCTACGGCGCCACCATGATTGTTGATTAAACTTTTCTTTTAGCAGAGATTGACCAACAAAGAAAAAAAAAACTATTCTATAAAGAAACCAAAAATCCTTTAATTTAAATTTCGAAATTTAAGGCCACGCAAAAGTTTGCTCAAAAGGAAAAAAAGACTAGGACCTTTAATCCCCTTTCCAATTTCGCCTCCATTCGAAAAGGGGTGTAAGTAATATTTTTCAAAATTCTCAGTGCAGTTAGAGAAGAAAAGAATTAAATAAATATTTGAGCGTCAAGGATGAAATTTTATAGATTAATAGCCGTATTCCGGGCAATGCCACACAGAATCGTCACAACAGTCGCACATAAGCCTTTTCTTTTTTTTTGTGTGGTCTGCGCGACACTTAACTTGACAACCATTTGTCATCGGCAATTGGGACAAAATAAAAACCACTCTAGTAGGTGATCGATCACAACGTCGAAATGTACCCCCCACCAGAGACATCATGCAACTGTCATAAGCCATTTTTTCTGCGTGGTTCGCGGGAAACCGAATTGATGCCAATTCAGAGGCGCTATGACTATGTGAATGATCGGTCACAACGTCAGAAATATGCAGACATCACAACAGTTGTGAGCTACTTTTGATGGATGGTATGGTTTGCGGGACTTAACCCTGTTTTCTTCGATATCATACTTTCTTCGAGTCATACTTTTGTGTGTGGCTTGCAAGACTTAACTTAACAACCGCAAATGACCGATCATGACGGCAGAATGTGCCCGAAAATGCTTATTAAGATTAGTAGCTTTATTTTATGCCATCTCGCAGTCATAAGTCATTTGTTTTTGTGAAGTTGGCAGGAAACTGACCCACGTCGGCATATAAGAGCTAAAGACCCATCACGCAATACACACCTCTAAATGCCAATTACATAAATTTCATCAAAAAAAAATTACTATTCAAACTATGTTAGAAAAATTTCAAAACACAAATTTGGAATTTATTTGAAAAGAAAGTGAAAGAAATGCAAACAAAATTCACTTTAAAAATTCTATTAGTTACGCTTTTTGAATCAACAAATTATTGTAACTGTACTAGGTTAACGATCGATTTCTAGCAGATTTGCTTACATATCTTTGGAATATCGTAATCGAACAATATATCTGATACTGGTAGCTATTAGACACATCATTCAAAATGAAGAATGAGAATGGACCTGCGAAAGAATCGCGACGATAAGAGCAAGCGGTATATCTTTATGACGACCATGACATTTATTACTGTCCGGCCAATATATACGAAAGCGTATAAACATTGAAATTTGAAAATATTCGGTCAATAAAGAGAAATCTCCATTCAAGCGTTTTTTTAGTGGGATATAGCAATCTATCAAACTGACATTTAACGTCTTGCAAATAACATTTTTAAATCACAGTGCGTACAATACGCTTATGAGAGCGCATATACGAAACGATTAGATGACGGATCCGATAATCATTATTAGGTTTTTTAAGCCATGGTATACTGATTAGTTTAGCCTAAGGATTGAATAATGGCTTAGGGATCAATATTAGGTTTTTTAAGCCCGACTACGCTGCTGACTATAATAGCCGAAGAGACGATCCACTAATGATTTTATTGACTGGGTTTAAATGTAGATACGATTTTAGACACTTTATGAGTTACAATATAACATTTTAAAAAAACTTTCATCCCTTGAGTAAAGTCTTATTATCGTTTTTGCGGCATTCCTTCAAATATTTCTTTAATTATTTTTTTTTTTTTAATTAACATTCCAAATAAATTCAATAAAAAAAAAAGAAAGAAAATTATAAAAAAATCTCTGCTAAAATAAAAACTAAGTCAATTATGTTTTTGTATTTCAATCTCTACATCATACTTTTATTATTATTGTTTCAATTTCTACATGATTAATCTATACACATTATTGTAACATTCATTGGATGATTACGTTGCCCAAACTTGCCATTAATTGATATCGGCTTTCCTCTTTCTTTTTCCTTCATTATTTATAACTGAAAAATTCTCGAAACATTTTCAAGAATATTGTTTATATAATACATATAACATAACCTCACAATTTAGTAAAACTTTTTGAATTCAACTTAAAAACTGCATACCTATTACTACTACTATTACTACTGCTATTACTATCTTATCTTATCTTACCTATGGATTGTATTGTATGAAATTCGAAATTTGTAAAACAAAAAAGACTTGCATTTATATAATATATGTATATATATATATAACATTATGCATATATATATACATATATATGTATATATATATATATATATATAACATTATGCATATATATATATATATATATATCAATATGTATATACCTACACAACCATTCACTACAATTTAATAATTTGTATGCTTTATAGAAATTCTCTCTAATCACACATTGTTTTTTGTTTTGAAAACGAACAACCTTTTCGAAATCCTGTTGTTGTTACACTTTTCTATATAGTCGCTTTTTTTTTTTTTATGTTCATTTTTCCACTTTTGATTATTTAAAAAAAAAAGGAAAATAAAATAGCTTCTTTGCCGATTTACTTAGCAATCTCATTAATTACTTTTATATACTCTAAATAAGATACGTTGGATTAGCTAGCTATTAATTTAAAAAAAAAAAAGAAAGAAATGAATTTTGAAAAACTTAGTTTGTAATTTTTTCACAACTTTATTTTTTTATTTTTTTTTTTTGTAATATTATTTTCCTTATATTATATTATTTACATAACCAGTAACTTTTTCACATAACTAAATCATCAATAAATTTGTTTAAGTTAGTTTTCTCCTTGCGTGTAATAATATGTTTTATAACATTATTCATCACATATACATAGATGCATTTTGTTTGTAATAAAATGTAGTTTTTTTTTCTCTTTACTTTTTTTCCCTTCTCATATTATTTTCTATTTATTTTGAAATAGATTGTAATTAAAAACAAAAAACAAAAAAAATTTTATTTCTATATTTCTATTAGTTATTTTTATTATTATTACTTCAACTTTTTGAATTTTAATTTTTTTTCTGTTCATGTAAAGAGAATGAATTCGATCTTGTTTGTAATCTATTTTTGCTCTATTGTTTAAAATTTTTTTTCTCTTAACTTTTGTACTTAAATAAATTGGATTCAATAGTTTTTTGTTGTTTTTGTGCTTAGTTTTATCATTATTATTATTGTATTTTATTTGTAAACAATACACATATCAAATTGTTTTTTTTAACTTTTTTTATAATTTTTTCTTTCCTCTTTTTTTTTTTTTAATATATCTTTTAACATTTTTCGTTTTAGAATATTTTTAAAATCATCACACTGTGTAGAAAGAAATTGCGTCTAACATTTTAGTGTAGTAGTGTTCCCTATGTTCCACATGTATCACCTAGAAGTACGCATTGGAAAGATTGTAGCCTATACCTTATATGTAGACCTAAGTGTATATGAAGAGATTTATTTGATCTTTTCGTAAAAAAGAAGCTTTACAGAGCCATATTGTAACGGTGAAGATAATGTGGACTCTTGTCGTAGTTTTCGCTTCTTTTTTTTTTAGTGCCAAAAAATGTGGCTTTCTCACGGGTCAATAGATAAGGCACAATAAAACTCATTGATATCAATTTTGTTAAAAGAGAAAACTTAAAATGTAAATTTAAGCAAGTGTTCTCTGAGCCTTTTCCCTCATGTCTGCCTCTTCTCCCTTTCCCACGGAGGATTATATATGAAAATGTCATATTTTTCATTGTCAGTTTTTCTCAACTTAATCTAACTTAATCTTATTTTATAATAAATTATCCTCCAATTAACAGACACTAAGTCACTTATCTTTCTAAATAGATTGCAAATTAAATAAAAAAAAAAACGAAATAAAAAAAATTCTAATCCGTATTTCTGGGTGTTGCAAAAGGAATCATAAAACTAATTAACCTTTCTTACATTTTTTAGTTTCATTATAACGCGTGTATTATTTAGAACGAAAAAGAAAAGTAAGAGACCGCAAGACCGCGCATTACCGCTTCTAGTATATTCCCTAATAGTCGATACTATTTATACACCATACTAGATTTTTATTTAGGGTTCTTTCTTCCCTTATCTTTTTTTTTTCTTTTTACAAACATTAGACTCGTATCAGAGTAATAGTGTGTTTGTTTTATGAATTGCCAGACAAATCATTCGAGTTAAGTTGTTTCTAATTTAATTAAGCAAAGAGACCCCAATAAGGAAATGCTATGAGGCACTTCTGCATATATATAAATACAAATAAATTCATAATTCATTTATGTTTTGTTTAGAACTTCTTTTTAAGTAAACATTTTTTTTTAGCTGAAGTATTATTAGTGTGTAGGTGACAGACATGCTTATATATATAATTAATAATTTTTTTTTCCTAAAAATTTTCAGTCTCTCGCTGTATATCTTTTATTGTTTTTAGTAGGTTTTCTTTGAAATTTTACCGTTTTATTTATTTATTTTTTTTTTTTGTTTAATCCGTTTATTCATTTTTTAATTTTCTTTTTACACACATATATAATTATTAAAAACCATTTAAAAGAAATAAAAAAAAAAAGAAACATAATTTACTTAATGTTTAGTACTTATAACTTATACCGTAAATACATGCAAATTATTGAATAATCTAATTACTACTCTATCCCTATAGATATTTTAGTAGTTTTTTTTTTATTAAATCATTTTATTTTTTTTTAGTAGTTTCTAGTGTATTTTATTTACGCGAAATTTGTTTTCAGAGTATTTAAAAACAAAAAAAATTTTTTTTTTCTTTTTAATAAATAAAGCAAAAAAAAAGCAAATTGCATGATTGGTTTATTTAATTAAATTTTTGTAAATATTTTTATGAGTTAAAAAAATTTTCTTTTTCTCATTATATTTTTTTATAATTTTTTTTTTATTTTTTTTAAACTAAATTCTGACAAATTTCTATTTATTTATTGTTTTTTATTAAATTTTAACTTTTTTGTAACTTTGAGAAATAATTTTGACCTGTTTTGTTAACCGCTAGACGGACGTTTAGGACGTTCTCAATAAAATTTTAAAGTTTACCCTGGGCCATGGCTGACTCATGTCCATTTGTTAGTTATCTTCAGTGAGTATTTTTTTTAATTGCCGTAGATTGTAAGATACATTTCTTGAGCCATTGGGTATTTTTTTTTTGTAAATAAACTCAAATAGCTAAGGGAATCTACGAATGTCTAAAATCGATGGACGCGAGTGGCATCGAAAAGTTTGCCCTTTTTTCAGATCTTAATAGTTTGAAAAACCGTAAAATGTAAAATGACAAAAGTGGGACAATATACATATAATAATATATATAATACATATGTATATGTACATATGTATTAATTTCAGCTAAATCCAGGTAGAGTTTACTCTACGCCAGGAATATGAAAATTCCTTTGGGTGGGCTCAGCGTGGATTAGGCACAGATTACGCATCTGCTTGTCTTTCTATTGCCCGTCTCTCCAAATCTAAACTTTCTTTCCCGGGATGAAGTTTAAAAACGAGTTCGAGAAGTTCTCGAACATACTCAAGTGATCCCAGAATTAATGTAAAAAAGACAGCCGGTAAAATTACATCCCGTCGTTAAATACTCCACAACAATTCGCTTAATGTAGTTAGTTACTCAAAATAATGTCTTATATTGGAAATGATGGGAAAAACGGTCCGATCCGAACCATATTCAATAGTTTTCGTCCTTAAATCAAAACAAGTGAAAGTCATCCACACCTCAAAAATTAGGACTATTGGGATTGAATACAAGAAAACAAGAGAGACAGACGCACAGACAAGCTTAAACCGATTCAGAAAGTAACTGAATCGAACGGTCTATCGGTGGACCTATCTCAAAGTCCCTTGGGTGCTTTAAGCGTAATATGCTTGTACGGACGTATATAAAGTACAGACATAAAGAACAGTGGTTGGTCGATGTCCTAAAATGGCGATTCGCATGGTTGCGTTTAGCGCTGTCTGCTATATATTCCTCTTATTTTAACAGATGTTGATACTCTTATCTCCTTTCCCTTATACACATTTTATTTCCTTATTTATTTTTTTTTATTCATTTTTTTTATTTATTAATTATTTCAATTATATTCATTTAGTCACTTTTTGTTTATATTGTTTATATCTGGTTTTGTTTTTAATTTTTTTTATTTTTTGTTTGCCACATGCCCATGTAGTTGTTCAAGGTAAGTTTTGAAGTATTTGTGATTTGGTAAAAACACTTCAATGTATTGTTTCTTTGTGTTTTCTCATCTACAGATTTTTATCATTTCTTTTTAGATAACTCTTTCGTTTTTTAAATAAAAAATAAAAAAAAAAATTACAAAAACGAAGAAAAACCATTTTGGACATGGCCTAGAAATTTGCATCATTTTTATAGTAGTTTTTGAAGAAAAAACCTTTTTATTTAGTAAATATATTTATTTATATATACATATACATATATATTTATTATATTTTAAATTTATCTGTAGTTTTGCAATTATTCAGTAAGAGAGAAAAAAGAAAAATTTGCCAGAATATTTTAACGAAACTGTTGGATGGATAATAAGTATGCTTAACGATACATGCGAATGTTGTTTAGAAATCAGATGCATTATTTTATTTAAAAAAAAAGAAAAAAAAAAAATATTAAAGACATTTGTTTATGGTCGTCAATGTTGAAAAAAAAAAAAAATTGTATTGAGTTTCTTTGACATTTTATTATTATAAATTAATGTTTATAGCATTTGTTGTATATGGGATTTTTGTTACTTATTCATTTTACTTAATTCATTAAATTAATCTTTTTTTTTGATTGTTAACAATATATCTACTGATATCAACACGCTTGGAAGACTCTTGTGAGCAATTTGAAATCAGGCTTACTGTCATATATCTGTCCGTCCGTCCATTATTTTTGAAATTCCTACGATCGCAATGGCTGGAGATAGAAAACTAAAACTTGTAGAAATATGTAACTTGTCAGTGTGCGCATATGTATAATCTGTTCAGCAAAACTATATAGTGTTGATGTGCCCCTAAAAGTAGTTTTCTATCTATGATGTTTTCGGTCGAATGTACAATTAAAATAAAGAGAATAAGTTCAGAATGATGATCAAAAAGGATATGGGGGCTTAGTTTTAAAACAATAGTTTTAGTTTAGTTTTTAAATCTTCTTTTTCTTCTCTCTTTTATTACTCTCTTTTCGATTTTCTAGTTTTCCTTTAAGGTGAATATGTTTCAATTTTAATCTAAAAAAAAAAAAAAAATTCGTTCCTTTACAAAAAAAAAAAAAAATTAAAGACTGTTTAAATTATGTAAATATATGAATGAGTGAACGATGGGAGGGGGAGGACAACAACCAACAAAAGTTATAAATATTTCTTTTCAATAAAGCCCTGTTGGTGTAGATGGGTATGTATTTTCATTAAAATCAAATTAAAATTATTTGTACTTTTTAAGCCAAAGATTTTTTTCATGTTTTTTTTTTTAAATTATTATCTGAAAAAACTCGAACATTCCATAATTTTTATATTTATTTATTTGTAAAAATGGTGCGATCCAACCAACAATTTTTTTTTTTTAAACATTATTTCACTTCATTTCATTTAACCAAATATTTAATATTAACGATCTCAAGTGTAGTTTAAGTTTATTTATATACATATTTTTTTTAATGTGAAAATTTCTAGAGACAATTTTTCATAATAATTATAATAAAATGTGCATTTTTTTTTTTTTTTTTTTTAATTTATAATAAAAAGAAAAAGTAACTTTTTGTTTTATTGTTTTTATTATTGTTGCCGACCTGATAATAATAAAATTTTATTTTTTTTCTTTATCGATTTTATATGAAAGAAATTTATTTATTTAATTATAATTTGCCCACTTCATTAAAATCCTTTCAGAATAGATTTATAATCAGATTCAGATTTCAATTCAATAATCAACCATGTCGTTGATTAATATTAAGAACAAGTAAAAAGAGCATTGTAAGCCGCGGACTATTAAATGCTACGTTTATTCATATAACCGGTTTTCATAACGAAGCTTCGTATGGAAAGTGGTCAAAAAAGTGATCAGATCCGAATCATTTTCAATAGCGTCCATCCTTCGACCAAAACGAAGTCAGAAACAAGGTGGACAGATGGACGGACAAGTTAGAACTAAGTGAAGTAAAAGCGTATTATAATAGCTGGTGTATAATAAGTATAATAAGTGGAATCGACTTCACTATAATTGAAAGGCTTCGAAAGAAATTTTCTGTACTGCACTGTACCATATCAATCAATAAGTCTCAAGTCTGACATATATATATATATATAGCAGACCCATACGATTCCCCGATAACATTAACCTTCAAATGATGCCCGTCCAAATTTCGTTACATTGCGAAAATTAGTTTACAAGTTACGATTGACTGAATTTTTTGAGTATTTTTTTGGTCACCTTGGATGGCTTTCCCCAGGTGCTATCCGCTCACCTAATTGCCGATTTCTCTCTGGAGTGTACTGGTGAATCCATGTTTTATATATATCTTATCAACTCGCTGTTGTCAAGAATGAGCAAAGCGCGGGCTCCATTTCGAACACAGCTATCTTGTGGACAGATTTTTATCCAAGACAGTGAATGGTTTGCTCTTTAATACCTTTAGGATTTCAACTGCGTCAAGCAATTTCGATTTTTTTATGTTGTCGGGAATAACCGTCGATCTTGGCCGACTAGAGCATTCAACATCATCGGGGTACAGACGATTTCGGTTGAAATTTGCAAATCACCCCAAAACTTATTTTTTCGTTAGACAAGGATCGCTTTGCGGGCTTTCAAGCTCAGAATGATTGTGCATGGATTTTATTTCCCATCAAAAAGCGACGCTTTATCAACGCACGAAATTTAGATTTTTCAGACAATTATATTCGCTCCTGACCAAATCTTTTTTTTTTTTTGTGGGCATTGTGGCCATGTTCTTAAAAAAGTTTAAATCACTTCCAAATTCTTTTGCAAATTTATAGGCGATATATTTATTTCCCTAGCGAAAAATATTTACCATATACACTACGCAGACAGGCAGATAGGCGGAGGTGCATTTCAAGTTTGAAATTGTCCAAAAAATCTGCGCACTTTTTGGGATTTTTGAAGCTTGTTTCTGCGCCTTATAAAGGTTTTGAAACAAAAGTGAAGTTTGATACACTATACTAATGGGTAGGCGCGGTCAATTCTTTTCTATTTTTGAATAGTAGCTACGGTATCACCCATAGAAGGTGCTTTCAGATTTATATATATATATATATCTACTGTAGTTTCTGACTACTGAGCAAAAAACAGAGATGTTCTCCTTTTTCGTGATGCAATGGGCATGTCCTTCAATTGACGTGGCTCAATACCAACCTGCCGGCAAGAATTTCCAATGTTTTTGCCGGATTTGAAGTCGACAGCTTGATTTTTGCGGCCAGAAGAGTGCTTACAACAGACGTTATACGGACGGACAGACGGACAGACAGATAGACGAGAACATGTTTTGCGGGATCTGTGATGCCTCCTTCTGGGCGTTGCAAAGCATTTTACAAAATGAATATATTCCTGATTCTTCGGTGATGGATATAAAAAGATAACATCAGTAAAACAAATTTCAATTTGTAAATGAACTGTCAGAATGCCATGAAATTAGAAGGTACGATCCGAAAATCATATGCGGCTGTAAGTAGTTATGACGTGTCCGCGCCAGCTAGGAGACATCTTGAGTGATGTGTGATGTGCTCCGTTACAAAACATGGGCTATTTACAAAGACTGCAAAAAAACTAAAAATTTGAAAACACTTTTATTAAAAACTAAAAACTTGGAAATCTAACTTTGGAGTACAGTCGTTAAGAATGGATGCAATTTAGCTTAAATTGACGAAAAATTTTGCAAAGAAAGTCCAAAATTTTAATAAATTATTGCTAAGGGATATATTAAAAAATTTCCATAGCTTATTGGATAAATTTACAATTGTCATGAAACAAATTTGAAAATTTCATTAAATTACTATTAGCTAGCAAGGTAGTATTTAAAATTCGGATATTGAACTGGCCTAAGGAAATTCAACGTGAACATAATGTGGCCCTATTAGGTTACGACAGATGAAAGCTTCCGCTTTTGATAAGCAATAAATTTGTTTTAAATTTTCAAAAAATGTTCTGCTGATATGCCCATAAATCGCAAATAAATTGTGTGAAGTAAACGATTATCGAAATTTTGAATATATGATGAGCTGAGTACCCGCACTAGGAAACTTTCAAAACAAAAGAAAGCGAATACCGTAAAACAGTTCATTCTTAAATTTGAGGTCTAGTAAATATTACTATGTGACGACCCTTTGCCGCACACTTACTATAACTAAAGAAACTCTTTGGTGGTTGCTAGTTTCCTCGGAAGGCGCAAGTAGTTTTTATCGTCTCATTGATATATTTTTTATTTTTACCGTACCAAATGAATTTCATCGTTTTCTCCTTTGTTTTTATTATCATTACATTTTATTAGCAAATTTTTGATTATTTTTTTATGTATTTTTCTAGTCTTAGCTTAGCTAAATATTAAAGAAAAAAGTCAAATGCTCTTTACTACTATGGTATTTAAAAGTTTTCGTTAACAAATAGCTTTTTCTAGACTGTATTTCGTTGAATATGTAAAACAAACTCATTTTATTTTTTTTATTTTTATTTCTTTTTGTTCTTTTTGGTCCTCTTAGAGAATTTTTGTATATATTTATTGATAAACGAAACAATAGATCATCTCTTTGCGGTCATTTTCAAGTCGAAGCTTGAAAAGCTTGAAAAGAATAATTCAATACACTTTCGATTATTTCAAATTATAAAAGAATAGCTCGGTCAAAAAAAGAACGGGAATGCCTCATCCCCTCGGTGTCTATTTAGTCTTCGATTTACTAAACCATATCTAATGAATTTCCCTCGAAACGTATTTAAAACATGTGCAGTAAATGCATTGCGTGATCAAAATATAACGAGAATGTTCATCACATATTTAACAAATATCTAATCCATTATTCGAACAAAAAGCAATGACAATTTTTGATGCTCTTGACATTGATTTAATCATCCAATCTACCAAAAATTATCTAATGCATTGCTCGATCAAAAAGTAACGAGAATGCTTGATTCCTTCAAAATCTGTTTAATCTTCAAGCCTACCAAAAATTATAAAATGCATTGCCCGATCAGAAGCTAACGAGAATGCTTGATTCTTTTAAAATCTAATAAATTAGGCGATCAATAAGTAACGGGAATGATTGATTCTCTCTGCATATATTTAATCTTCAATGTACCAAAAAATACTTCATACATTGCTCGATCAAGAGGTAACGAGAAATTTTGATCACATATTTAATCGGATCTCCCTAATGGTGATTGTTCTCTATGCTTCAATTTCCTTATTACGCTAATGGATAAACTAAGATGTCCGGATCCTAGGATAACGTTGGGAAGACCGTTGTCTTTTTATAAGTCCTTAATTGCTTGCAAGCTAAGGAGTTTAGAAATTTAAAGCGACCGCTGTCTCCTCATCCACGTCTAGTTTTTTTTTTGTTTTGATTCAATTGATTTGCTCTTTAGCTGTTATGCTGCTCTTAATTCACATTTAATTATTATTATCACAGTTACAGTAAATATGTACAATAATAATGGATTGTTTTTTTATTAATATGCCTATGTTTCAATAATATTTGTAATAGAAGTAAACAAAAAAAAAAAAAAACAGATAAATAATATATAAAATAATTGTTAAAAACGCATTTGTTTTTTAGAGATATCAGTTTGTATAATATTTCATATAAAAAACATAAACATATATAAAACATAAACTTATTCGATTTCTATTTCTATATATATATTTCTATATATATATATATATATATATATATATATACATGCTTATACATACGGAATTAGAACATTATTTGATATTGAATGATCTTTGACTGAAAAACAAAGAAATATTTATATGTCATTTGTGATTTTTGTATTTCTCACCCTATACTCGTAATTAACATCCCACAATGATCATAAGACCACACATAACAATGATCCATCTATAAGAACATGTATAATGTGATCAATTATATTATTTTCCAGTTGATTTTGCTGGGAGACTGTAAACAGCAGTGTTGCGATCGGCAGGGAAAAGAATTCAGAAGATGAGATATAACATTATCAGTTAAAAAAGTAAGCTTTTTAAAATTTTATAATCAAAGACCATTACAAGACGGCTCTTGCTTGTCAAAGTGTGTGGCACAAATAACTGATTGATTATATACTTGATGTAATCAGAAAGTCAAAAACCATAAACGAAATTAACCGAAAAGTAAATAAAAACTGGGGCATAACCTACCCTACATCACCCTACAATTATTCATATAAAGACATTTCAAAATAAGACTTGATATGGGCAGTGAAGGAAAAAAAGTTCCAAACCGACGCGTTTTCGATAGCTTCAATAGTTCAATACTAAATTTCATTAAAATATCTCAAAATTTGCGGCATGTAAATGGACCGACGGACACACAAGCTTAAATCGCTTTAAAGCGAGTAAAAGTAATTCGGAATCGATCGCTCTATTTCAACTGCTTCTGAGTGTTTCTTGCATCTGCACATACTTAATGCACCTTTGTGTCACAAGTGGTGCAGTGTATAAAGATAAATCTTATGACAAATTAAAATTTATTGTTCATAAAGGAGATGGGGTAAGATTGAGAGCGCAATGCCTAATCTTAGATGCTACCGCGAGGCTCAAAAATAACGAGGTTATAGTATTCAAACAAGGGCGCTCAATTTTGTTAATAGAAAATCAATTTAGACCTATCGGTCCCAATATAATAGTTGTGTTGCAATAAATTGTTGCACTTTGCGGATTGAAGTCCATGATAATTACTGAATGAGAAACTCGTTGTTGCAATTATTTTGCAATGTCAATAATGATAATGCAATCCAATGCAATAAAACTCGCAAAAGTCATTGGACTTTTTAATTGTTTAAGCGTACAGTCACTTCATAAGTTTTAATGCTTTAATCTTTTGCCAGAGGTCTAATGCTCTTCGCGTAGTGCTTTTGACTTAGTCATTAGCGTTCCAAGTGCTATTAAAGTTCTAGTGCTCTAATCGTAAAATTAGTTCTAGACTGAAATCCGCAGATGGAAGAGCTCGATTAAAATTTTTAATCACTTTATCTCAAAATTAGTTCAACAGTGTATTCTGTAAAAGCATTTCGAGTGTCGCTTATAATAGTTTCCGGTTCAAGTTTTTAATCATTTAATCGCACCAAAGCAGTTCCTAAGAGAAATCTCTAAATGCATTGGACGCGGGCTTACAATTTATGTGTGCGGCTTATTTAATAATAATAATAATACAAATTTTTTTTGAAGCCTTCACGATTTAAACCGAGGTGGGCAAACTTTTTTCATCAACGGGCCAGTCTTAATGTCACGGTCGGAGGCAGAATAAGACACAGCTATTATTAACAAATCGGTGTTCTTTACCAAGTCTCTACTTCATAACTTAGTGAACAAAAAAAAAAACTCCTTTAAACATATTTTACGTATAATAGCAGCACAGCTCTGTCGGTAGTGAACGCAGGTACAATCCATTTGTGGCATTGTTATTGTGCGACGAAATTAAATTATTTGAAATTTTAAACTTAGTGAGTCGAACTCTACCACAACACCGGCTGGATACGGTCCGTGGCCTGGCTGTTGCCCATCTCTGCAGCAAGTGCATTATTAGTGAGTTAGTTCCCTTATTAGTAAGATCTTTAAGCAGAGCTCTAAGCCTCTTTATCCAGCATCCGTTCAGCTCCTAACTCGAGTCTTTACGCAGAGAGTTCCACCTGAGTTTCTGCCTCTGCTTCAATCGCAAAACAAACATCGTGCGATTGAAATTTTTTATTTCTTTAATCGCAAAATGAAGTCGTAAGTGAAATCTTTACGCAAAGTTCTAAAGCCATTCTAAGCCACATGTAAAGCGCAGCATGACTATGAAAATGTACTATTTCCTCCGCAAAAGGTAATTCTACGTGGCCCATATTTTGTTCTACTAGAGAATGCAACTAAACTCTATCAGATATTTGCTATAACGGTATGAGATTCCTCCAAAAGCTTTTAAATTTAATTAAATTATTTTTTTAATTCTTGTCGACTTCCTACTTCTCTCTACACTGCGGTATAGTTAATCACATTATGCTTAATAAATGAAATTGAAATGAATTCGCGATCGATTTATGTACCAACACATAAACACATTCTTTTCGAGTTGTTTTTCCTCACCATTTACTTAGAAATGTTTGATAATTGATAAAAAAAAAAAAAAATGTATATTATATCGTCGTAAATGCTTTATTTTTGCTTTCTTCTTCAAGTTAATTAATTATGTTATTAAGTAATCTATTATATTTAATGGAATGGAATACATACATATATATATATATATATATATATATATATATAATTTTTGTTTTCTTTAATGTATGTGTGTAGTTACACGTTATGTATTTTTTTTTTCTTACATTTTTCCTTCATCCGAAGTGTTATTAAATAGTTTTTATATATATTACAAATATATATATATATACATAAAATCTGTCATTTGTTGTGTACAATAAATAGTCATTTAAATATTACTACATATGTATTTTAAATAATTTTCAATATTTTATGCAAATCAACTTAATTTTCATTTAAAGTTCATTAACACGCGAATCGTTTCGTAAAGTAAATGCATTAAAAGAAAAACCAAAAAGAAATCTGAAAATTTTTAAAAAAAAATTTTAATAAGCCATACACATGTCTTTAAATATTCGATTCTGCAAAAATATAAAGTTGTGGTTTTTTCCTTCTTTGGCATCTTAGATAAAGAAGGCTGATGTTTAAGAAAAAAAGAAAGAGATCTTCAGGGAAACATTGTAAAATAATCGATTGCATATTTTTAAAAAACGACTTTTTGCTAGGGGCTTCCATTAAATACGCTACACTAATTCGCATATAGAGATTTTGCAAAACAAGAAATTATATGAGAAATGGTGAAAAAAATGATCCGATGCGAAACATTTTCAGCAGCGTGCTTCCAAAACAAGCCGCGGACCAAATTCCATCAAAGTATGTCTTGTCCTGTATGTTGAACAAAACAAAACAAGATGGAGACATGGTCGAACGGACAGATGAGCTTAAATCGATTCAGAAAGGGGCTTCGATTCGATCGGTCTAATAAAAGGTCCCTGTGGCCGTTGTGTGCCCAGGTATCCGGACAAATATAATGTGCACTTGTGCTCCGTTTTTGTAAGGTTTATTGCCTACTTTTAGGTATTAATTTGCTGTGCACTTTTTACTAGCTACGGACTCCCTAATTAAGTTGCCGAAAAAGCATAACAAGCAAAATTATAACTTTCGCTGGTCGTAAGAGTTGGTGTAAGCAATATGATGCCGACATAAAATCGTTATGGGAGTGGAAAGAATTAAGAGCTATTTTGCATACCTTAGCCGAAGCCCACTTTTAGGCATTAATTTGTAAAAACTTTCTTCTTAACCCCTCTTTTTCATGTACTGATGGCGACATTATTACTTGAAAGTCACTTTGTACAAATTTAATGCACTTTAAAGAACACTTGTAGTCAATGGAATTCTTTAAAAAAATCACTTTTACTTAACTCTTATATTCAACGCATTTTCATCTGCTGGTTAATAACTTGTCAACATAAACTCACTTCTGTTTTTAGATTTATCTGCATCATTGCCTAAGCTTAGGGAAAAACCTGGAAACAATATTTTTTTAGTACTGTGTAATTTTCTAGATTATTATTTACTTTGAAAAGCTATTTAGCAATGCAGCGTATATTTATGGGCATCGTCATTGGATATATATTATTGCCTACTTTTAGGAGTCAATTTCTAAAAATATTAATTTTCTTTATGACCAACTTTCAGCGTATTTTTGTCAACATTGTAAATATCATCGCTTACTTTTGGGCGCACATTTAAAAAAAAATTCACTTACAATTTTTTTACTTTTAAGGGTTAATTTTCAATAATTTATTTCAACCAAAAATAATAATTTATTCAAAAAAAATGTAAAAGTGTCGTGTACTTTTCTCGTACACGGCTTGTAATTTTATTCGCAAAATTTTCTTTATTGAATCATAGAATCTCTTAGAAGCTGGTGCGAATTTACATCAAATGGCTTATAAAAATTTCTTAATTTTAAATTTTTCTCTAACCCTTAGAACCCTTTAACCTAAAAACAACGGGAGTAGGTTATAAATTTTATTTATTTATATTACCATCTTTTTTATATACCCTAAAATGAATAATAAAAAAAAAACAATTTTTATATTAGATTTAATACAAAATCGAATATTTATACCTCAAATTGTGTGGACAACAACCAACAACAACAACAATTATGACGACTAGAAGCCTTACAATGTTTTTTTGTTTTTGAAAAATCGATAACAAAAAAAAAAAGAAACTTTTTTTCTTAATAGACTTTTTCAATAGTTTCCTCTTTTATTTATTAATTATTTATTTTTCGTAAACAAAAACGACTCTAGTGCATTACATGATATAAAAGAAAAGAAAAAAAAAAATAAATAAATAAGAAATTTTTCAACTTTACATAGTTTAACTGAAAATAACCTTTTTAGTATTGTATGACAATAATAATAATAATAAAGAAATTTAAAAAAAAAAATTAAAAGCAATAGTTTCAAAAAAAAAAAAATATATATATATTATTTTAAAGGCAAAAAACAAAAAAAAATTAAATATTATATCCGATGACTCTCTTGCAGTGATATATTCAAAATATAGGTAATAAAAACAACAAATAGAAAAGAAGAAAAATTAAAGAAAAAAAATAAATAATGAAAAAATGATATAATTAAGTACAAACTTATATCTCTAAAAAAAAAACGACAACAAAAAAGTTGAATATCAAAAATAAAAAAAGAAAATTAATAAAAACTAAAGCATATCCAGTATTATATATAAATATTATTATTAAAATGTATGATTAAGGCAGACGTGGAAACAAATTTAAATTATTTAAGAGAAGAAGAAGAAAAAAACCGAGTGTTGTGTCAAATTTAGAGACTTTTTTGATAGAAACTAAACTAAATGACATATGATTTTTTTTTTTCGTTTTAAATTTGTTGTTTTTTATTTATAATATATAAATTTTTTTTTTCTAGAGAACCTAAAAAGAGTTTCATTTTCTGTGTGTGAATTTAGATACAAATAAGACTTGAAAAAACAACGACTTGAGAATTTTTTTTTTTCAAGGTAGAATTTATTATGTATTTATTTATTATTAAGTAGAAATTAAAATATTGTTTTTTTTTTTCAAAAATAATTCCTTAAGTGATTTTTCAACATTGAGGACCAAAACCATATTTAGTGTCTTTATCTCTTTTTTTTAGTTTAGAGAAAGAAAAGAAAAAAATAGAAAAAAAATAGAAAACGAATTTTATATAAAAGAGCATTTGGCTTTTTTTTTCGTCACTGTTATAAATATAATTATTTTCAATAATTCTTTTTTGTGCTTTTTTTTCTTAATTATTATTTTTAGTTGCTATATATATAGTTTTGAGTATTTGTAAAAATGCAGTAAAAACACTAAAACTAACTCTACTAGTCAATTAACTTTAAACTGAAATATTTATGAAAACAAAACTCATACTATGCTACCAAACATTTACTTATAACAGTTACGTATAAACATGAACTTATACACATGCACACATACGTACACACACACACACACACACACACACACACACACACACACACACAAACCCACAAAAACGCACACAAACACACATGCACATACACACACACACACACACATCACAACATACCCATATAACCTTCAAAAAAAAATATATATATAAAATCTATCCACTCATTTACATTTTTACAGGAAGCCATGCTTTAAATTTTCTTTTATTTTTTTACTGCCAATGACCAGAGGATATGTATAACTTTTTCTCATTCAATGTTTGCAATTTGTAACTACAATGAGTTATGGCGAACTGACTTAATCAAATCGGTCTGCCCTTAGGTCAATAACTTCAATGTTTTCAAATATTGATTGGAAAATGTATTTCCGAGAATTATTCAGATTAAAAGAGAGCTACATTAAAAGCCTATATTGTGTATTAATTAAAAAAAATTCCATTTGTTTAAAACAGAATTTTGCAAGGTATAAAGAAATAGATAGCAAATTCCAGGTAAAATAACAGTCATTCAATAATTTCGTAGGCTAACCTACAAATATAGGATGATTTTTAGGTCTTAGGTATGTTCTCAATCATTTGGATTCGTTAATAATAACGACATTAATACGTCATTCTAAGTCGCGAAATTAATACGTCATCATAAGCCGAAGTTATTAAGCGATGGACTAATTTTTTTAATCTTTATTTTCCTTTATGCATGAACTTTGAATAGTCTCTATTTAAGATACAATAACGTTAACTAGCTTCGACGTGGCAACCCAAATCGTAGAATTTGAGCAGCCGTGTCAGGCCCCACTTTTCGAGCTTGATTACCGAAAATCATCAAGGTCGAAGCTAATATAATGATTTCCGTACAAGTTAGGTCAGTGAATGAACATCTAATCTTATCTATCTTATATGCATAGATTGTATCTATTTCTGATGAAAACGGAAAATAAAGTCTTTTCAAAGAGCTTCTCTATCTATGTCTTATAAAGACACGGGCTTGGTACAATCGGATATGCAATCTCAATCTGATGGAATGGTACAAATTGCTATTTTCAAGAGATGTGATCCAATAAATATGTTACAGCTTTATCACAAACTTAAGTAAATATTGTACACTGTTGCGTAACCAAGAGCCTCGATCCAATATGTGTCAGCCTGATTAAAAACGCAGAGACCTCACACTCTTTTGTGTATGAAAATTCTTTGGAAGAGCTAGAGTCTCTCTAAGAAATACGCCAAATCAGCCAAAAAAGGTTTTCCTATCTTTGAAAATACTCTTGTAAGATTTGCCCAATGGATATGTCTAAATCAGATCGAAAATATACGTATCGCACTTTCTTGCATATCTGAGCATTTTTCCAGCTCTGATGGAAAGGTACGGCTTATTATTTTACATAATTTTTAAATGTCCCACCTATCCTGAGGGAAACTTCGAAGGTTCGATTGATCTTTCGCCCCTATACTTTATTCTGACTATATACATATGTATACATATGTATAAAAAAAAAAAAAAATATATATATATATATATGTATATGTGTACGTCTGTATTCGTATATGTATGTATATTTCAAAAGTCACTCTTTCACCTTTTCCATAATATATCTATATATCTAGATAAAGGTCTGAAAGAAACTGAATTACTGATTTTTTAATTTGGAGGTTAGGAATGAACTTTAATATTTCCACTTTTTTCTTCAAATAATACCCTACTAACGTAGGCGCCTTTTTATCCTCTGGTGATAGATATATTTAAAAAACAAGTCTTATTTATTAATTCGATATAATCCGAAGGAAAATCCAAATTACCAAGCCGACTAACTGTTTAACTATAACATCACGCTGTACTTAATACTTTTTCATCCACGATTATAAGTTTTGTTTTCAAAAAAAAAAAAAAAATACAAATAAAAAACAAAATTTAATTCATTTCCCTTCGAAGATACCTAATCCCTACAAAACGAGTAACTTAAAAGCAATTTTGTTTGTTATTTAAATTTAAAAAAGAAAAAGTAAAAAAATTTTGACAAAATGAAAGATTAAAAAAAAAAAAAAAAAAAAAATTACATAAATAAAAACATTTTATGCTCAATTAAGGCTCTGACGAGGAAATGAAATATTCGGTAACTCAAGCAATTACGTATACAATAAAAATAAAATACAAAATAAACAATTAAAAATTAATAAAATAAAAAATATAAAAAATATATATTTTTTTAATTAATTAATTTTACTTTTAAAAATTTCCTTTTCAAGTTTTCTCCTCCTACAACGAAAAATTGGTTTTAGCGAACGGAAGATTAATCTATCTTCTCGACATTATTATTATTAATTTTAAATTTAACGGAGCAATTTTTTATTTATCCACCATACTCTCTCCTCTCTAAGACAAAATTTGCTTAAAAAAAATTTTAATTAAAAAAAAATTTTGGTCAAATATTTCATAGCAATTATTAAAAGGATAAGTAAGAGGATTATAGTTGGGCAAGGCCGACAATTGGTTACCCTACACCTTTTCGGGTAATACAGTTATTCGCCCGTTTTGGTAATAATACAACGAAAATACCTTCCTGCAAAGGTGTACTTTTCGTGAAAGCCCGTATATTGGAAGATGCTGAAAACATCACCTGACGCGGTCCAAATATTGTAAAATTGATTTTTGCTTCACAACAATTTTGTTATTTTTCCATTTCCTTCATAGAAAAATAGAAAGTACATTTTCGTTTCATATATATGTGGTTGCTTTCCCTAATACCTACCTACCTGTATATTAGGGTCTAAAAAGTGAACCTACGTGGTGGAAATTCGGTAGGATGGCTTTGAATCAATTATGAATTAGTTTTGATCATGAAGCATTGAAAACAAGTAAGAACATTTTTAGTCGGGAGAGGCAGATCTTTACATACCCTACATCACAACTCCTATTCGATCGGTTTAAAAGATCTTGGGTCTATCTTATGCCCTTCTGCGTGTTACATACGCCCGCACTAACTTAGTATACCTTGTACCACAAGTGGTGATAATCAATGAAGGTAAACTGAAGCTCCCTTTGAGAGGCCATAGCTACAACAAGGTTTACTTTTCACAGGTAGTACAGGTAGTAGTAGAATCAAAATCAGTGAAGATAGACTGAAACTCCGTTTGAGAAGTGATAGCAACAACAAAATTCACTTTTCCCAGGTAGGAAAAACCAAACTATTGATTGATATTGTTCGCACTTAGGGAGATTGGAGGATAGATGGCGCCATTTTCTTGATTATTTATTTACTTTTATTTTATTTTTGTGTTATATATTTTTATTAAAATTTATTAAAAGTAAATAAATAATCAAGAATAATGTAATAATTCACTTGAACACATATCAAAGCGAGAATTCATGATAAACAATGAATTTTTTTTGAAACTCTCTATTTGGAAAACAAGAGTGAAATCTTTTTCTTGTGTAAACAAAGAAAAATATTTTTAAAATCAATACTTGAAAGTAAAGAAAAAAAAAAAAAAAATCAAACAAATATATAAAGAAATGAATAAACGGTCGAGAATTGCGATGAAAAAAAAAAAAAGAAGAAAGGTGAGTACTCTATATAACTACAACAACAGCAACAACAACAGCAACAACATTAACACAAAGAAATGAAATAAATATTTAAGTAAAGTATTAATTGCTTTAGACGATGTTTACAAGAACTAAGTAGAGATTTGTATAAATGTGAAAAGTAATAAGAGAGAAACTCTAGAACTAGTCTTCCAATACAGTTTTTCCCCTATTTTCCTAAACATTTGCAAGAAAATAAAAACAAAACAAAACAAATAAAAAATAAATAAACAAAAACAATATCTGCATAAAAAAAAAAGAAAAACTATTAATACTTGAAAGGAAAACGAATCGTAAATACATACACACACACACACACACACACAGACACATCTACTCGCAAGGACATACCTACTTACAGCTGTAAAAACATTAAACATGTATTGGTATTTGTAAAAAATGACATTACATACTAAAAAAAAAAAAAAAAAACCAAAAACCAGATAAAACTATTAATAAATAATAAATGATAAATTTATTATTTGAAAGGAAAAAAAAATTGCAAAATAAAATGTGTTGAATTAAAACAAGTGCAATAAGCAGAGCAAGAAGAGAATAACTACATTACAACTTATCGGAAATCATTTAAATAATTTTAGTACAAGTTTGGCAGCAACGATATAAAATTTTGAGATAAATTATATAAAATTTATTATATACATGCATATATACATACATATATATGTATATATATATATACAGTGTAAGTAAATGTAAAAAATAAAACAAAATTCTAGTTTTCCGATATTTGACCGACTTCTTCTTTCAATAAACCAAGAAAAAAAGTTTATATTCATCACCTACCAAGCGCTTGTACGAACAATTTTATATTCATTTCCTTTGTAATGTTGAAAAGAAGAGCTTCAAAGGCTTTAGAAAGTCGCTGTACAAAGATATATAGGTATAAGTTTGTCCGTATGTCCGTGCATTAATGGAATTCTCAAAGAATACACTTACACTATTTATATACATATGTATATATACATGTTGTAGTCGCCCATCCCACGTTTAGTAACTAAGTGATGATCTAATTACAAGCAAATCTAAGAGGACTGAAAACGCGGAACAGTCGCTGCACATATATACCTGACAGTTTGTTCGTCCGTCTGGGTATTAATGAAATTCTTCACGTCACATTTGTTGAGATATAATACATCTTTACACTACATATATGCTATATACGTTTCTACTATGTTTAGTTGCAGAAGAAAGTGCTGACCTTATTACCAGGAGATCCAGTAAAGCTAAAAACGTCGAATAGTTACCGTGCAAATGTCCGTCTGTCCGGAAATTAATGCAATTTTCCAATTTTCACAAAAATTGAGACACAATATAGCTACACACATAAACATATATATATATATAAATTAATAAATATATTTATATAGGGATATATATATATGTTATATATATCCACACTAAATTTAGTCGCAGAAATAGCCGGGACAGTCGCCATAAATACATAAATACTTATTCGGTTGTTCGTCTAGCCGGACATTAATGGAATTCTGAATGTCATAAAAATTGATATTTAATATACCTATATACAATATGTCAATATCTACACTATATACATAAATATATCTATGTATAGGTACATACATATTACATATGTCTAGTCGCAGGAGTAGATGATGGCCATGTTACAAGAAAATCTAGTGGGACTTAAAGCTCTGAACAGTCACTACATGTACATCTATATCAATTGGTTTGTCCGTCTGCTCGAGGGCTAATGAGCCTCTCAAAGTCACAAAAATACCTGTGTACGCGTACTCATATATTATATGTATACATACACCTATCCTACGTTTAGTTATAGAAGTAAGTGAAGATAAAACAGCGGAACAGAGAAAGAATAAAAGGGAGGGTGCACCTACATCTCAACAAAAACTATGAAGAAATGAAGATTCTAATATGTTTTAAGGAACCACAAAATATATATATATATATATATTCTTAACCCTCCTCTACGACTTTCTGGTCTGTTCGTCTATGTGTCATTCCTGGCGGAAATTGTCAGTCTAAACATTGAAAAAATAAAAGTGAAAATTTGTCTTTAATATATATGTGCGTGCAGCATAATAATAAATAAAAAATAATAAATAAAGTAGGCGTGGTAAGGCCACAGTTTAAAACAAGAACTGAGATATTGCTGTCACTCCAACTTAATGCTTATACAAAATATTTATGCCCAAAGCTTTGTACGAGAGATGTATTAACGAGAAAAATGTTATGAGGTTTGTTTGTATATGGCAACCTGGTGGTGGTGAGTGTAACTTTAAAGAGAAACAATCTTTAAGATGATTAGAGAAAACATTCTTCTTTTTAGTTTTTGATTTCCTATTTTTTTTTCTCCTTTTTTTTTTTTGCAATATTATCTGAACATATACTCAAAGTGCATTATATATAAATGATAACTATTATAACGTATAAACTTATGGAAATCCAAAAATATTTTAAGAAATCGCAGACAGAACACCATAGTATTAACAGAATAAAAATTAAAAAATTAAAAACCAATTTTTTGTTTATTATATTATACAAACACATTAAAAGGAAATAGAAAATTTACTTTTAAATTTTACTAAAACAAAAAAAAAAAGTTTAGATTATTTTTAAAGTTTCTTGACCTTATTAACCTCTTCAAATAAACCGAGTATATAGGCAACATTTACATATGCATATATATATAAATAGTAGTTTATAGATAATTAATTAATTGATTGTAATAATAAATGTTTTTTGGAAAACTGTATTTAATCGTATATACAAAAAAAAAAAAAAAAAAGATCGTAACAACAGCAACAACAAAAAAACGTAAATAACCTCTGAAACACTTATTTTAGTTATAAAAACAGAAAAAAAAATTGCAATTAAAAAACAAAAAAAAAAAAAATTAATAATGATTTATATTTAGTGTTGAATGAAAAACAGAAAAAAAAAACTTAAAATTAAACATTTACTTATACACACTTACAATTATATATATATACATATATATATATATATATATATAAATTGTAATCTATTGTACTACATATATATATATATATATATATATATATAAACCTATACATATATATATAGATATATATACACCTCTTCCCCCTCAAATATGTATTACATATATATATATATACACATTTGTATATTTACCTAAATATGTACGAAATCTTATATATTATACATACATTTAGATTTGTATACGCCTCCTAAACATACACTATACATATATATATATATATAGTGCGTGACAGTTAAAAGTCATAAATGTTGTCAGAATGTATTCTCTCTCTTCTTTCTAACTTTCTCTCTCTCTCTCTCTGTCTGTCTGTCCCACTTTTCCTAATTCTTTCTTTGTTTTTAGATTTTAAATTTTGAATTGAGATTTTTCGAAAATGTTTCTAAAATTTTTAAATAAATATTATAATTGAATAAGAGAAAAATATAAATATAAATTCTTATTTAGAAAAGCAGAAAAAAAAGTAACAATAAAATAAATCTTTCTTTATATAAAAGTAATTTTCTTCTCATCTAAGTTAAGTATACGTTCAACTACTACTACTACTGCTATTACTATCACAACTACTTCTATTACTATTACGACTACTAATACTACTGCTAGTACTTAAAAAAAAAAAAAAATCGTTCGTAGTCTTTGTAATACGTAATCTTTATTTTTCTTTTCTTTCGTATTTAAGGTAGATTTTGATTTTATATAAGAATCTGCAAAGTTCGCCTAGAGTAGTTCTGTAATTTGTCGGCCAGTATTACTTTCGCTCATTAATTATTATATAAACTATCGAATTAATATTTTTTTCATAATTTAATTTTTCTCTCTTCCCCACACATATATATTTTAAATCGTTTGTAGAAGAACCGTGATATATTCACGAGAAATAGGAGCAGGGGATTCTTAATAGATTTATCAATTTTTCTCGTTGCTATCAAAATTCGCGTAACCCAAACTCAAACTTGGATTATATTTGTTCTAATATTAGAGGACGATAGTCATTATGCTTAGCGAATCCAAGGCATTGCAATATTTCAATACTACTTCTTCAATATAGCACAATACAATGTTTCCATGGGCATGTTCTTCTACTGTTCCAACAGAGTGAATGAAAAAGGTAGACAAAGAAAGTCGGCGCTTAGCATGCCCTGCCCGGTCGCCAGCGAAGTATGCACTAAAGAGAAGGAAAAGTATAAGGTCTAACAGTCTCGCTGCCTCCGCTTGTGTATTATACACTAAAGCAAAGGAGAAGTCTAAGGCTTCGCTGTCTCTTTGCAGACTCAATGGGAAAGGGAACACGTCATTATCATTTCGTTGATCTTCATGCGATATTCTCCTGTTACCTACTTAAAAAAAAACCTTTAAGACTATACTGAACACTGTAGTATTACTAGGAATGTATGCACCTTCACTATAAAGTAAAGGCGTTAGGAAATTGTCGAGGCAATCGAACGTCGTCTTCTTATACGGTTCTTTTCTATATAGTCACATACTGTGAGGACCTAAAATTATTGAAATCCGTGAATGCAACCATGGAACTACGACAGTACGAGAGTGCCGAAGAGTGTGACTTTGCTGGGGCGGTACTTCTTCATGAGAATTTGAAAGTCCGTGAAAGAAAAAGTGAATGCCAATGTCATAATATACGGATAATTCGAACATTAGAGTGGCTTTTCTCTGCGTAATGACTATAACTTAAAAGCATTATACACCGATCTGTAGATTCCATCAAGGTGCTCCCTCACAATACCGCCTTGCATAATATATATATATATATTATTGCTCGCAATTTTGACAAGTTGAACCATGTCGGCCTGAGGTCGACAGGGAACCTCGTGGTGACTACGATTGCCTTGAAATAGCAGGCCATTAAACATTGAGGTATTGCGATTTCGTAAGGGGTGCGGAATTGCACCCTCCGGTGCCGTCCACCTATTACATTTCACTAGCAAGCCGTCAGGCTTCATCGAATTAAACATAAAAGTGTCGATGTTCAACAGGAGAAACTTTTAAAAGTTAAGTGTGCTAAGCGATCTTTATGACAGACCTACTACTGGCCTAGGCGGCCTTTACCGCATAACAGGTTGGGATTATGCGCTTTGTGCAAAATTTTCTGAATGTGTGAGCAAATGGAATGAGGTCATTTCATTCTAGCCTCGATGTAAGAGTGACACGTACAAACATTACAGGATGCTACCACTTACGTAATCATAGCAGGATATTTATATTCAGTAATAATATTCGTGGATATCGTCTTCCACATTCGGCCGCATTAGGCAATCTTAATCATTTAAGCTACAGGCCAAACGTATATTCTTTGCTTTATCTTAACGAAAGACTTCTTGTTGATCTAAGTATTAATATAGTAAAGTTTTTTTTAAAGTTTTACTAACTTTATAGGAGTGTAAGTCGCTTTAGCAATCTTCACCTAGTGGTTACCGATATGCATAGGATTATTCATTTTCAAGTCAACGATGTCGCCTTTGGTAGACACAAAGTGCACAGACTGCCTATGTGGCCTTGCTGTACACGCGATCTCCCATCAAATCCTATTAGAAAGTATTTCCTTACTCTGGATGGGACAAGCCTAGAACTTCAACGTTCTCTTCCATAACGGCAAGAAGAAGGAAAGTCGTAACTGTTTAGTGATCATAGCGGAACGAGAATTGTTTCGGGGTACTCGCGATACGTCCGCCGATAAAGTCGGCGATTGTCCTTGTGGCTAAACCTTTACCTCAACTACAAAGCTATAGTGAATGCCCGAATAGTAAAGGAATAACATTTGCCAATTACTTTCTCACTTCTTTCTCGCCATCATCATATTACACAAATAGAGGACATCCATAAATGATCCCCACATCAAAGTGTCTGCTGTAAATACATTACCGAGCAACATTTTCAGTGCCGAGCAACATTTTATATGCTTGATCACCCTGAACGGGGAAAGTGATTTAATTAGATCTTCTTGTTTGTCGAACAACTAAGATCGCCCTGGAATATCGAAGATGATGATTGCAAACCATTTTCGGGAATCAAACTGAAGCTTTACAATCATTAAATCTTACAATACAACCCATCTATACCATCTATGTTCTTCGAGTCCTTTATATATCCCTTATATTATTTCTGTAGTATTAACTACATAAATTTTTTCAGTTATAATCAAGTGAGAGTATATGGTAGTAAAGAAGGGTCAGGTTATGACAACAAAAATGAGAGAATACTGAATTTTAGCTAGCAAAGGATCTTTAGGTTTTGGGTGAGAAGAAGAGTATTATATATAAACGAGCATCGGGGCTCGCGAGTAACATCGCACAATATATCGTATGTTTTGTAAAATTTATAAAATAGGATTCTTACGCTTCCATAGCATGTTACGCTTGCAAAATTGATTTAAAAAAAAAAAATCGAATGCAAGCAAAACAAGTTACACTTATATCTTTTTTTAACTTTTTATTTCAAAAATTAATTTTCATCACTTTTGTACATAAGTCAGTGTTCTTTTCCTCCTTCACATAATCATTACAAGTAAACGGCATAGAAGTAGTGCGAGTAAAAAATATTAAAAGTAGCATTAAGTATAAGATATCTATTCACCACTTACTTGATCATGAGTAAAAAATCGACATTAAATATTGCAAGACATAAAAGCGTTCTCTTAAATATAAAAAAAAAAGAACAAACAATAAATAAAGACATACTAGAAACTACTACGTAACGAAGTCACCAATTCAATATGCCTTTGAAAGATTATGAAAAAAAAATAAAAAAATAAAAAAAAAATTTTTTAAAAGCAAGAACCTCCACACATCTCTTACGAAAATATTACGAAAGAAAGAAAGTATAAAAAAAGCATTCATTGACAATACCCTTAAAATAAAAATAAATTAACTGCATATACTGGGGAATACAAGCAATATTTTATTAAAAAAAAAAAAACAAAAAAACAAAAAAAATACTAAAGAAAAATCTCATCTTTATTAAAGTATTATTATTAATTATATCAGTAGACATCTTGTGCTTGTTAATCGTAAAAAACAAAAGTTTAAACATTTATATAAAATTATTAAAAAAAAAAAAAGAAATCTTTTGAATATATATTAATTAACTGTAGTTTTGTGTTGCTTGCCGCACATACACCTTAGCTATTATTATTAAAGTAATTTCATGTAATAGTAAGCTAAACTACAAACAAAAAAAAAATCTAGAAAAACAAAAAAAAAAAAAACGCAAAATATTAAAACATGTCTTTTAAAGCTCTTCCTCTCTCCTGGCTTCTTTTTCCTTATCTATTATTATGTATTTATTAATTGATGATTTTTTTTTTTAGTTTTAAAATCTCGTACTTTGTGTAGACATTAAGTTTGTAGCTGTTCTCAACACTCAACACACCCAAATACGTATACATTTTCTCCTCTACATAAACATAATAACACATAATATGCTTATATAACACAACATTTACTTATTAATAGATAGAATAGTTTTTTCTTTTTTTAAATTAAAAAAAAAAAAAAAAATTTTTTTAAAATATATTTTTGCTTGAAAAGATCTTAGATTTGCGTAATGCTTGTCTTGCACTGAACTGAATATAAAAATTTAAAAAGAATTTTCAAGTCTGAAGTTTTCTAAATGCCTATCTCCCCATTTGGAAACAGTGCATTACTAAGGCTAAATTTTGTTATAGCTTTAAAGCAGGTAAAATTATTATACTAGAACAGATAGACATAAACCAGAACAGTTATGAAGACAAAAGGTTAAAACAACATATATCCATGTGACAAAGTTACGCATAAATCCAATGAAGTACCTTTAACTGGCACTGTTGTAGCTACTAGCATAGCTTAGTAGATTACAACGTTACACATATGGAGTTATTCATATTAACGTCAAGGCC
>NW_023998444.1:889847-944795 GCF_014805625.2 Glossina fuscipes
CAGCATCCAGATAGACTTGAGATAATACCTAGTTAAGCTTTCTCGTCCGTCCGTCCACCTTATCTTTTTGCCTTTAATCTACAGATCGCAAATTTGATGAAATTTGATACCCTCATGAATGACAATATTAAGCGAAGTTGTGTACGACATTTAGTGTTGGGTCGTGGTCCGCTATAGTGTTTTCACTTGTACGCCGGTTCGGAAAATTTTTTTTACGTTTTTTAGATGGCTTCCTAGTCTCTATGTATATTTCAATCTGACCTCGTATTGCACTAACGGTGCGCTGGTCTTAAGGAGCGAAATGCTTAGTCGTTTGCAATGCAAACTCAACGACTGTTAGGAATGGGGAGCTAGCTACATTCCTTATATCCTATTTTTGATTTCGCACAATTCAAGAATAAGTGCCACATTTAAGCAGTGTACATCGACAATTTATGCACACAACCACGAGCGTGCGGCTGTCCGTACGCACACAAACACCCATATATATACATACATACATACATACGCTAAGATCAGTTACTTTAATTTTCATTTCACTAGGTTATGTTTTGTAGTTTTGCAAACCGAGTAACGAATGTATAATGATTTTAACGATACTCCCCCATGTACTTATGTACATACAACACAAAATAATAATAATGTTTGTAATTTCGTTTGATGTACGTATAATAAAACCGATTAATAAATGTTGTTAGAAATTTTGCCGTATAACAAAAAACAAAGAAACCAAAAAAAAAAACACCAAAAACACATACAAAAAAATTCCCACCCTAGCCCTATTTAGATCTTTTCAAGAAATACCCATAACAGTCATAGATAATTTGTTACCCTTAAATATCGAACATATAAAATATAAATACATATATACCTTTACATGCATACATACTTACATACATACGTATAAATATTACTTAGAATGAAAAAACAAAAAATATTAAATAAAAAAAAAAAAAAAAATTAATAAATAAAAAATAAAGTCCTGTCAAGTCATTTAAAATAAAAATTTTTAGTAGTCTCGTTAAATAAATTTTCAGTTAATTTATTTTATTTGTTGTGGTATAAATACATAGTCATAGTTATAGTCATTCATTTTAATAACTAATTTTGGTAGTGTGTACATGTAAAAGTGCATATTTAGTGAATTTTTATAAAACAATTTTTAATTTTCTTTACGCTTTATACCTATCACCAATAGCCCATAGCGAAGAGAAAAATCGACTCATTTTGTTCTCTCTCTCTCTCTCTGTCTCTCTTTCTCATTAAAGAAAGATCAATCGCTATTATAAAGTGCATAGTAGTTCACAAGTAATGGATTAATTGAGTAATATTGAATCGCTTTAGCCAAGTCCGTTCACTTGTCCTTTTCCTAACTAATTTCCTATTTTTAAAGAAAAACAAAACATGGCCCGTTTATTTTAAAAAAAGGGGTGAATCATCTGTCAGCAAATATGTCTGAGCGTAACAAAAATTGAAGGCGATCCTTGCCTAACATTGCTTGCGAGTATATCCGGTATAACAAGAAAAAGGGAACACTGAAAACACTCCTCACTGAGCTCATCTTCAATAACATGATTTCCTTACCGACTACATGGCATAAACTGAATCAACCAAAAAGGCAGTAGTATACCGCAAGCAACCTTGTTTACCTTTCGCAATCAATCTTTTATGTCATAAAAAAATGTGAACCAAATGTCTGCACCTAACGTATAAACGATTCGCGCTAAAATTAAACTCGAAAAAGGCGTTTCCCATTATTTAATCGGCGGCTTTTATACGTTCAAACAAAAAAAATTTTTCTTCTCGACCATAACCTCAAAAGAAGCGAACCAATATTGAGCTCACCTTGAAAGAGATTTTGGCAGGAGCGCGAAACAATTTAAGCCTAACGTTTTCTAGAAAGAGATTCGAACCTGTTCTATTACTTAATGTTAGACTTTAGTCAAAAAGAAAAACTTTCTCAAACATAACCTCAAAAGAAGCGAACTAGAATTGAGCCCATTTAGAAAGAAGGAAAAATAACCTCAAGCTCACCTCGAAAGAGATTCCCCATTATTTAATGGGAGGCTTTAATATGCTGAACCAAAAAAAAAACAAACTTGATTTTAGAACATAACCCCAAAAAACCTGAAATTGCACTCGATAGAGATTCGGCAACGGCTCCACAGATTTTAATTCTAACGTCTTCCACTATTTAATAGGAGACTTCAAAAAGTGAACTCATTTTAAACGAAGAGCAAAACGAATGTTCCATCGTAAGCTCAACCGAAGTGAACTAAATTTGGCACAAGATTCTACAGTAGGGATAGAGATTTCAAGTGTAAACTTTTTCATTATAAATTGAAAGGTTTCAAAAAGTTTACTCAATAAAAGAATACTTAAAACAAATGTTCGATCATAACCTCAAAATCAGACAAAATCAGCCTAAATTATGCTTATTTCTAAGGTGATCCTACAGTGGAAATAGTTTTTAAATCTAAGTAAAATATTCATAAGCATTTGCTTTAAAAATTATGTTCAAACGATTCTTCAATCCGTCGTTTACGCTTACGCGTTAACGAAAGAATGAAACCGATCAACTGCAATGGTGATGGGTATACAAAATTCGTTAAGCTTTGTTTTTTAATCGCTTCTGTTTTCATAATTTTCTTTTAATTTTTCCTAATAGACAGTAGTGGTAATGGCTGCACTTGATTAGTAAATCAAAATATTGTACAATGTTTTGATTATGTTTTATAAAATTCTTTAAAAAATTTTCATAAAATACCCGAATCAACAATTAATTAATAAAGAATGTATAGAGGATTTGAAGTAAACGGTGAGTACGTAAAACATAAAAGTGATGATCTGCATATATATATACATGTAACAAAAAACTATTTGATGATAGTTTAATCATACACTAAAAACCAAACAAATGAAAAGGGGGCCAAGGCCGATGATTAGATACCCTACAGTATTTCGCTAAAACATGAAAAGTTATACATTATTTTTGTGTGAATGCTTACTTTTCATGAAAGCGCTCACGTTGGTGGATACTCAGATATCAACGTGGTCTAGAAGGGCTTGCTTTCATGGGAGCTCCTATATACGGGAATTATAGCTCTATGCAATCCAAATTCATTGCGGTTGACACACTAAAGATAAATTTTCATATCGTTTCCTCTCTTCCCTTTGATTTGAGATTTATGTAAACATAACATCTATCGAGAAGCATTTCTGTGCCTCTTCCGCACACATTTGGAGAATCCAATAAAGTCTCTGCTCATCCTTCTACGGCGAGTAAACAAATTCCAATTCTTTGAGAACTAGCTCTACATGAGAAGCATTTAGAAACTAACGACAATGCGAAGAACCTGAGTGAAGATCATACAGATAATACTAGGCAATGAGATGCAGACTGCCAAGTCTAACAAAACAATAATAACTGGTGCAGAAAAGCGCTTCTTTTGGTTGGCGGGCAAGTCAAGAAGAACGTCGTGCACCAGATAATAACGATGATGATTGGCTCAATTTTTCACCATAGTACCAGATAAGTGATTTGGCAAATTATAAATTATGAGAAGATTCTTTTAAAGAAAATAAAAAAAGTAATTATTCTTGAGTATTTTAATTATGGTACATGTAAACCCAAAGGCAGTACTAAGGCTCTGGCTAAGTGACTTGTTATACCTGAACGTAGAATTTTAAGGTGCACTTAACTTAGCTATTAACTTATTTTTATAACAAATTTTTTTTTGTACTTACATCCTTATGTTTCTTTACATTGTCTGGAGCAAACAACAGGCTTTTAGGTTTTTCCAAAAATCCCGCTCCTGGCCCTGCAATTTAAAAAAGCACAGTTCAGAAAAACATTTTAGAAATTGATGCAAATTATATTCAGCTATAGCTGAATTGTCTCTTTTACTCAGTAAAACGAATTCCTTGTAAACTAAATAAAAATATCTTACTATTGCTGTTAAAGGAAACTTCAACAGCTATGCAGCTTAGGGAAATCAATTAATAACAACAATAAGAGAGTGAAGGCATTATAGTCTGCTACGGTCTGCCACTTTACTCCATATAACTATTCACATAACGGAGAAATGCTCGAAAAAGAGGCCCGGTCCGTCCGTCAGCCCACTAAATTCAATCATAAATGGACGGACAAGCTTCGAGATCACTTTCTGAATCGATTGGTAAAAAATACCTCAAGTCGTTGTATATGTTGTATACGTTCGTCCAAGCGGATACTACAAATAGTTTACTAGTTTTAAATACAACAATGGGAAGAAATTTGGTGTAAGCAAAGCTCGATAGAAACCCAAAATTAAAATCATTTTATATATAGTCTTACGATATCTTCTTTTTTTCTAACCCGATATGCTCTAAGGGCAAGTCCCCATACACATGTGGTCATGTTGGTGGTAATGGGGAGTTATACAGATAGAGAGTGCAGATATAATTCGAATAAACGTAAAGGCTTATGGTTGTTTGCCAATTATTTTAAAGTTAAGAAATTGTCGGAAAAGAATTGTCGGAGAAAAAATGCTCTCCATTAATATAATAATTTTGAAAGGTTATAATGGAATTGTTGGCTGATTTTGCATAAGGAATGCTGTTATGCCTTCTTCCTCTCCCTCTCTCTCTCTCTTCATCGTTACCTCTCTCTCTCTCTGTTACTTTCTCTTCTCACTTATCTCTCCCTCGTTCTCTATTTCTTTATCTATCCCCCTCCACCATTGCCTCTTTCTCCATCAACTTTCTTCTTCTCTCTACTTCACCGTCTCTCACTCTCTATCTATCTTTATCTTCCTCTCTCTCTCCATATATCTCCCTCTTTCTCTCTCTCCCTATCTTTCTCCCTTTTCCTTTCTCTCTATATCCTCCTCCTTCTCTCTGTACTACTCTGTGTCTCTCTTTCTATCTATCTCTATCCCCCTTCCCACGTTGTATCACATTTCTATAAAGCGACATGCAAGTAGATTACATAGTTATCAAAAACAGCAATTCTTTCAATTTTTCTTTTTTTTCTGTTTGTAAAGAAATTCTTCTAACTTTTTCTTTACCAAACCCATATATATATGTTGCCTAACGTATTAGGTTCACTGAGTGTGGGATTACTAAAGAATATGTTTTGCTATATATTTACGGATTTTTTATGGATGGCGGCGAGAGACTGTGACACGTGAAATGCTAAAATAAACGTTTTCAAGGAATTGATATAAAACTCTAGTGTACTTACTGAAACTTGATTTCGGTTGTGACCGCATCATTGGCTAAAAATTGATAAAAAGAAGTTTAGTTTATTTGTTAATAAAATTAATTTAAAAAAAAATGCTGTTTTCTGTTTAATACCTTAACAACAGTTCGCGTTTGGCGCAATAAAAAAGAGCCTTCTTTGTTGTTAAACCGGACAAGAGCGAAGCGAAAAGCCATGTTCACTAAAGAAACATAATTTAATTAAAATGAAAATTGAAAAAATAAAATATATAAGTTTCAATAATCATGTTATAGAAGAATAACTGATCGAACAATTTAAGAGAAGACCGTAGAATTTCATTATAACAACATTATAGTGGCCATCATATCAGCCATCAGCCTGTAGTTATTCATATAACGACTAAGCAGTTACAGGAAGGGTTCGTGTCCTTCGGCCAAAACGTGTACAGAGTTTCATTAAATTATCTAGCTCAGCTAATCGAGGAAATGACTTCACGAAATGGGTTTTGATCGTTATTGACAAACGTCAAATCCATTACAACTTTGCCATTCAACAAACAATTCGGAAAGAAAAGCTTTCCACATAATGTTTATGGCATTTTCTAACCAAAACGAACAGTTCCTTTGTAAACAAGTTGGCATTCGTCACAAAGATTATAATTTTACCGGTCGATATAAGTAATTTTCAAGCTATAATAAGATTCTCTTCAAAATTAGCCAATGAGTTTTTCAGTTTCCTTCTCTGTTAGCAGCTTTTTCCTTAAAATTAATCTAATGGCGTGGTTTGCAATAAAAAGAAGAGCTAATGTTTTGAGTAAAATCTTGATTAGCCTGATTCCAAATACAATTCTAACGAAACGATCTACAAACTTGTTGGGGGATATGATCGATTTAATTCCAAGCAATGGGTTCACAATCGACGATGCGTGTTATTATTGAACTATTGATCAATAGAAATAGAACTCCTAAATATTGAATTATTGACAAGCACAAGCTTTTATTGAGTGACTCTACCCACAATCAGGTCACTTAAAGTTTTCATGCTAGTTAGCACATGCGCTTGTAGAATTTATTGAAATATCTCAGGCAATGTACAAATTTCTTATTGAAATTTAAATATCTCGTGCAATGTGCAATTTTCTTAATGAAATTTAAATATCTCATGCAATGTGCAAATTTCTTATTGAAATTTAAATATCCCATCCAATATACAAATTTCGACAACGTGAAGTTATCAACATTGATAAACACCACTACAAGCTAATAAATATTGAATGGTTGACAAGCACAAGCTAATATTGAGCGACTGTATTCACACTTAGGTCATTTAAATTTTTATTCTGCAAAAGTTCAGAAGTGCTTAAGATTGAAGTTTAAATATCCCATGCAATATACAAACTACGGCAATCTGACAAACAAACAAACTGACAAAAGTTACCAATATTGATAAACACCATTACTGTTTATTGCAGATTGATAGGACTTATTTCCAAAACAAAAAAAATGTGGAAAAGTTTTACTCTCATTTTTTTTTGATAGCTAACACAGCGTTTTATTTATTACTTAGCAAAGGCGACAACCTTACAGAATAGAAAATTCATTGCTTTACGGTATAGGAAAAAATTCTCGTAAATATGATTGCCGTTATATATTAGGGATAAAATTACGTGCGTTCTTTAAAGGTCATTAATAAAAGGTAAGAAAAAAATTGATTTTTCACTAAGAAATACAAACATGTTGATGGCTGTGAGATGATGCCTCCAAAAATAAGATCGTTACCAAATTCTCATAAATTTTGCTCGAACAGTTTTCTTCATAAGCGATGATACGTTTTTTTTTGAATTTCTCAGTGCGTTTTTCACTTTTTTTAGACATCTGGCCATTTCGCTTACCTAGAAATTTAGACGATAGTCTTGAATTTTAGTTATTTTGTACAAATAAAAAAATTTATATACACAATTGATTTTTATTTTTACGACTAGATTTTACAATAATTTCTTATAATTGTGTCAAATATATCATCTATCGAAATGTATACTTGGTTTTCATTGAAAAATAGATTTAAAGCAAAATATCGGAAAACAGGTGAAAAACCCATAATCGCATCCGTAATACCACAATTAGAAGAAAAAAAACAACAGGCAGTGACAATTGGGAAAAAATGAATTAACGGCTATTCACACTTATATAGCTTGTATCGAAACCGATTGCTTAATCTATCCACCAATCCACCATCCTACCTTCGTATTAGAGTTTATAAAAATTTTCCCCTTTTCATCGAAGATTTTTCTATATAAGGGTAGAGACATTATGAAGAGGGGACTTTGTATTAGCAGTAAGCATTACGAAAGGTAAACCAATTAGACTACTTTCGTATTTGAATATATATCTTCGAGGGTCTACGATATTATCCTGTATATGAAATAAGAGACGCCTTGAAGAAGAGACTTGTTTTAATAATAGATATACCTAGATCTAGAGAGCAATGCGGAGAGTAAACCAATCAGACTACCTTCGTATTAGAATTTATAAAAATCTTTAAATTTTGTTCCTAAGTCTCTGTACGGGGTTAGAGACGTTTGGAATATGAGCCTACGTCTAGGGAGTCTAGAGAGCATTGCGGACGGCAAAGCAATCAGAATTTATATCTTCGAGGGTCTTTGATATTGAGCTCTATATGAAAGGAGAGATGTCTTGAATGACAGACTTTATATTAACAGTAAGTATACCTAGCTCTAGAGAGCATTACGGGGAGTAACCCTATCAGACTAATTTCTTCGAAGGTGTACGATATTGACCACTATATGAAGTAAGAGACGCCTTAAATAAACATACATAGGTGTAGGGGAATAAAGCAATTAATTTTTAGGATTTAAAAAAATCTTTCAAATTTCTTCAAAGCTCTGCGAAATTAATCCTTTTATGGGCGTTGTATTAATAGTAAATATATATTGGATCTGGAGAACATTGTACTGATGTAGTATAAATTACGCCGGGCACACGATCTCATTTCTGTCATCGCCTGTGATCTAATAGAAGAGAAAAAATGTGGATTTTTTTTAATCATAATTTGCAGAAAAGTTGGCAGAAAGTTATCCTCATCTGCTGATGTAATTTTTTTGCGCCTCAGGCCTTGATTGTCGGTATCGAGTGAACAAGATAGCTGGTGACTACGAATTCCTTGTAACGAGTAGATAGTTTAAGGTATGCGTTTTTCTTATTACCGGATGAACGGTATTTCCTCATTGTAAAAGAACGTTCGGACAACATATTCAACTTACTCAGTAAGTTTCTAAGAAAGCGTCTCTCAACTCTCCTAACTGGTCTCAAGACCAAATGTCCAAAGTTTCCGAACTAGAAGCTTGTTACTAAGAGAAAGAGATTACGGTTCAGGGCATTTCAGAATAAAAAAAGAAAGTTTTGATCATTTTTTTAATTAATTTATTTACGGCAAATAATTTTATTCATTAATCAAATACAAAGAGAAATCATTACATTGCTATGTGTATTTAGGTAGAGGTCTACAGCTGAAGAGAATCTGAAAAGATTTTTCTTTGTTTATGCTCGCATTTAGAATTTTACACAAAAGGGAAACTTTTTTTTGCGAATATAAGGTTTTTTTTTTTTTTGTTTTGAATATACACACAAACATGCACACACACGCACACATATATGTATATTTATATATGCGTATATATAAAGATAATTAAAATAAATGAATTCTAAAGTTTTAGTTTAGAATATTGATCGATCAATGAATCTGAATGAATCTCTCTTAGGTATGTATAGCTTAATATAAAACCATTTTTAAAAAGGAAGCTGACTCTTTCTTCCTTTCGTTTCTTTCTTGCTTTATTCATTTATTTATTTTTTTTTTTATCTCTTTAAACAGTTCTTCTTTGCAAGGATTCCAATAAATCTTTATTGGTTTTCTTTACATAATTCTCTTAGCGTCTACATAGCAGAATTTATCTCGGTAGAGAGCATATTTCACAAGAGGTTAGCTCGCTGCTGTTAATGAATGTACAATGATTGCAAGTCCAGGTCTCAGCTTCATTGTCTGATGTCTCCAAAGGAGCGGGTGCAGTTCCCCCGCCGGCAGCAGGACGCGCTTGAAATGAAGCAGGGGCAGTAACGCCTACATCAGCGGAGCTAACACCAACGGAAGGATAACTTGTCGTACCGCTGAAAAATGTTAAGAAACTTTAGATTTTCGATAAGTAATGGTGATTGAAGCGATTAAACTATTTGATCCCTTAAGATATTTTATGTATCTCGCTAAACTCCAAAGACAGTTAAGCAAATATACGGGGTGTGTTCAAAAAAAAAAGGTTGACCCGGGAAAGTCTTTATTTATTCATTAAAATTTCTTTTGTTTCCTTCAAACTGATCGCCCTTAGATATAATACAGTTCTGTCAGCCCTTTCTCGAGTCCTCTGATGTGGACTTCCCAGCATGGCCTTGAACTTTTTTAGCAGTCTTTATTAATCGTGGCAAAAATACGTTTTTTCATGGGGGCCAAGGTCGCAAGGGGGTTAAGTCCCGTAAACACGGTGATTGAGGCATGAGATTACGGTGTTGTTGTGATGGCTCTTTTGGTCAAACTATAGCAATTTCGGAACAAGCTTCATTTCGTCAGGCTTCATGCTCAAAGTATAGAAAAAAATTTGCCTGGCAACTTCTCTAATACTGATTCCAGGATCCTCCATAACAATTCCGTTCGCTACTTCAACGGATCCATCGGTGGGCTGTCCAAGAGAAAAAAGCGAAGGGTTTGCATCCCATGAAGTTTTGAAAAAATCACCTTCTTTTTGAACGCAGCTCGTGTGTTTGTCTAGAGTACATGTAAAGAACCAGGAATCGATTTGTGGTCCTCAGCATCGAATAAATTCGAATGTAATTCGAATACACTACGAAAGATTTTTCATTCAAAAGTAAGAAGAAGATGTACTTCCTCGGTAACCACAAACTCTCTACTCTTTACATCTAATTGATAATCCACAGCTGTCATCAAGTTTACTTAGTATCAAAAATCCTTAACCGATCCCAGATAGATACATTTATGCCTTTTACTAAAATTTATAAACATTTTTCCAAATCGTACAGACAGACATTTTGAATAAAATTTATTTTTAATTATGTTGCGTCAAACTTTCTAAGCCTGTTTGTCTATATATCAGATAGAATCAATTAGTTTAATTAGTTCACTAAACTTATAATAGAATGCTTACCCACTACCACTTGAACTGGCTTGTATTAAGGATTCCAGCACTTTCCATACTTCTTCCTTTTTGAAATTGTAAGCCATACTAGAATTTTTAGTGTGTACCGCTTCTAATAATGGCTTAATATGCTGACGCATGGGCAACATATCCATTCTGTATAAATATACAAGTAAATGAAAGTCGGACATCGCCTGTAAGTATTCATCGTTCTCCCATTGCGATAGATACGTGCTTAGGGCATTAAAATCTTGCAGATGACCGTCCAAATAACGATTCTCCACTGGAAATGGTTGACGTCTATCGTATTGAGTAAACGTGAATTGCTGTTGTAGGGGCGTTGTAGCGGGCACATCGACAAGTAGATATTCAACCGGCAATGGTCGAGCCATACGTTGCACTTCGTTACCGTATTGATCTTTTTCCTAGCATTTACAAATTTTTAAAATATGAAAATAAAAAGAAAACAAAAAAAATTTTTTTAATAAAAAAATTGCTGAAACAGTCGAGTGGCAAGTGTTATTATTATTATGGCGGAATGGTAAGTTGGAAAATGTTGTTCAAAAAGAAAAAAAAAAAAATAACTACACTAATTAGCTTAATATCTCGCTTTTTGTGTTCCGATCTCGATCACATTCAAAGGCGGTCCTTACACGTCGATGCATTAAATTTCATCAAAAAATCTCAAAAGTTACGACCTGCAGGTTGAACACATGAAACCAACATAGATAGACGGACAGACAAATTTAGGTCGGCTCAGAAAATGATTTTATGTATTATAAGCAAATTTTATAATTGATAACCGAATATTCGATTAACTCTATGACTTCACCGATTATCTGCCAGTTTTATCCATCTATATACAGACGTATTCTTCTTAAGATTCGCTCATGGAAATCCATTTTAAAAGTAGGCACACAATACAAGCTATAAGTACGCATTTGAAAATCGAAATTCGATCGGAAATTCGCAGCTTTCGGGGCGCTGCAAGATCTCAACCTACTTAAACGCTTGTAGTTAGAAGGTCTTTGAAGCCCGATTTTTTTTGGCATTTTTTTATTTTTATATCTTAAATCACTTGGGGTGCAAAGATACAGAAGAATTTGTGATAGACCCAACTTCTATTGCACCCATCGATTCAGAATCACTTTCTGAGTAAAGCCCGTCTGTCAGTCCATCCGTGTATTTTCTTGTGAAATTTTGTAGATGGGCCCAAGGACGAACAATATTGAAAATGTTTGGTATCGAATCCCTTTTCGAAACACTTCCCATAACACTTCCCATAAAATGCATTGTTTTGAAACGCTGAAGGTCAGAAAGAAGAAGAAGTAAAAGAGGGAAGGCAGCCGCCGGTAGCGGGTCTGTGTGCTCAATCGGTTCACTTCAATATGAAAGCGGATGCCATAGCATTTACGTCCGTGATAAGAGAAGTAGTAGTAGTAGTAGTATAGTAGGGTGTTCAAGGTTGGGTCGTGACCCACGACAATCTTCTTTTTCGTACTTTAAAACAAAAAAGAAAGAAATACTACATCACCTCTGCTCCCATGCACACTAGGTACGCGAACATTCACAATCACACCAACATTTACCATGAACTATGATCAACCACACGCTATAAATAATATTAAATTTTAGTTATGATGGCGAAGATATTGTAAAAAATTTACGATATTTCCAAGCTGCTAATCATACGACATTTTCAAGTTCTTTAAGATGAGTCTTCGTGTTCCGTCCTTTTCAACGTTAAAAGGTAAGTAAACAAGTGAAAGCGTAATTCAGCCTTGCATTACTCATTCACGTACTCACCTACTCACTGACTTAACACTTCTTTTCTAAACTTATAAATGGCAAGGTTAAATTCTTTAACAAATCTGTTCTAAGGTCACATTATATAGAAGAAAAAAAAAAAAAAAAACATTTCGCGAAGTAAAAGGACATCACAAATCTCTTAATGTTTAGCATCAAAATTTATTGCTCTCTTAAGATTTTTAAAAAAATGAAAATATACTCAGTTGAACTAGTGACCTGATTTTCGAAACTTTGACTTGAAGCTTTTTAAACTAAAAGAGAGGTAGATAGATAGAGAGCGCGAGAGAGAGAGAGAGATATGAAAAGACAAAGAGCAAGCATGAGAGAGAGAGAGAAACTCCCACATATATATATGTGTGGAGGCAGTTCAAAAAGTATTTATATACAAATGTATATGCGATTTAATTAAGTTTTCTTTATAAGCTTTTACAACCTGTTTGCACGTAATAGGTGGTGGTAGAGAGCAAGAAGCAGCTAACAGTTATATACGAAGAAGACCATGAAATTGCCTTTTTTACAAGGTTACCTTGTAGTCCTAGTAGCAGTTGATTGTTCAACTCAGCGTCGCAATATCACATCTTGCCCGCCCTTCTTCCCCCCCTCCCCACCGCCCCACCAGCCACCATCCATCTTCCATCGAAGTAGAGTTTTTAAGGTCAACATTTTTTTTCTTAATTAACCACGAAATGAAAAAAGAAAAAATGACAAAATTTATTAAAGTAACAAAGTATTTACTACTGTTATGTTGTGTGTTTGTTCTCTATTACTTTTGTTTCTTTCTCATTTGATAATCTTTTTCAAGGTTATTAGGTCAAAATGTTAAAAATAAAAACCTCTTCTCTCCTTAAGATTTGTGTTTTTTTCTAGTTAGTTATTTAGTTAATCATGCAGTCTCTCATGCATTTACACCACATAAGTGGAAAAGTTGAAAATTTTAATTTAAGTAAATAAATAAAACTTGAATATTAAACACACGATCTTTGCTGCCAGTCAGTGAGCGGGCAAGGAGGAAGGAGATGATGAAGTAACTTTAAAGTTTGATGCTTAGTAATAAACGATTTAAGGATAGTCTTCAAGGAACCTAATATATGTCTATTCGGTTAAGCTATTATTGTTGTTGTAACCATAACCTAAGAATGAGGAATGCATTCATTTGGTTAAAACGCTTTCAACGCCCAGAGGGAAGAGTTAGAGGCTCCACAATGCATATATATTCTTGATTAACATCAAATTTTAAATCGATTTAAGCACGTCCGTCTGTCCGTCCTCCCTCTGATGAAGCTATCGACTTAAAATTTAGCAGAAACATTGACAGTTCTTGCACGCAGGATGCTAATGAAAATGGGCAAAATCGGTCCACGGACACGCCCACAGCACTAGGTAAACTGAGATCGCCTCCATTTTTCAAAGGGAATGAAAAATTCTTTTTTTTGCTCATTACTGATAGACTATAGCAGATAAACGTAGCATTTGTACAAAAATGGAAAACATTGACCACGCCCACCCAATATCGGAATGTATCAAAATTTAATATTTTTTCGATACTTTTCGATAGGCAAAGGTGGTGTGTGCAGTTCTCAAGTGCGGTCGAGTTTCCAATAAACCTGATAGGCTTAGATGTGCTGGTGCTTTAAGACTGAGAATTTATCTTCAAAATTTCCATAGCAGTAGCATATTTTCTTCAGCATATGGCATTATTTCAGTTTCCAGCATGTTTTAATGTTTCTTCTGAGATGTGCCGGGTCAATAAATCCTTACAAGAAAGGCAGCTCCGCAGGATAAGAATTCCTCGGGTTACGCGTCCAAGAGATATCTCATAAGTGATTGGTCATAGTTAAAAAAAAAAAAAAACAAAGAAAAAAGTTTCATAAACACCTCCCTCCGTCTATCGATGCGAACTCCTTGATAAAAAGGATTCAGAGAGATGGAGATTAAAAGATAAAAAATTAAAGTGAATAAGAGCCGCTTACGGAAGTTAAGCTAGATTTTGGTATCTAATCAGATAAACGGAATTTGAAAGCCCCCACATATATTATTCCTATTGCTTGCTGGAAAGTTACCCATAGGAACTTAAAGTGATTTCATGGAATTAAAATTCCAACCCTTCACATGGCCCATTAGCAGCTCTGATACATGTAAGCAATTTTCTTATGCTTAATACAGTTATCGAAGTGTACCGTATAAGGGAAGTAAATTCAATTCAAGAACGTACTGAATACAAAATCAAACTTAGATATCGTTACCGAGCATTTAATCATCTTCTACTTTTTTTTTCTTTTCATCAGTCTCGTGACATGAACATTTTTTTTTAATATCTTGCCTGTCAAAACTTGTGTAACGTAAACGCACACACATCTATATGTGTGTATCTACGTACGTACATATATGCATGCTTGTACGTATGTATACATGTGTGTAAAATGATGAAGAACGTAGTCATAAACCCATCCATAACGATTTGCAGGCAATCGCATGAATATGGATAAAATACATCACCACCACTACGAAGCAATCAGCCAGCAATCGACTGCAAAGACGGTGGATGACAAATTTGTTTAGCGCCATTGAAGGAATTGTTGATACAAAAATTTCAAGGCTCGAAAGGAAATAAGCATTTGAATGAAAGAAAAATTGAATAATTTCATAAATTAAATAAAACAAACATAACTAACATCCGCATAACCCTTAGCATAGTAGACAGCATCGATCGCAATCTAAATATTAAAAGTGAAAGTAAATCAATTTTCTGGTGAGAAAATTGAAAATGAAAATTTCATAAATAAATTTCATAATGTGACGCAGATTCGCTTTTAAAAACGAAAGCAAATTAATGTTTGACTAGAAGGGACAGACAAAGAGTAACATGAAATATTTCCGAAAGCTTTTCCGGTAGGAAAAAAAGTCTAAATAGTTATGCGATTCCATTTAATTTAGTTATTTATATAACGACTGTTTTCAAAATAATGCCTTATATATAAGGTGTTCGGAAAAGTTCTCCAATCTGAATCATTTTGAAAGTGGTTCGTTCTTTCGTCAAAAGGCGTCATTGTATCCAGCTTCATTAAAATATCTTAAGAATTGCTATCTTTGGGTTGAAGAAATGAGAACAAGATATACAAGACGGACAGACAAGCTTAGATTGATTCGAACAGTGGGCCGTGTGATCTATCTCAAATCTACACAAACTTAGTATACCCTTGTGTGTGTGTGTGTGTGTGTGTGTGTGTGTGCGCCAAATCTCATTAAAATATTTCGAAAATTTCAAGGTGTAGGTTGAATACAACTTGCCAGACAGACGGACAAACAAGTTTAGATCGATTCAAAAGTAACTATCTCAAGTCCTTCTAGGTGTTGCATACATCCATGCAAACTTAATATACACTTGTTCGGTAAGTGATGTAGGATATAAGAATCTGAATGAAACTTTTTATCAATTGAAGCGTTGCAGGTTCCGCTTCCGAGTAAAGTTATGGAATTTAGATATGGCTCCCTTGAACTTATGGTCATATCTGGCATAAGCTTGGTAATGCTTTAAGAATTACAAGTTAACGCAAGTTTACACATATTTCTATGTTCGATCGTCCGGATCTACATCCGGTAATCCAAAAAATATTCGAGCTTCTTTTACGATATAAGGTAGATAAGATGTCCCCAAGTGTTACTGCCGTGAAAGCTTAACTCCTCGAAATTGAGCGAGAAAATGTCACTCTTTAGCCCGGGGATGATCAGTCCCTGAGTGCCAGAAGGCAAAATGAATGTTTTCCATTTCTCTACTATTGCACAAGGCAAGCGTCGTGGTGCAATGCAAAACCTCCATCGAGGAGATGCTCTGCACGGTGTTTGAGCCAAATGCATCCGTCACGAAACTCACGAAAAGGCCACTACCGCTATCAGGCTGAAGCAGCAGTATGCATCAAGGGTCTCCTTGCACTTGTGTTGCCAGAAAGGAAAAAAAAGAAAAAACTTCTAACCGTGAGGGTGATCGATGTCTAAGCAGACTTACTTGTCTACCTATACGACCAAAACGCTAGGATTCGTTCGTTAGGTAGAAAAAGTTAAGTAATATTCGAGTAGTATGCCCTTAGTGCGCCTACGGATTCCTTCGAAACTTATTGCTATGCTCTCAGTTTCAAAGAGTTTATAAGCGTTTTTTAATGACCCTGTATAACCATGCATGTATATGTATATGTGTGTCATTCTGCCATGTAGTTTCCATACAAAAGTATATATTGACCAAATTTTTGATTATTTGAATATCATTCAAAGAACACAATTTTCTTTTGTATTCCAAGGACAAATTGTGGTTTTTTTTTTTTGATTACATTTCTCCCTCATATATATTTATTACTATTTTTCGTTTCAATCTATTTTATTTACCATTTGGTTTAGCCAAAGTAAAGAAATTGAATAGCCATAGGACAAGTTAGTAGTTACTTTTTCTTGATATTGAGTTAAAAAAAAAAAAAAATTATTATTAAGAAGACGATGTGGAGGAAAGGACTGCTGATATGAAAAGAACTTCCATTTTCTGTTTTCATTATTGTTCGAGCTCGAATTTCTTCTTCTTCATTTGTTTCGTTCTATTAGGGACCGAATGCATTCAACGTGCGCAGATATGCAAACTTCCGAACTCCGAACTCCGAACTTTTTCTTTTCGACAATCATGCACATAATGTTACAGATATATAGAGTTGTCTAAAACGTCTAAAAGGTGTTCAAATCCTCGGCTACATGTGGCTTGCAATTTTGCCAGCAAGTCTAAGTGCCGAAGAGTCTTGCTGGACTATGTCATTCTCATATATTTTAAAGAGGGCTATAATAATATGACACGTCATACTTATGTAATGAAATTTTTCTGATTTCAAATCTTCGTAGTATCCTGTCTATAAATATTAGATGAAGTCATAAATAACATTCGATATAGTTAGGTAGAATCTATTGTTTGTATTTACCAACTGAAACAAACGAGTTTTTGTTTTCAAATATATAGACGAGGATTCAATTAGTCTTCCGCCAACTGTTTTATGAAGTGCAAGTTACATGTTCAGCTGTCCTTCTTAACCTCTGAAAGGGAGAGTCAAAAACTGCATAATCGACTTGTGATGCCTTGAGAATTCAAACAAGGCATTAGCGCTAAGGCGACAGCTGAAAAAATATGCAGCGAATAGGGTGAAAAAGTGATAACTGGTCGAGCAGTCAGTCTGTAAATTTCCATTCTGCAGATATGATCTTAAAAGACGAAGAACGCAGGACGGTATTTTCTTCCGACTTTGACGACAACTTTTTAAAGGCGATATTGACGCGAAATCCACGCCAACCAACAAGAGGTATAGCAAAAAGGTTTGGTGCGTCACAATCAACTTTTAAATGTCTGCCGAAAAACTGGAGCTACTTATGACTCAGTAAGTGATGTGGGATAAGTAGCGATAGTGGAGAATAATACCATAAATCTCGTTAAGCAGAAACTAAAGAAGTATTTTGAAGGGACCCAATCGGGTTCATTTAGAATTTGTAGCTAAGTGCTCATATTAAAAGCAAATATTCCAGGAAAGTGCGAAGAAGCGCAATGAAAACCTTCCAATAATCTTTAGGGTATGATTTAACATAACATATAGCTCAATAAAATTGTGGGATATATATATTTATATAATATTTTGTTTAGATGTTGGTACGATCTGAAAGTCATCTGGATTCATCAATAGTCATCATACGTTTGTGTATATGTCATTGTATGAGCTTATTGGATGATGTGTTATATATGTGTCTTTGGGGGCCATTTCAAAGGACAGCTATTTGGATGGATATGAGGTTTTTAGCAAGAAACAATCTGACAACGTGAGCAAGTTAACTTAACACCTTAAGCAATTCAAATGCATATTCCCTTAAGGGATTTTCACACACACACACACACACACAAGCAGGTTTTACAAGCCGAACCAGAAAACCGCATACATTGTGTACACGATTCTTTAATGGTGCATGTAACATGAATTTGGTTTCGAACCGATATCTGTGTTTCCACACATTGCGCCACCTAGAGTACAAAGTATACTAAGTTTATATGATTGTAATATAACATCCAAAAGGATTCAAGGTAGACCTATTTCTGATATAGAGTATCTTAAAATTCTGCGGAGATAGGTAATGCCCCGAAGGACTTAATATAGGCCCACCGTCAATTCAGAATCATATTCCGAATCGGTTTAAGCTTCTCTGTTCCTCTGTCCACCTGATTTATTTTCTTGTAGGGGATATTGTGTTTGATGATGTATTTTCGTTCGAAGACGAACTGCACTGAAAATGGATTGAATGGAATCGCTTTTGCCTTGGACCTCTTTAGATACAAAAACCATATTTTCGCAAATTCATTATGTAAAAGAAAAGGGAAATTTCTAAAATTCTTCGTTAAGCAAGATCGCTAAGCAATAATATTTCGGCAAATTATTTTTGTAATCCCCCCCACCATTCCTACGAATTTGGGTTGGGAGTCGATTGCCTCTCTTCCACCCTATGAGAATAGGTTGCTTCTGTTATCCTTACCGTTACTGGAGAAACGTAGATTTGTTGTTCTTGGGGTACAATTGATTCGCCCGCATTACTTTATGAGATAGGCTTTAATGTCCCTAACCGCTTCTCTAGGCACTTTATCTTGATAAAGCTTAGTTAATGCAAATATAATTACGAACTGTTTAACCCGCTCAGAGTTGTTTGCAAGAACCTAAACGATGTCTATCACTTATTCTCATTAACGGACTCTTTAAAGTCTATGTCGTACTTGAACTAACTTTTAACCTTGAAAAGTTATTATAAGTCGAAGGTTAATTGTTGTTAACTATTATCGGTTGCCAGGCTTATGCATGTTTGCGATGGCTTAGGGGTTCACTTGCAATTTGTTCCTGTACCGGTTGTGGGCGTGGCTCTATGCTAGTTGTGTACATGCTTTTTTTCTTCTTCTTATTTGTTTTATTGTACTTATACTAAGTTTTAATATTAATTAATTTAAGATTTACTTTAAGAGTCAATTAAACTCGACTGCCATGTTGTTCTAGTTGAGTTTCTTGTATAAGTGGAATAAATAAATAAATAAAAACTAAACCATCACAGGTCTAATATTCTATGTGTCATGTTTCGTATTGGTCCATAACGACAGTTTGACATACATATTAACTGTTTTAAATTTGCACCGTATAGTTCTGCTTTATGGGCTCCATCATCTCACGCAAGTTTTTTCATGCAAAGTAAATCTTTACACGCCGAAGACGCCTAAGAAAAAAAAAAAAAAAAAAATTGTTAAATTTGGTGTCACGTCAGTTCGTGTTTTGTCTGTCTATTTCTTATTTATATTTATAGATATGTTTATTAATTTATTCTGAGCGAATCGCTGCCTCTGTCAACCTTTATCTGCAGATTCCGATCAGAATTGCATGTCCTTAGCCATTGGATAGTCACAGTCGGACGTTTAGCAGCAGATAACTCTTATTAGAATGATTTAGAACCTCACGTCAGTCGAGCACATTTATACTTATGCATAATCTCTCGCATATATTGCTGAGGGACTTGTAAAAGAGGTTTTCCTCTGTAAAAATTAGTAAAAATCAAACGATTTTGATAGTTAAGATTGTCTTCACTGCTCTAGTGTTTCAATCCAATCAATTCATATTCATGCATATTCATCTTGTTCGGTGCTTTTTAACTATACAAATATTATCGGATTTAATACTTTTTAGACTTCTTATTATTATATGCAGTCCTAATGATTTGATTGATTCCATTCATATTCATATGCACTCACGTTGTGCACGTTGTTTATTAACCTCATAAATATTATATTATTGGGCGTAATACTTTTTAGACTAGACTTCAATTGATTCCATTCATATTCACATGCACTCACGTTGTTCGGTGCTTATTGGCATTATTAATATTATTAAGCTAAATATTTAGCTTCGAGTTTAGTTCGAGTATTTTTTATATACCGCCCTAGTGATTCAATTTAATCAATTCATATTCACACACAGTCATATTGCACGTTGCTCATTAACGTTATTAATATTTTTGGGATCAATACTTTTTAGACTGCCTATTAGATATACACACTTTACGTGATAACTAGTACCCAAAACCTTAACAGCGAATCTTCCTTCACCTACGTTATGTGTTAATTTCACACCCGAGGGTATATTTAGAAAAAAAGAAAAAAAAAACACACAAATGCCAAAATAACCGTACAACTAGACGTATACGAAATTATTTTACGTATACACATTGTATTTGATACAATATATGCCAGCACAACATATGTATGCATGCATACGAAAATTTAATGGTATTTGAGGCGCATTGACATTGACTCTGAAAATATCAGCAGATATATTTAAGGTACAGAAAGTACAAAAGACAAGCGGAGAGGTGAGATGCTGAGAGGAAATTAAAATGGAATAAAAAAAATAAAAAAAAACACAGTAAGTACGCAAAGATAAGACCTTGTACTTGTTGGAAGAGACTATAACACACGATGACATTGACAGTAAGTAAAGCTTTTATGGTTAATGTTATTGTCGTTGTTGTTGTTATTGTTTTTTTTTTTTTTGTTTTGTATTATAGCTGTTGATATTATTATTTTGGGAAACTTGACCTGCTTTTTATTTTTTTTTTTCTTATTTTTTTTTTGCTTTTTGTTTTTCTCTTTGAATTAACCAGAGTCATGAAGAGAGCGAAAGAAAGAAAGAGAGAGCAAGAGAAGAGCTTTCTTGCGGATTATCTCCGTATTTCTCTTGCATGCTTGCTTTCTATCATTTATAGATTTAGTGAATATATATAGATATATATAGATATATAATATAACATATGTGTGTATATATGTTATATATATATACGCTCTTCGTACGAAAATTGTACGAAAAATAAATTAGAAGCAATTGCTAAGCAGCAGAAAACATTTTGAAACGAGTTGCCCAACCGTACGGATATACTAGTCCGGGGACAAAATGTTAGGAAAAGAAAATTTTTCTCCTTTTTTTCTTTTCTGTTTTTTTTAATGTAAATTTTAAAAAAGTAAAATAAAACAGATAAAAACCTCCCCCCCCCAAAAAAAAAACAAATATAATAAAATAAAGTTCTTGTTTTTATCGTATAAAAAATAATTTTAAAATATTACGAAATAAAAATATAAGTGATTTTATTTAAAACAAAAAAAAAAAAAACTACGCACTTTACAGTTAATGTTTTGAAAGAACTAAAAATTTATAGTAAAAAAAAAAAATAAATAAATAAATAAAAAAAAAAAATTTTTATTTCTTTTTTCTTTTTTTTTTGGAAGAACAGAAAAATCTATATATGAAGAGAATGTATGTAAACATATGTTACGAATAAAAAGAAAAAAAATGTGAAATTAGAAAAAAAGGAAAAAGTAAAAGTACAAGAGAGCAACAACAAAGACGGTTAGACAAACACAAAGTAAAGTTAAGTAGATGTCGCGAAATGTTGAAATAAATAAATAAATAAAAAAAAAAATTTTAAGAAAAAAAAGTTCCTAAAAGCTATTAATGATAATGATGATGATGATAATGACGAAAAAAAGAGCAGAGCAGCAATAACGATACATTAATAATATAACCTATGCTCGCATATATAAAAACTCGATTAACTGTTGCTTTTTTCCCTCTTATGATGTTAGCGAACAGCAGCAATCAAACGTCGATAGTGTTAATAATGCATAAGTAAATATGTGCGTTTAACGTCAACACATATTACTTTTTACACATGTGTATGTTTACATCTACACATCGTAAACCTTATCTCAAAGTAAAATTAATTCCCAAAAACAAAAGCTCATTTTGTTGTGAGCGCAATCGTTTTAACTTAAGCCCAACGATTAGTTTAATGTGCGTCTTTATAAGAAATCATTAGACAAAAACAACAACAAAAAAAAAAAAAAGAAAAGAAAAACTACTTCAAGTGTTTTAACTTTAACTCGTATAATAGTTAATGACTCCTTTCTTCTTTTTTTTTTTTTCTTCTATAAACATATGTATATATGTATATATGCACATACAGCATATGCGTATGTTTACATTGGTAGTGTCGTTTAACCCAACATTTTCACTTATAATATACACAGTAAAATTTTGTTAAAATTTTAATATTCAATATAAGTTGTGTGCGTGTATCGCTCTCCTTTTCACCTTCTCTCTCTGTATTTGTTTATTTTTGAAGTCTCTCTTAATTTTAATGAATGGTCTTCAACTGTGATATAATGTGCGTATCGATTTACTTAAAACAATAGCAACAACAAAAACCGAAAATAAATATAAACAACAAAAACCTAAAAGAAGGCTACAGAAACGGTAGGTGTTTCCTGTGTTTGGATGATAATTGCAAATTGAAAGGTTATAAATTAATTAATTAAAAAAAATACAAATATAATTAACTGAGACCCTTTCTCTTTTTTCTAATTTCGCTGTTTGCCTTTTCTACTCCTTATTTTTTTCCTTTCAGCACTCTTGCCTCTCTTATTTTAACGTCTGCTTCCTCGCCTTCTATTTATTTATTTTTTTTATTACCCATCATTCCCATGACTGTACCTTCTCTTTCTTTCTTTTACCTTCATTTCGCTATTTCGCTATTTCGCTATGCATTTCCTGCCTTTTCTTTTTCTTTGTTTCCTTTTTCCTGTCCTTCCTTTCTTCTCCTTTTCTGACATTAATTCATTCCTTTCCCTTTTTTGGCTTTTTCTTGTCTTTCCTTTTATTTTGTTTTTAACAATAATTCCCTTTTCTTTTTTATCTTTTTCTACGCTCCCTTTTCCTTTCAATTCGCCTCCTGACGTAAACTTCTTTCGCTTTCTTATTTTTTCTATGCTTCGCTTCTTTCTTCTTCTTTATTTCCATCCCAATGTTCTGAGCTTCCTTTTCTTTCCCCTTCCTTCATTACGTTTTTCCTTTTTCCAGTTTTTTCTTTGCTTTGCTTCCATCCCATCCGACGAAATGGTCGAAGGTAACTTAATGGTCGTGGGTTCGATTCTCAAATGCGGTAAAGTTTTTAATAAAAGCTATAGCCTTAGATGTTAATCTAGGCTTTAAGCCTTTAGTCTTCGAAATTATTTCTCTTATTTAGCTTCCTTTCCCTCTTTAGGTATCTCTCTGCTTCCCTTTCTTATATCTCATTGTTTTCGCCCTTCTTTTCTTCTATTGTTTCTATCATTCACCTAAGTTGCTTCTCTGCATTGCTTTGTCTTCCCTTTATTCAAATTATCATTCTTAATGCTTTCCTTTTTTATCTTTCTCTTTACTTGGTTTTTGTTTTTATCTTCTTCTCCTTTTCTTACCTTTCTTCTGCGTCTCTTTTTTCAGATTTTTTTCCTTTAGGTTCTTTACCTTTCTTTTATTTCCCATACTTTCTTACGTTTTTCTTTGTTTCTTTTTCCGTTGGCCTTTCGTTTCTTTCCTTCTTTTAATTTTGTCATTTTCTCTATTATTCATTTCTGGTTTTTAGTCTCTTTGCATTTCACTTTTTTTTTCATTTTGTTTTCATTCCTTTCTTGACTTTTCTTTTCTTTGCTTCTGTTTTTTTCTTTTCATATCTTGTGCTTTCTTTAGCTCCTTCATTCTTTTTTCTTAGTTCTCCCCATTTTTTATATTTTCTTTCTTCATTTTTTGTTTTATCTTCTTTCTTTTCTTGTGCTTTCATTTTTTCCTCATCCTATCCTTTTTTTTACTTTTCTTGTTTCGTCTTTCTACCTTAGGTTCAGTTTTTTGCTTTCCTTTTTCCGAAGAATCTTTTCTTCCGATAAGCTGTTGACTCGTTATCTAAGGTTAAAGGGACGTTTTAAACGATATTTTTTGCCGGTGAATTACCCAAGCGTTGCCTCAGGGCTAAAATCCCTTTCAAAGAGCCTTTTCTTCTGACAAAATTGCCGACGCAGTACCTGTGGACTAAAACCACCCGTAAAAGCCCTTTAGTCCCGATAAATTGCTGACGCACTATCTGTGTGCGTTCAAACAAACAATCCTTCCTTTTGATAAATTGCTGACGAACTGCCTCTAGACTAAAAATCCCTTTAGAGGTCTTGTATTTCTAATAAAAAATTTGATGTCTGAACTAGAACCCCCTTTGAAAGACCTATATTTCGGAAACCTTGCTGATGCTCTTCCAGAGGAGTAAAATTTCTTGCAAACTAGCTTTTCTTCTGATAAATTGCTTACGCACCACCTCTGCACTAGAAATTCCTTTAAAGCCCTTTTATTTCCGATTAAAAGTTGAAACACGGCCTGAGGGCTAAAATATCTTTTAAAAAGACTTTGCTTCTGATAACTTGCTGACGCATCGCCTGGGTACTAAAATCCGTTTAAAAGCCTTCTACTTGTTGGGGCACTGCCTGAGAGTGCAAATCTCTTTTAAAAAACCTTTGCTTCCGATCGATTGCTCATGCATTACCTGAAAACGCAAACCTCTTTCAAAAGATTTTCAATTGTGAAAATTTTACTGACCCAAGAAGAAGAAAATTAGGCAAACATGAAGCCTGCTAAGTCCCTTTATTAACTAAGACTAACAGTTCTTATAGAATATTTTTAATCAAATATTTGAAACGATAGCCTGCTATTCTCTAAAATAGCTGGACTTTCTTTTCCTTAAAAGCTTTCTATTAAAAAAGAGAAGAAAAGATTTAATTCGCATTTTATTGAATTATTATTAGACCGAGTGTTCAAGTGGATAATTCTTGAAATAATTACTTATTTACTTTTGCACCTTTTTGATGCCTGTGCACAAGTGCACACTTTTTTACGTTCGCATGCAGCAACAACAATAAAATTATGACCATTAGCAGGATTTAAAAATAGTTGAAAATCATTTACGTTGTGTAAAGTGTGTTAAACAAGAAAGAGAATGAAAGACCAAAGGACTCTCTCGGTTAAGCAGAATTTCCCTAAGAGTTGTGACCGAAAGGTGGAAAAAAATTAAAAAATGCCTCAAAAAAATATATAGTCACAGAGTACAGAGTAGTAACACAAATATTTCAATTCACTTACTTTTTTATCCGTTTACATACATATATATATATATATTATTTATTTAATTTAAGAAAAAAAAAAAAAAAAAAGAGAAAAAAAATGTTTTGTTAAATATTTATTCAACGATATTATTGTGGGTCTTTCTTTTCACTCGACTGATCTGCTTACGTAGGCAAGCAATGCTTAGAATGCGAAAAGACCTTTAACAATTACGTTTAGCGCTTAATTCCGCTTTAAAGAACATCTTAAGCATTTTTCTTATTTTGTCACTATTTTAACATTGCTTAGCCAGAGCTTGCAAGTGTAAATGACAGTTAGTCAGTTAGTTGTTTTCGCTCATTCATCATTTCAATTCGTTTATATATAATATATATGTATGTAATATATATATATATATATATATATATATATATATATATATATATGTATGCACGTACGTACGTATGTATGTAGGTTGGAAACAGCGTTACCTAAAATGCGCACGATGACCCTTTAAAGCTGTTTCTTGAGATTGCCTATAATAGCATGCTATTCCCCGACACCAGATAAATTTCGCATAGTCTTTGCTACTTATGAGTCCCAATCATATAGAAAAAAAAAAAAAACAGATTAAGGATGACTGACTGTAAACTCTGGCTCTAGAAAATTATTCAGTGGTTGGCTCATTGTGCTTGCGTTTGTTATTTACACACTCGGAAAAACATTACTGGCACTCACTCGTAAAACTGTTGTTGACCTTGAGCAAATCTTTCGCTATTATTTACTTGATATCAACTGCAATTTTAAAATTTTTTCACATTTTCATACAGTTTTTTTTTCTTTTTTGTTTTTATCTCCTCTTCTAGATTAATTTTTTTTTTTTTTTTTTTTTTTTTTTGTTAGCAAAGCGAGCAAGCAAGCAAACAAGTACAGTATGTGACCGACCCATCACAATTGTTAATTAAATTTATTTTTATACACTTAACTAGATTTTTCAAGAAAATATGCTTCTGGAATCATTCTACCCTTTACATATGTATATATGTATTTTTGGTTAGGGTAAGACAATTGGTTAAGTTAGCCATGTCTGTCCGTCTGTTCCTTTATTGATGATAAGTTTAACTAGGTTCTCAGCAGATATTAATTCAAGTTAATCTGAAATCTGATACAAACAGTCGAGAATGCCATTTAAAACTTCAGTATATGTATAGCTCTGAAAAATTGCACCCTTAGGGTGCGTAAAACTTCTTGCTTATTTTTAGCTTTTTTAAACTATAAACTCTTAACTGTTAGGTTTTAAAAATTTTAACCGTAAATAAAACTAACATTAACTAGCATCAAATTAGGTCATAAGTTAGGTTAGGCTAGGTTAGGTTGGTTTGGCACAGTCCTTACGCTAGTTTTGCCCACATTTAAATTGTTAGAAACATTAAAAATAAATAAGGGTAAGAAAAAAATTTAATGGGGTTGACATTAACAACATTTGCATCGCCTGCTTCTGGTCAAACGTAGAGTGTAATACCGCAGAACGTAATAAGCGGTCAGGAGTGTCCATAAGTTAGATGGGGACTCCCGACCGCATGTCGCGGAAGGCTCAAAAGCTTAAGGATGGCGAGACTGTTTCTCCGTCCTTGAATATTCTTGAATGGGCGTATAATATGAGCCCTATTTTGCTTATATGTGGGCATCTTCAGACCAAATGTTGTACGAATATAGAAGAGATTGGAGAAACTATTGTAAGATACACTCAGTTTGTTGTTTCGCATCTCAGCTCTTAGATCGGATATTAGTCGGTCTGGCAAAAAGTGGTCTTAATCTGCAACCTCGCGGTATTTTGCAAAGGTTACAACCTGTCGACGCTATATCAATCATAAGCCTTTTTCCTCGCATAACCCCAATAACTACATCGTTTTTCGAACGTAAGTAAGTCCGTTTTCTCCCCGTTGTCTGCAAAGACTGCATTTTTCCCCCTAGGACATCAATCTTTTCCTTCTTCAAGGTAGACCAGATTTCTTAGATAATAAAGGCAGTCCACCCATGGTAACAACGACTCCTTTGATAGCCGATTGTATGATAGTTAGCCGTAAGAAGAACTAGGAGTGTGAAATTAAAGCAGGAAAGCACTGAATCGTACGTGTTTACGGCGCAAAGTCACAGAGTCGTTCATTGAAGTATTATTGTTAAGATTTGTTAATATTAAAGCCGCCGCACATTTCCTGCATTGTTTCCGTTATACTATGTTCTCTTAATATTCGCAAGAAAAGAAAAAGGGTATGCATTAAATATGATCCTGGAGAGGTAAGAATGTCTACCATATTATTAGTATATAGTCTCTAAATCTAATTAAGAAAGAAGGTCATTGAAAAGATATCTGTCAAATTTGAAACCGAAAAAGCTTTTTCTCAAGTAGATTAACTACTGACGGGTACATCCAATATTTCGTTTAAAAAACGCATTTCAAAGTATTTCGAACGGTATGCTAGCTGCTTGAAAGTATGCTTCTTTTCTTTATAAGAAGAAATATTTTGTTTAAAAATAATTGCAGTCTGTGGATATACTACAAATTTATATAAAATACATATGTATATTAAGAATAAATACAATACAATATGTTTGGACGGGTTTCGCTTTTACTATTCTGCAAATATTCCTCGGCCGATTTGCCTAATTTTCGAGCTCGACTCTGTGAAAGCAAGGGGAACAATTTTCGAACTCTCTTAACTACCTAACGTACTTAGACTGGTATCTTTCTGCTATCTTTAATGAAATACAGAAGGACAAAGGATTTCTTTACAAAAAGACAGAAGGACGGATTAAGGCAATAAGCTTGAAAATAAAGCTTATAAGATTTTTCTCGTTTGTTATAACTTGAAAGCAATGTTTCTATAAACTTAAAAATGTTTTCTTCACAGTTTTAATTCTTTTGAAAATCTTGCTTGCGTTTAATTTCTATTAAATTGCTTTTCCTTTCTTTATGTTTACTGATCGATTTCAAGCTCTTGGAATACATTTCTATTAAAAAATATGTCGTATGATTCTGTTATTAACTTGAAAAATTTTTCATACCCATCATGTTGTGAAATGCATCCGGTAACAACATAATAATATTTTCTCTAAAGAGGAAACAATAAATTACAAAACGAATGCACGTGCGAATAAAGTGTAAGAAAAAAAACCCACAAGTTACTTTTATATTGAATGATGACCAATATGAGTTACAAGTTAAAAAGAAGAAAAAGGAAAAACAAGAAGAAGAAGAAAACAAGAAGCATTTTTATGAGTTCTAAGGATTATGGGTAAAAAACATATTTATACCTTTTAAAGGTCTTCTGATTTGATTGCCTTCGAAAGCGACAGGAAGAGCAAAAGCAAAACAACAACAAAAAAGGGTTGGTTTCGTTTTTTTTCTGTGAGGACAGTAGTAGATAGCGTATAATCAAGTTAATATCCAACCTTCTTGCACCGCCACGTACAAGTTTAATGCTTGAAGCAATGCTAAATTCTCTCTCTCTCTCTCTTTGGAACTTCGTACGCACAAAACCACCTAACGAGTTGAATATAAGCATACCTGTACAGTGTTCAATGCTTTCACTGTTAACACTCGCAAACAACTTTACTCATTTCTATCGCATAAACCCCCAACTATTAAGCGTTCATATACAATCTTAATAACTTTCAGTATAGCTACATAGAGCAATAAAAACTTGCCTATTATCTGCCAGTACTATGTACGTAAGGCCACATGCATTTATAGGGAATTTTTCTCAAGTCCTGCTAAGTCTGTTGCTAACAAATATATCGCAATTTCGAAAATGATGAAACATTAAATTAGTTTACTCTCATTGAAGGCAACGAATGATGCATTTGACCGTCAATCTGCCTGTCGTGATGGATTTAAATGAAGTCTTTGCTTGCACTTTTTGTTTTTATACATATGTATACATTTGAAAAAGCTTTACGTACGTTTGCATTCACTTATGCAAAATATTTATATACATCTACGATTTCAATTAATGTGCAGTTGCAATAAATACACGAATTGACGATAGACAGCATTTTGAATATGCAAACAGGTGTCCTGCTATCAGATGATTACAAGCGGTCTAGCGATCAGGTTTATAGTGCAACATTTTTGGCGGTTTGTTTATTTATTTTTTCTTTTTAATCGGCCTAATTAAACGACGAATTAATTTAAAGTGATGTAAACAAATTAAAATAGAAAATAAAAAACCGGAATTAAGTTGAAAAAGAAAAATGTGTTAAAAATATTATTTAAAAGAGCAATTAATCATAAATTAAAAAATAAATAAATAAAAAAAAAAAAAAATCATAAAATTCTGGCTTTTAAAGACTAGTGACATTATATATATATATATAGATTTTCTTTTTTTTTATTTTCCAAATACAAGGCGAAAAATGCTTGGACAAAAGCTAACAACAAATACACTTTTTTTAATTATCATCTTTATACGTTAAAATATGAAATAATTGACAATTTTAAAATAATACATAATTGGCTCCTAAAAGCTAGCAACAGTAAACGGGAAACATGGATATTCAGATCCAAAGGGAGCTTTCTTTCTACTTGAAAACAAAATTTCCTTTTTTCTTATTTAAATGAAACGAAATAAGTGCATCTTGACCGGGCCGAGCGAATAACGATGGTTATCTTAAGGTTTCAGATGATACTAGAAATCTTAATGTAACAGCTGCTATTAGATGTTCCGTGAGATTCGTCAGTCTTTTCAGCTATCGTGGACTTAGCACATTCATAGAAAGTTCAAGTTTATTGTAACCATTATCCAAGAAGGAGCATATACTAATTTAATCATTCCAGTTATAAGGATCATGTAAGATACCTCACGTTAGAGCACAAACCTTTCGTGACTTATCCGTCCGTACATCCTTCCGATAATGGAAGACTCTGAAGATCACAAAATTGGAAAAAAAACTGAAAGCAGAGCTAACATTTGCCCTTGCAGTAGTTGTCAATGCCCCGTAACTAGTAAGAAACGAATATAAGCGGAATTTCATATATTTGGAGTTAGGTTTTATAATTCTGTCTATTTAATTGCCATATAGTCAAATACTTAAGAAAGATGATAATCAAATCTCGGCTTGAACTCCTATCGCGATAGACTATACTTTAATTGCAATTAGTGTGCAGTCATAGCTGCAATGAGTGCCCGGCCGATAAAGTCGTAGCATAAAGATCTAGCGACCGCTCTCTAGATCTCCCAACCGACCACCATTACGATGTACATAAATACAAACATACGTACATATATATATATGCATATACATATGGTAGTATATATATATATATTTATATACACACATAAAGATGCATGCATGTGTATGTATGCGTGTTAATGTACCTGTGTACTTAAGCATATGCTTGCACTCATCGCTTACACCTTCATCTAATCCCTTTAAATATCTATGGCAATTAATTTTAATGAAATCCTCCACCCATAAGTAGGCTACAAAGAATCAATTTAATTAGCTCTAAAAAATATACCACTATTAGAATTATTAAATTCTTAGTCAAGTGTGCTTGAAACTGAAATAAAAAACGAAAGCCAAAAAATGCAATAAGGTATAAACTAATTTCAAATAAAATAAAACTAAATTTGAAAACAATATTTGCTCTTAATAAAATATGAATTTTTGATTTTAAGCATAATTGAATTAAACCGTTTTGTTTTTTTAAACGTAAATCGTTTTCGTTAAGTGTTTTGTGCACAAGAAATAATAGTATAATGAAATTGTCAACAACTAATGAGTGGTTGCATAGAAATGCAATTGAAATGCTTTTAGGCGTAGAATTTATTGACGAATATGTAAGCAAATAGAAGTATGAAAGTGTTAATAAATGAATAGGATTCGATTAAAGTGAGAAAGCTAAACTCGCCTATAGGCAAGGCTTGAATAACCACTAAATCATGTTTTATTTTTCTTTCCACAGTTTCTCTTATTCAGTGTCATATCAAAATTTACTTTATTAATATTTAGATAGCTTTGATTAATAAATGTTAATTTGAAATTTATTAAATAATTCAATTGCAACTACAATGGTATCAAAACTTTGTCGACAACCTTCTGAAGGCATTTCTTAAGAAAAAAAAAAACAAGAAAAAACATTATACCGGGACACGCTCCACCATCAAATATCTTGCACCACCTCGCTTAATATAGTTATTCATATAACAGCAACGAGCTGTATGGGATGGGGTCGAAAGAACAGTCCGGTTCTTCCTTGGATCAAACCATTGTGGCCTATACGTTGAAAACTAAAAGACAAACAGACCTATAGACAAGCTTAGATCGATTTAATAATGAAAGATATGGTCGCTCAAGTCCTATATCCGTACAAAGTTAATACAGGCTTGTACTACAACTGGTGTGAGGTATAAAAGTTGAATTTATTCTTCTACTTTTCACTGCTAAGAATTATATAAACAATAGTCCCTTACTAAGCGAGAATTACGTAATTTTAATTAACAAAAAAAGTTAATCGGACATTACGCTCAATGCATAGACAATGTAATCCCTTTGTATACTTTCTCACAGTAAATAATTTTACAATAAATAAGAAAAGGATAATCATGACTTTACCAACATTCCAATAATATTTTCCCTTAACGTTGTTAAAGTGCTTCCTGTGTTCACAAATAATATGCGAATGAATAACTTTTCTTTTTTTTTCAATAATTTCATTTTAAGTTTAAAACACACACTGATAAATACTTTTAAACTCGCTTTAGATAAGCTGCTGTGTGTGGAATAATTGCAATTTTTCTGCTTTATTGAAATATTTTAGTCTGCAGCGAACGTTTAAACATCCAATAAGTTATAAGAAACAAAAATAAATAAAAAATATAAAAAAAAAAAAAAGAAAAACAAAAAACTTTCTATAACAGATGGAATATCTTTTTCCATAAAATCGAATAAATTATGGGGAAATATTATTTTTAATATTGCAAATAAACGCGAGAAAAGATTAACATTTAAAAGGATGTTCGAGTTTTAAAATCGCTCATTACCGTTCTGTGAACAGTTGCAACATAACGGAATTTTAGGCTTTTATCACTTTCGAATTCTGCAGCAGACTTTTGAGTGCTAATTAAAAACTTTTTCTTGTTTAAACATAACAAAGTTAAGCAATGATATTAAAATTTAAATACCAAGAATTATTTCAAACATTTACTAAAGTATACTTTTGGGATTTAATAATAATCTAATTCATTACTAATCAACTCATTAGAAGCATTTTATTTTTAAATCTTAAGCTAAAGCAAAGTATACTTTGAGGATTTAATTTTATACAAATTCATTAGCCGACTTTTCAATGCCTTAGAAATCCTATTTCTTTTTTAAGGACTAAAGGTTTTTTTTTTTTAAAGAAATAGTTTTAAGATAAAAAGTTACAGTTTTAAGAAAATAATGAAATTATTTTAAATTCATTTCAATATGTTATTGCTTTTTATTTCTCGTTACATAAGATGGACTTGACTGTTTCTCCCGAATTGGAAGATTTAATCAAATGCAGTAGCTGTAACTTGCCATTTAACGATAATGATGCCGTGCCAAAAATATTCGATTGTCGTCATTATTTTTGCCTCAAATGTGTCAATTCAGTATTATGTGAAAATCGTAACGAAAAAGTTGGTAACGGAGCTAGTGGTAACAGCGGTTGCATAAGCAACGCTACCGATGTAGCATTCTGTATACACTGTTGGAAGCGTACAGAATTTCGTGGTGGTACAAAATCACTCGGCGAACAATTGCCTACACATAAAGCGATTTTGTATTTAATTAAACATTTCCATGGTTTAACATTGAATCCTTATCTAAACGGTAAATGCTTAAGCAATGGTTTTGTGGGAGAAAATAATTCAAGTTTAAGTAATGTAAAGAACGCGAATGAAATTGTAAATGGTAATTGCGATAAGACACGTTCAGATTCATTGGCTTCAACTAATTCTATTGGCGTAAATCTTAACACTGACAGTAGTACAACAACTAATTTAGTTAGCAATGGCAACAATAATCAAATGAACGGCTTTGAACGTAAGACTCCAGCAGAGAATTGTTTAATTCATGCGATGCCTAATACGTTGTGGTGCAATTCATGCAATGAAGTGTTATGTCGTGGCTGCGCAGCCGGCGAAGAGCATCGCAGTCATGTTGTCAAAAATCAAATCGAGGCTAAAGAATTTATTCAGGGTGAAATTGCTCAAGAGCTAAAGTATATACAAAAATCTATGGATGATGTTCAACATTTAATGACAAAGCAACGCAATTTTTTAGTCAAGATATTGGAATGTTGTTCGGCATTGAAAACTCATATCGAAACGGAATTAGTTAATCAACGATTAGCTTTAGAGATGGTCGAGCTAAGGGATATATTGGGTAAATTTCAATTGTGCTTAGAAATGTTAGATCAGCAAACGCCAAAAGAAGCTTTAGATTTGTATGCTTCGGTGCAAGGTGAAAAATTACGTTTGACTTTGAAGCAAAGAGAAGTGTTCCTACAATGTAAATTAAATGAAGTAATGCGTTCGTGTAGCTATCTCTTCGATTATGATGTCCTTAAGCAAATACTAATGCAATTGCATAACTGCGGTGGCGGTCATATGATGGGTGAAGTTTTCGGTAAAAGTAACCAACAACAGGAACCGAACGGTTTATTATTGTTAACCAACTATTGTGTGGCTCAACTCTATACGCGACAAATAATGATTAGAAAACAACAAATGCAAATACAACAGCAACACCGCCAACAACAGTTGCAATTCCCTTCCAAGACTTTGGCAGCAATTCAACAAAATTCCTCATCGAATTTGCCTAATACGCTGTTACAAACGATGATCTCAAATGTAAATATGCCACCGGGTCTAAATGGCCACATCAATAGTAATACTAACAATAATAATAATAATAATAATAATAATAATAATAATAATAGCAACGGCAACAACAGTAATAACAAGAATTTATTAAATCGACACTTAAATCAAACCACCAGCTACGCTCAGGCTTTATTACAAAATCACAGTACAAATCATCATCATCTTCATCATCAGCAATCACAACAACAACAACAACAACAGCAGCAACAACAACAACTGCAACCATCACAACATGCCTCTGCGCAACATACACAAATATTTGGTCAACAAAAGTCATACGCTGATGTTACTTTAAACAAACAACAGGCCAATAAAGGTTATCCCGATTTAATAACACCGGCCACAAACTCTACAGTATCCACTACTTTGAATTTATTAAGTCATTCTTCGACAACAACAACAACAACTACCAACAACAATAATTATTTTTATGCTACAACAGCTGCCAATAACGATTTAAACGGCTTAGCTTTGTCATTAAATCAATTGCAACAGCAACAACAACAGCAGCAGCAGCAGCAGCAACAGCAGCAACAACAACAACAACATCAAGCGACTTCATTGCTTAGCAATCCGAATCTACATATTTATCCCGTTTATTATTTTAATATCGAAATAAATAGTCAGGCAGCCGGTCGCATACTTATCGAAGTACGCAGCGACGTGGCCCCGAAAATGGCTAAAAATTTTAATGCTCTCGTTAACCATGAGCTGGGCTATGGCTATAAAGGCTGCCATATATTTCAATGCTGGGAAAATGAAAGTATTATTACTGGCGATTTTGAGCACAACAATGGTCGGGGAGGTCGTTCCGTATACGATGAAGGTTACTTTATGCCTGACGATACAAAAATTTTGGCAGTACGCGGCGCTGTTGGAATGCGTAGAAGTCAGCGACGTCATGATAATTTAGGTTTAGTCGGTTCACAATTTCGAATTATTTTACGGGAAATGCGTTGTTTTACGGGCATATTTGCTTTCGTCGTTGACGGCCTCGATTTGGTGGATAAAATTTCTCAAACCGGTGACACGTCGGGAAAACCGAAAAGTAACGTTATTGTAGTTAGTTGCGGTAAATATCAATTGAATTAAGAATGAAAAAAAAAAAAAAAAAAAAAAAAAAAAAAAAAAAAACTATATATAATATTACGTATTATCAACTATCAGAATCGAAATTATTTCTCTCTCTTCCTCCTATTCTTGACTTTCGAGATCTATTAATATGTTAATCCAGTAGTGATTACTTCAACAGCGCTGAAGTAATCTAAAGAAGGTTTTCGGTGTATATTTTATTGCAGATCGATTCTCTCTCGATCCTATCAAAGAGCGAACTGCTTGTGAGCTAAGCGACCTGAATGCCTTGTAATATTTCCCTGCAAAGCCTTTGGGAAAATCATACATTCCCTAGAGTCCAATTTATATATAGACCAAGTCGGTTGAGTTGGAAAGGTTCAGTTGCCTTTCCTATCAATTCCATATGGCATACGAAAAATGTTGCCTTTAACACAAACCTTTGATCCATATCTAAATCCTTTCTTTTCTAATTTTTAATGCAGCCGCTTAAGCTGCTACATAGCGCGTCTTACTTTATTCCCGCAATTTCACTTAGATAAACGAATTATGATAAAAATAATAAAAATACATTTCACTATTTTGCAATGAACCCTTTTCAAGAATAGTTCCCATTTTAAAAGAGATGAATTAGATGCGGGCAGTGTGTGTCCTTTGAAAAACTTAATTTGAAAAAATTTGTTGATACAGTCGGGCCAGGCTGGCCGTTAAACACTCTACACCACAACCCTTTACTATAGCAACCAATTCAAAATCACTCTTCGAATTTTCGCTGTCTGTCTTGCTTTTTTGTGCTCACAGTTCGTAATATTTGACATGTTTTGATGAAAGTTCGTACATCGATATGCTTTGCCACAAGGACGAATACTATTGAAAATAATTCGGGTCAGACCACTTTTTCAAATACTTCACCTAAAACACCTTATTTTGAAAACCATATTCAGCGTAACGGCTTAGGATATTTCACCATGGGCCAAATATATATTTTGCTATGTTTATCATCACTTATTAAAAATATAAACCTTTTTCTCATACAAAAGCTTGCTTCTCACCACAACCCTCGTATGAGGTGGGCTACGAAAATGGACCTATTGACCTAAATTTGACTTAGTTGATTTTTACGTCAAAGTACTGTCTTGTTCCCAACTATCACAGTGAAATACGAACCATTATATCATTTGTCATCTAACGATATATATACGATTCGTTGGAACAGTTATGTAGGAAGTGGATTTGAAACATTGGCCCATCCAAAATTTTCACTTCAAGTTATTAACCAGCGATTTTCGTCGAGATATATTCAACATTTTTTTTTGATAACATTCTACCAAAGGGGTTCGATAAGAAAAGTGGTCGCAAGAATAGTCCGATCCAATCCATTTTCAATAGCATTCGTCCCTGTGGCAACACATGTCGGTGTGCGAAATTTCGTCAATATATCGCAACCATTGCGACATGTACGTTGAACACAAGACGGACGGATGGATAGACAAACCATTTGTTATTGCTATATTTTCGTTTCAAAGCAAAACGTTAGGAAATCCTATATATAATTTATGCTAGACTATCCCTCCTCTGCATCACCTGACATTCCAGAATTAATTGGCTTAACTCTCTTGTAATGGTTTGCCTATGGTATGGAAGAAGTGTCATTAGTACAGGGAGAAAAAAAAACCAAACTCTCGTTTACCTTTGCTACGAAAATGTCGGCGTTTGACTGCGCTATCTCTAATACAAAAAATAAATTGGTTGGATTACTTTAGCTTTGAGTTGAGAGCAAAATCTTCTTCTTTTTTTATATTTTTAATAGCAGGCATCTAAAGTCAAAGTGCGAGAGATATTAAACCACCCAATGTTTCTAGAAGTCTAGGGCCGATCTTTAGGTAAACGTACTGAAAGCAAGGTTATAGTAGGAAAGTCCAACTTTATAGTCAGTATTTTTAACAATGAGCTTAGGCGAATATAAACGACCATCTAATAATTTTATTTTTAATCTATCAAGACTTAACTAAACACCTCAATGAACTTCGAACGATTTTCGAATAGAAATAATCTTTTTTTTTTATTCTTTCAGACAAGCATTTTTGTTCCACCCTCTCTATATATAATATATAACAATTTTATATATTTCTTGATATATTGAATTTAAAATTAAATTGTTATTCTTTACTGTTAGTTAGTTAATTAGAAATTATCATCTTCTCCTGCCTATTCGGGCAGAGTTGCATTTTCATTAAACGTTTACTGAAAAATACTGCTAAAGCTAATGTTTTTTGATAAGATTAGGTTATTAAGGGAAACGTTTTCACCGCATTACTGGTAAACCCAGCGATAAAGTGATTTTAAAGGCCATTGAAAAAAATGAATAAATAAATAAACAAACGATAAAAAGAAACTTTTTTTGTAAAAAAAAAAAAAAAAATCTACGCACTCTACTTAGTTAGAAAACGTTTAACTTTAAAAAAATATACTTTCTACTCGGCACAGAACTTTAAAACAAAAAGAACAGAAATAAAAAAACCAGATGTAATGATGTATAAAAAAACCCATTTCTTTTCAAAGGGGATCAAACCAAGGCCAAAAGAAATTATTTATAACATGAAATGAAATTTTAATTTTTTTTATTATCAAGGCTTCAAGAAAAGGTCCACCAAATTTAATATAGAATGAAATGAAAAAAAAAAAAATCTCTTCCTCTCTAAAACAAAAAAAAAAGTATTTATAAATAATAATAATAATCATAAACAGACAACAAAATGTGTTTAGGGAATTTGTGAAATATATAAAAAATATTACTAAAAATAAATAAATAAATTATTAATCATATAGAGTAAATGTACAAAATATGAAAAGAAAAAAATAAATTGATTTTTTCTTAAAAAAAAATATTTAAAAATATTTGTATAACTGTAAGAAAACATTCTCATCTATAGTTATTACTAAACGATAAAATATAAATAATAATAATAATAAATATTTAGAAAACCAACCTATATATATATATATACATATATATACAATGGTTATAAATGCGCTACAGATATACCTGACAAAGATGAGAGAGAAAATTATTGGAAAATTTAACAAAAAAACAAAAACAAAAAAATATTGAAAACATATTTTCTTAACTTTCTCCACATATCCTTAAGAAGTTGCGTGATTTCATTATTTTCTTTATATCATATACATCGCAAAGCCTTCGCTAGAGTTTAATTGTTCGAAACATTAGAAATATAGAAAAATGAAACAAAAAAAAAAACAAAAAAAAAAATTGAACTAAAATTTGAAATTTGTAAAATTAAGAAAATTTTATGTCATTGCCAAGAAATGTTTTAAAATAAATAAATAAAATTAAATTTGCTTTAGCTGTTGCATTAAAATTTAAAAATCAAATATGTTAAAATTGTTAAAAATTGATTTGCAAGAAAGAATTTTGCGAAAAAAAAATTATATTACAAGTTAAACCACATATTTATAAAACACTAACTAACTGATGAATTAATAAATTATTAAAATTGAATTAATATTATGCAAAGAAAAACAAAAAAAAAAAATCAGAAATGAAAAGAATATATAAAAAAAAACTTATCATCGAAATAAGTTCAATTCAAAAATTTGTTTTCAGCATTTTTTGGCTGATTTATCAAATTGAACACATACCAAGGAACGAATACACACACATCTCAGTGACTGTCTTTGAACCTAAAGTCTTATTACAAACATATTTTCTTTTCAGTTTATAAGTTAAAGTTAATAAGTTTCCTGATGCCCTGAATGCAACACTGCCTGGGGCAGTATCTTGCAGTAAAGAAAAAAATCAATTACTGTATTTTTCGGACTCTAAGACGCACATCAAATTCATAGTACGAAAAATACGGTACTATAAAGATTTTTCTCCGAGTAAAAGTCAAATTTATACATCCATGATTCTGAATATAATAAATTATAGTGAACTCGATCTAGAATCCAACAGATTAGTGAATCGAAAAACTTTCAAATTTATGGTCTAAATTAATCAGGACCGAGAATGTAAGCACCCATTAACATTAGGATGTCAGCATGGAATGCAAAAAGTCTACTGAAATTGTTAAATCTATCAAGCATGTAAGGAGGATGGAAAGCTTAAATTGCTTTGAGAATTTAATGGGAAGACGGCCATAGCTAATACGACAAAAATTTTCACCGACCTTATCGATTGACATGTCTAAATAGATCTAATGTTTCATACACTAATGATCCTGGGGATTGCCCAGGACATGGCCAAATTGAGCCACTGTTTCACCCTTGGATTGGGGTTTACCTTAATCGATCGCGAATATTACAAGTCAACTTATATATCAGAGTTCATCTTGAATGTCACGCATCCATAAATACGTCAACATTATTCTAGAATGGCACGCCATTATTAATCGAATCAGTTGACGGACATGAGTTTCACATACCGAGTAACATGATTTAATCGAGAATCTTACTTACAGGCGGCTATTATCAAATCAATCGTGCATCTTACGGGCTTGACCTTGATTTATTTGGCCCAAAACTTCACGCTTCGGCTGTGATATAGCGTAATTGAACGTAAAATTACGAATATTTCAAACACTAAGACACAACACATGTATAAGTCAATAAAGTACACCATCGAGCGGCGGACGTACCAAATTCAATTCGGAAATGCGCGCACTGGCAAATGCATGCGTAAGTCAATAAAGTATTTAATGGATCGACGGACATACCAAGTTTGATTCAGAATTTCGCGCGCACTGACTAGCATTTATGAATGGGCAAAGTGTCTGATGGGCTAAAGGATATACCAAACTCAATTCAGAATTTCACGTACCTGTAAATGTGTGTACAAGTAAATAAAGTATATCGTGAACTGGCGGACACACTAAGTTTGACTCGGAATTTCGCACGTACTGAATAACATTTATGAATCGGTAAAGTATCTCATGGACGCACTGGCCAATATATGCAAAATTAAATAAAGTATCTCATGGACTAAGGGACAAACCAAATTCTACTCGGAATTCTTAATGAATTTTCACTATACCTGAACACTAAAACTATATGAAAATTTTACATTTTACCTTAAAACATGATTAATTGATGTAATAAACGATAATAACTATAAGTCATTAATTTTCTTTTTACTTTTTTTTTTATGATTAATTTTATCTCTAAGTGGTTATAAAGTGTATTTTAGTCGCATGAATTTTTTAAATGAAATAATAATAACAATAATGCTTTTTCATTAATGGGCCTTGAAACATTGATTTGAGCAATATTTTTCGTTTTTTTTTTTCTATTGTGGTTTGCTTAAGCATATGCTTGAAAAGAGAATTTTTAATAAAAAAATAGATAAATAAAAACAATAACCATTCATATAATCCGCTCCATAGCTTTAAAAAAGACAAAAACACATACGAAACATAAACGAATACAATAAAAGTAAAAAAAAAGAATAAATAAATAAATAAATAAATAATAATAATAATTAAATTAAGAGCAAAAAAAATTTTACATAAAAAACAATATATAAAATGAGAAAAAAAATTTTTTTTTTAAAAAGCAGATAAAAACATATTTTTGGAAAAATATATAAATTTTGAAAACTAACTACATGACAGGAAACAGGTTAGAATTATCAGAAAACAAGTAACATATGGACACAAATAAAGTAAAGTACTAACCACTGAAGAAGAAAATAGAATTTAGAGCAAAAAAAAACAAAAAAAAAAAAAAAAACGAACAAAACAAAATATAATGGAAACATCCGGATAAAACAATAAACCGGATTTGGTTTTTATACACTATTGAGAAACAAAAAGAAAATCCAAAGAAACAAGGAAAACAACAAACGCATTACGGATTACAGCGATGAATCTTCTAATAACTTGGAGGAAGAACTAGGCTCTGACAACAAGGCAAGCAAACAAATAAACAAACAACAAATATAAAATACAATAAGTAATATGAGATTTTAAAACGAAAATTTTAAAAGAATTATTATAAAGCCAAAGAAAAACTCTACCGAACTATATAGATTTAAATGTATATGTATGTGTGTAATAATGTATGTATATAAATGTCTAATAATCCATTAAACGTTTAAATGTGGTAGAAAATATTACAACAACAAAGAAACAAACAAAGTTAACCAATATATGTATCTTTGAAAACTTATGAACAAAAATAAACCGGTTATCGGCTCAAGACGAATTTTTTAAGAGCCACACACTGGATATATAAAATAATTTATTCAATTTTTTTGTTTTTTTCATTTTTTATTTTTAATAAAACTAAGCACAAATGGAAGGTCTACTACGTTGGACAAAATTCGTCACCTCCAGACTTTGCTTTCTGGAACTGTTTAAAAGCTTTTTTTTATTTTTTTTTTTTTATTAAAATCACTCTTAATGTAAAGAGTTCGCAAGTCGCTTGTAGAGATTTTATGATCAGTCTGAAAAATTACTTTATTTCTCATCTTACATGCAAGTGAGCATTTCCTTACCCCCACCGATTTTCCCATATGGCTATCAATAATATGCTCGTCACCATGATAATAACGAGTTTAAATTGACGCCAGTGTAGGTATACGTAAAGTTGCCGTAGTCGAAATCTGTCTAATTACCGAAAACCATTTTATATAATTCGCAAGTTTTCTTATCTTTCTTTTGCTTCAGTTTTTAGAGACTTCCTTCTAGAAGGAGATGCTGCAATACTGATTTCTTGATCTGTCCTTACTCTGTTAATAAGCGATTACACGGAGAGACATGCAAATATTGTACCCGTGTATCGAATTACAGACAAATACTAGGCATAGGCATATGAAAAAATTTCAGGCTGATTATGGGCAAAGCACGTTATCAACAACATCTGACGCAAATGCTTCTTAAAAGTTCCAATGTTTTTAGTATGTTCAAGGTAAAAATTTGTATAGACAATAATAATTCGCCACTTTAGTTGTACTTTATTACATATGTGTTGTAGTAAAGCACAGAAGCAGCAGCATTTTGTTTGGTGATGTACGAAGTAAAATATATGTATACATATATATATAATATATATATATATATATTTTCGCAGTCAGCTGAATTATTTCCATTTATTTCCACTTTGCTACATATGTAGCGTAGTAAAAGGACAAAGTGCTCGGGTCTATTGCGCATTAAGCTTCGTCTGACAGGCGGGCATCCTACCCACTAGACGATACGATTGCCGTACAAATGACGATAATCATAAATTAAAGGAAGCAAAGTTGGCTTCGAAAGAAACTTCTCCATATTCTGGTCCCTTGTGATATTAGTCAATATTATTAGCTTATATAAAAAAATCTCTGCGGATTTTTCCGCGGGACACTGTTAATGCCTATATATATATGTATATATGGGGTAACACCCACCTGATTGTCTTAAACGCACATGTGCTTAAATTTCAGTTGACATATTTTGGTGAAGATGACTTTCTAATTCTTTGCTTCTGATTTGATTTGAAATTGGGTGAAATATCCGAAGAAATACGCAATGTAACGCTCTTTCACTATAAAAAAAATGAGACATGCCGAAGTGTTCGGTGAGAATGTTGTGAATGAACGAAGGACCCAAAAGTGATTTGCTTTATTCCGTTCCGGAAATTTCGATATTAAAGATGCACATCAGTCTGGTCTAAGAAGACGAAATTTTGCATCTGGTGGAACAAGACCGGCAAATTAGTTGTCAGGAATAGGTGAAGCACTAAATATCAACCACATGACCGTTTATAATCTTTTGAAAGAAGCAGAAAGAAACCGCGAAGACTTTTTATATGGCTCATTATTAAGGTCATCTAGTTTGTCTACCTGAGAATATCACTATGAACGAACGAATATCACGTATTTATTGAGATTGAGTACAGTAATTTTTCGGTCTGTAAAACGCAGCGGACGATAAAACTTCAAATTTTTAATATGATTTTTAGAAACATATATTTAAATGTTATTTTGCGATCAAAATTTTTCGAGTGAAAAGCAAAAGATCATTGAACAAAGTTTCGAGTATTTTTAGTTCTTGACGCTTCAGGTGTGACCTTCAAAATGTTGATTGCAAAGCAATTATTTTGTATGACATACTCCAATGTATGCAAATTCGCGATTTTTAAGTTACTTAGAAGAGGCCTCTTAAAAATCGCGAATTACTTAGAAGAAGCGATGCTAGCCCAGAAAGTATGTCGCAAGATCTGTATAAAACGCAGAATAGATTATTTATGAAAAAACGTAATTGCTTATCCCGATCTTAATAGATTACACAACTTTCTCTCAAAGAGGAGTCTTTTAAGAACGTATCCTATCTATCTATCTAACCCTTACATTCTCTATACCAAAATCATTTATGTTATGATTATAGCTTAAAGCTGCATGAAGCGAGTAATCCTTTAAAAAGTTTCTAATTTTAGACAATCTTCTCCATCTTCGCGTACTCCCGACTTAACAAATAACTATAGAGAATGCAAGAGACATAGTGTTACGATTTGTTATATTTCAAAACTGATTTGAAATTTGTGCAGAGCAAGAATGACTCATAAGCAGCAGATGGCTTTAAAAGATTGCATTTCCTTCTTGCAAATCCTTCTCTTCATACTTTCCTATATAATTGACCCGGCCGAACGGTTAAAACGTTAACATCATTTTATTATGATTGGACCAAAAGATCAAGACAGTAAGAGCATTGCATCCTACACGACTTGTGGCACAAGGGCATATTAAGTTTGCATGGCTGTATGCAACACGCAGAAAAACTTCAAATAGACCCATCTGTTATTATACCGATCGATTCAAAACCGATTTTTGCATTGATCTAAGCTCATCCGTCGATCTGTCCGTCTGTTAGCTCCCTATAGGCCGCAATTTTTGAGATATTATGATGATGTTTCGACCCAAGCACGAACGCTATTTAAAATGATTCAGATCGCACTACTTTTTCGACCACTTCTCATACAGCTTCTTGCTTTGAAAGGCCGATATATGATTAATTATAGGATGATGTACGGGATTTAATGATGCACCTTGCCCCCCTACAGCGTTCTTATTTCTTTTTGTTATGTTTTTTTGAAATCGGACTAGATCGTGATCATTTTAGTTATGCTTTTTTTTGGGGGTGGAAATTGTTTTCAAATCTTTATTTATCGAATAGAGTATTAAGAGGCTTCGTTTTTTTTTTTTTTGATTGTTTCCTTACGGATGATGGTGATTATGCTGTAATTTATCTTTAAAAGTACAATTGTAACATAATTTTTATATTATTATAGGATAAAAATCTATTTTATATTAAAAAAAGGAACGTTATTCTTTAGAGTAAAAAAGTTGTTTAAATAAATATATATATATTGGAAATAATTCGAAAAACTCATAATACGTTGAGTGAGAATTCAATTAATTAAAATTTCAAAATAAAATAAACAAAACTAAAATATTAAACGTGAACAAGTGATTTTTTTTTTTTTTATTCCCCTTATATATATATATATATATAAGAAATGTGTCTTGACATTATTAGCGGTCATTTGGTTAATCAAAAAAAAAAAAGAAACAAAAAAAAATAGAACATTAAACAGAAAATTGTGTTCAAAAGCTAAATGTGGAAGAAAAATGCAAAACTTTAACTGCCACAAAACTCAATGCTATACGAGAGTTCTTCTTCAGGCCGCTAATGACAAAATTTGAAAAAGAAATTTTATTCCCTTTATCGTAAAGTCTTTAAGAACAGCAACAACAACAAAAAGAAACTAATTGCAAAATCATTTGAAAAACGTTTTAGATTAATGTACTCAAAAAAAAAAAAAAAAAAAAACAACTCAAATATTAGTTCTCGATAATAAATTAGATAAAAGCGTTTAATCGAACTTTAGAAAGCGGTATATAACAAAAAAAATTAAAAATAAACAAATAATTACTCTTTTTTTCTCTCCGATAATAAATTAATATTAGAAAGTTAATAGACATTGAGAGAATTGAACTAAAAAAGGCTTGTGATGAGTTTTTATTTGAAAAACAAAAAAAAAAACAAAAATTAAAAAAGAAGAAGAGTAAAGAAAAAGTAAAAACATATCTAGAAAGTCAAAAATCTATTTAAAGATAAAATGATTTGAAAACGGATTTGAACACATAATATTGAAAATATGACGACATCCTTTGCTTATTACATATTTCTAATTAGGTTTATAGAGATTTATACTCTCGTGATTGTTATTAAATCAATTGCAATAACAATGCTATTCTTCAAGTCATTTTCTCATTTCCCTTCTGAAAATCCACCAACTAGTTGTATGTAATATAAACTAGCCATCATTCACTAGTCATTTTTTTCTTTTTTAATTATAATAGAATATTAGTAGACAGATGAGTTTGGATAAACTTAGAGCGCAAAGATGTTTCGTACAAAGATTTTAATAAGAAAATGAAATTAAGTGGAGGTAATAATAATAAGAGAAAAAAAATCTCCTCATTTCTAGTATTGATTATAAGTGAATATGAATTCATATTCATATAAAAATATATGTATATATAGAAAGACTAAATTTTCCTAACCTAACATAAAAATAAATAAAAAAAAAAAAATTTAACAAAAAGTCTGTAAACTATTTGTTTATCATTCAGAAAACGAAAAGAAAATGTAAAATAAACTGTAATATAAACAATAAAATAATTTAATCTAATCTATGTTTGATGGATTTTATGAAAATGTGAAAATAAAAACTTATAAATGTAAAAAACCTAATTAAACAGAAAGTAAGAAATGTTTTATTTTACATAAGATCCATCATTGATTTTATATTCTCTTTATCATCCATTCTCACCAATTTTTTGTTAATAAGTTTGTATTTATCACTTACCTTATAATAAACATCCGGTACGTATTGTTTATCAGATGATTCACGTATATAACCCAATTCGGGTGCATCTTTTGTGGGCACTAAACAATTATCTCGTACCAATGCCATACATTGGGCCGAAACAGCATAACCTTCCATATGCACTTGTTTTTTTTTATCACCTGAAATATTTAATTAAGTTTTCAAAAAAAAAAAAAAAAATAGATATATATCTACAAACACTAATGTGTACGGACCACCATTAAATACCCTACACTACAGAACAGTTATCCATACATTTTTATACAGGAAGTGGTCCAGTCCAAATAACTTTCAATAGCGTTCGTCCTTGGACCAAAACATGTAGGTACAACAAATATCTCAAATAGTGCGATCTGCAGGTTAAACATAAAAAACGGGACAGACAGACGGACAGACAAACTTGTCGGTGTAATAAAAAGTGATTCCATCTCAAGTTCACTTGGTTGTTGCAAGGATACACACAAACTTAATATATCCCTTGTACCATAAGTAGTGTGGGGTATTAAAAAAACAAGGAAAAATTAAAAAACATTTTACCCGTAACGCAAACTGTAACGAATTTCGAGCCAAAAGAACCGTTCGAAGAGTATTTGCAAGAATTTGGATGACGATTTTGTAATTCACCAGCCGTTATACATTCTTGAGCAGTTAGAAAATGAGTCTCAATACCACGCAATTGTTTAACCGTACCAGCTGCTGGATCGTCGGTTATTAAATCAGTAAATATCCAGCCAACCTAAGGAAAGGAAACAGTATGAGATTAAAATAGAATACCAGTTTTTTTTGTAGAAGTAAAAGAAGTTATTGAACTAATTAAGGAAGAAAAGCAAAATGAACTATTACAGTGATCTAGAAAAAGTTTATATATATCTGCACAAAATTAGTATTTTGTTAACATTTAAATTAAAAATCCCGTCTTTCAAGCAGTCCTCAGTATTTCATATTCAATAACACGATGCATTTAACACGTAAGGGTTCGTAGGGGTATAATATATATATGTACATATATGTATTTTGTACCCATCACTGTTATCCTAAAAATGACAAAATAAAAAACTCAATTTGCGTGCTCTATAGCATCGAGTGGGCGCGGCTGTTTTTTTGGGTTTTCAAAATAAAAGTTTTTGTCGCATAGGCGTGCAGGCGTTTTGGACGTGTCCTTGGAAACATTTAAGTAACATCCTTATGTATTTCCAACTTTGTAGGCAATATCTTCATTTTCACTAACGGGAGAAAGCTTACCGCAAGAACTACAGACAGACAAATGGATAGACGAACAAACGGACATGCATTCCAAAGTTGAAACGAAGTCATAGAGTTTGGGAAGGTATACAATGCAAAACAACAGTGTCGTACACCGGGAAAGAATTTTAGATTTAATTTATGAAACGCACTACTTTTGCGGCAGAAAGGATTCAAAGATAGTTTTCGTTGACCTTTAATCGAAAATAATTTTAGAATGAGATCCAAGCACTACAAAAAAAAAAAATAACATTTCGAACCAAAGGAAAAGTAAAGAATAGTCTATAGCAGCGTTATTTAAATGGATCTTTTTTGCTATATTTTGTGTACCTTTCTTAAACCCAAAACTTTCGCGACTTCTTCCACATCATTTATTGCCTCATCGTCCAAAAACTTTATCGAATCTCGTGTAGTTTCCTGTGGCGGCTCATAAATAGCTGCTACCTTCGCCCGTATACCCAAGGGGACATCTGTATTCATTTCATAAGTACCGTAAAGAAAACCCATACGCTGATGACCGGTAGTGCGCCAATAATTCAAAAATCGTTCTACTATATTTGTATTCTCAAACATAACGTTATCCACATGACGGTAAACTTGACGATTTAACGTAATGGCCGACGGTTGACATTTGGAACATATACCCTTAGGCCAAGGTAAGTGATCACGACAGCCAGTTTTAATGCGACAATTGATATCATCGAACACCATATACTTGCCACGATCAATACCCGAAGTTTGCTTTCGTATGTACGAGTGAAATGATAAATGTTTAATTTTATGCTCTTTCAGATATGATTCATCGTATGGTTCCATGGGCGAACAATGAACACAGCAACCATTGGAAGCATGATGGCATCTAGTGATAACAAAAGAAAACTTTTCGATTTTTTTTTTTCTCTATCTTTATAAATTTAGCGAACTTGCAATTTAGTATCTCGACCGCGTTTAATTAAACCGTCTTCTTTAGCCAAAAGTTGGTCGACTTCATCTTCTATAACAACATTGGTTTTACTAAAATTGTCCGCTAACGAACCAGAAAAGTTTTCAAAATTATCTATGCTAGCAGTACTGGTGCGCTAAAAGTATAAATACAATTATGAATTTCTAATTTCTTTTTACATAGCTATTCTTACTTACGCGAGCAGAACCACTGGCTATTTGCTTTAAATATATCAAGTCGCCATGCTTAAGCGCGCTACCGATTTGTTGCGACGAATTGGCATAAAGCTGTAAATAAAGTTATTGATTAAAAGCAAGTTCATTTTTTTTTTGGCAAAGGCATTAGAAATATCAGTCAAGTGCCGATTATTTCCACAACGATCTTTGGCCAAACAATAAATAATTTCTTATAACAGGACGAAGGGGTCTAAACAATATCGCAATTGTGAGTTGACTGTGACTTAATTCAATCTGTCAAATTACTAGCCTTCATATTGACTTGAGCTAAGCTTTGGCTTTTGACTTATCGGATAAATAAGTAGATGAATTGGGATAAATCCTTTTAAAACGAAACTAATTTTTAAAACTGCAATTATGTTCATTCTAAGCAAAGAATTAACCAGATAACGGTTTATGGCGAGTATATACGCCATGATGCGCCCGTCCGCGCATGACTGATTTCCTCAACAAATTTTATCATTAAGAATGCGTATCTGCCATAAATAATTAATTAATTACGTGGGTAAAACGAACTAAAACTTAAAAAATCTATCGCAGGCGGCTATGCTCCTAGCCTCTCAGTTTAAGCATTTTTATAAACCCTGCCACTTCCTTTGTCCGACATTGTAAAGTGCCCGTCAAAAACATGGTCGGGTTAATTGGTTTAATTAAGTGATATAACTATTGCTTAAGGGGGTAGATCACTGTAGCAGAGGTCAGAACAATTTTAAAATTTGAGGAGAGATTATTAAGCATGCTATTAAGAAAAAAAAAGTTGCTTGGACAATGGCTACATTGCAGTTAATCCCTTGAAGCATTTTGGGCTTTGCAGCAAGCAGCGCTACCCGGGAATACCGAAAATGCTAAGAAGAGTTTACTAACGGCTGAGGAAACCGCCACTAATGTATTTTATTTCTCCTTGATTTTAGCTAAAATTTAGATCATTTAGATCATTAATTGTAGTTATGGGTTGATAAGGATTACTTCATTATTTGTTTACCTCATTTGAAAAATTTCTCTCTTTAAATAAACCAAAGCCATCAATTTTGAGGACCCTTTGTACGCATTCGTAAAGTTGTTTAAAGCTGGATTTCGGTGAGATCTCAATACGTTTAATGCCTTCCGGTGATTGTATTCGAACTAACTGTAAAGATAAAGAAAAATAATGGAAAATTTATTGATAATCGAAAGACATTACAGGAGTAAATTTGAGACATGAAATATATGTTTATTCAGAATTTCTCCCTGCTTACGTAACCCTAAAAGCCATTCCATCAAAATAGTTGTATAAGTTGCTAAGCAAGTATAATATATAAATAACCAGAGTCAATTGCGTTTTCTTTCTTTGTTAAGTTACTGTTGCTTTAAAATTACATTCAGCGAGCCTTGAAAGGCATACAAAGCTTTATTATTCATTACAAACCCACAAAGCGGACCTATGTAGGCCAAGTTTGGTAAAATTAATTTGTATGTCCACGGATTCTTATCAAAGAGCATTCAAAGTTAAGGCTTTTTACCATATGAAGATTCAGTTTCCATAAAATTCGTTATATGGCAAAAAACTGCCGAAACCGATCCAACTTTTTTGCACCACTTTAGAATGCCGAAATCCTATTACTAAGCGATGTTGATCGCGAAATTCTAAAAATTACAATATTTTTTCTTACAACAACTTATCACAATAAGTCGTCATATGGAGAGGGGCCTGTCCGAACAATTTTCAATAGCGATCGTCGTTTGGGTCAAAACATCGAAATACCTCGAAAATTGCGCCCAGTAAATTGACCCCAAACTAACGTGGACAGACGGACAGACAAATTTAGATCAAAACATTATTCTGTATCGATCGGTATAATAAAAAATGGATCTATCTTAATCCTTTCTGGATTTTACAACCATCCGCACAAACTTAATATACCCTACACCACCTATGGTGGAATCAATTCTATATCTCAAAGATATCGGTATTTTATATCAAATTTTCATTATCAAACAGATTTTCCCATGCGTCAAGAATGAACGTATACTTTGTAAAGAAGCTAAGTATGTACAGTTTATGAAACTATCTTTAAGCAGTTTCTTAGGACATAACAAAGCCAATGAAGATGGTCTTGTAAATATCCGAAACAAGTACAAACGCAAATATGGATTAACGCGAATTTTCCACACTCATCACTTACTTTGCAAGTGAGTGTGAGTATACAGAACGCACACATTGTAAACCCAAGAGCATCAAGTTTTAATTTGGTTGCCGCATCAGTGTAGCATTCCAAAAGTAAAGGGTAAGTATATGGTTCACCGGACACAATCAAATTGATTGGTAAACTTACGCTATTTCAAGTTTTTATTATTTATTTTCTAAATGTGTGTTTTCTAAATGGAAAAACAAGTTCAGCACATCCACACATTCAACCTGAAAAAGCTACAAAGAAGTATCGTTTTTGAAAAGTTGATAAAGCGAACAAAGATCAATGCTTACTAAGCCCTTCGGCTAAAAGATTTACATAATTCTTATTAAATATGGGCGTGTTTGCAACGATTTAAAAAAAAAAGGAAAACAACTCAGTAGTCATTCAGGTCATATGTCTACGAATGCGGTGATGGTCAATAAGAAAAAAGTAGGAACCGAATGGTCTGATGCGACCATAGCCATCGGTGAGTGTTACGCCTACACCTTTATGCGCTTTTTACATTTTTTAATACGTTCTTGTTTTTCCAGCGCATGGTCTGGGTATCAATGTAAATCCGTAATCTGAAACAATGTTATAAAATTGCTTTTTCTCCTTTAAACCTGAGCAGCAAGACTTTATAAGTCACTAGGCGCTTCTTTGTGCTTGAGTTCCTTGACTCGACAACCTCGTTTTATTGAAAGAAAAATGACATTAACGACATTTCTTAGAACTATTGCTCCGATATCCAAGCAGTTGGAGTTAAGTGTGCCGCAGTAGATTGCGTGGAATTAATAGTGTTAATTCTCCTTGGACTATTTGATGAAAGATCACATACTGGTGAGCTATTCTTAGACGACGAAAACGGGGGAGTGTTACTACCCGTGGTTGCGATTAAATTGAAGTCTTTCTTCCAACTTAAACATCATTTTTTAATATGTACATTTTTCTTGTTTGATATAAGATTGCTTTAGTTATGTATAACAATATTCCATACAATGGTCATATGGTTTACAAATATATTTTAAAATACACTTTTATGTAATTTATTATAGCCTCATTAATAATTAGAAAAATTGCAAATCACTTTCGCATACTGCGCTCACTTTCTGATATATGACTCTTTCCAAAGTTGGCTTAGGGACGCTCTAAAAGTAATACTTTATGCATAAAAGTAAATGATTATGACTTGAGGTTCAAGCTCAGCTAATGTTCTTAATTTTAGTCGAAGAGATTGACAACAAAAAAAAAGAGAAACCAAGCTCATAATGCCAGAGAATTTGTGATTTTAATTTCGAGCAGACGGACATGCACACGTGGTTAAGTCGAGTAGTCTACTCTCTTTGTCACTATATTTATATGAGATCTCCAAAGCCTGTTTCCTTGCGTAAAAGTAGATATAAAGAAATTCAATTTCTATATGTCATCAGGAAAAGGGGCTTGTAAGTGAGATCAGAGAAATAGCAACAAACTTAGCTTCTTCGTTCGGATATAGTCTCCCGACTATTACTTTAAAAAAGCTTCGCACTATTGATAAGTTGAAGGGTATTGATCTAACTTACGACTTTTAATCACATATTATCGAAGACCCGGACCATCCCTAACCATCTGACCCCTTCGGTTCTAATTTTTCAAACAGAAAAAGAACTCTAAACACGTACTTTTACTTGACGCGTGCAATTGTAGCAGACGCAATGCGCATTTTCATTTTGCCGGCTGCTGTGAATTTAAAGAGGAAAACATATTAAGTAAATTTTTCATTTGCCTGAAAGGCCGGTTGCTTTAATTTTCATTTTTTCTTCTTTTTTCTTCCATTTTTACGATAATACCACACCAACAAACTTAAAAACTTACAAAATTTGAAGTTGATTTCGACATGTCTGCCGTGTGTATTTGTTAGATCACGGCAGCGACGAAATTTATTTTATTTTTTTTAATAGAAAACGCGTTTGAAACTGTTGCACAATTCCCTCTTGGTCACTATAACTCCTTCATATATATGTTTAGAGTTTTGCCGTTTAAATAATTTATATTTTTTCTTTTGATGTCTATCGAATTTTCTATTTAAAAAATGCAAAATAATTAAAAATTGAAACCAATGACAACAGTTTAACACTAGAAAAAAATCGCCAATTCATTAAAATGTCATAACAAAGTGTGATAACAGGGATGTTTAAATGAAAATATGTTTTCATTTATATAAGAATGCTTGTTAACACAATACGTTTTCTATTAAAGTTAGATAACAGCAAATAACAGATGGCGCTTTCATAATTTCAATTGCAATTCGAAATAAAAGTGCAACCCAGTTTATACATTTAGAGATTTAAATATTGAAATTTTGTGGCACATTTTCATGAATAAATAATTATATAATATATATCAAAATACAAGGTCTCTAGCTAAAGAGAAATGTAAAAATAAATAAAGATTTCAGCTTTCGAATGAAGTTTCCCATAAATAATTTAGATTTAACAGAGTTTTTCATTGGACACTTGTGCGTGAACACTGAAAATCTATAAACGACCTGAAGGTATTAATGGCAATCTTTAAGTCATTGTAAAGCTTTTAGCTCCTGTGGATCGGAAGAACACATATCTATTATTTCCTTCCTGATTGGAAGAGGAGAGATATACTGCAGACTTTATGCTATTTTCTTATAGGAGAAATTCTTGTGATGATTGTTATTAACAGTAAGATGATCAGATGTCTCTTTTTTAGAGAGTACTGTATCCTGCAAGTTATTTCACACGAAGGTGTTTTGCCGCAAAAAGTCTGAAGCCTGAAGTACTCGTATAAGCAATGCGCATAAAACCTGGTAAAGTAAATTTAATTTTCTTCTTTGTCTTTCAAATAAATTATAGTTAGACAGGACTCGTCATTAAGTATATACCACTTCGTTTAGTATAGTTGTTCAAACAAGGACTAGACAAAATTATACGTTACATGGGCAGAGATCGAAAAAGTGCTTCGATTGTAAGTATTTTTTATAGCTTTCATTGTTGGGCCAAAATCCAGTTGGTGTAACAAATTTCATGTAATTAACTCAAAAATTACTTGCAGATGTAAGATGAAAATGCAAGACGGACAAGCGGACGGACGGACAGACAAAGTTAGGTCTAGTCAGAATTTGTCTTTGCGGTATAATGGGAAGTGAATAAATTCTTCAGAATGTTGCATACATTCGAACGAAGGTAATACACTTTTGTACTTGCGAATCTAAGTAAACGTTTATTCATGGTGTGCCTTACGATGAGTTATCTAATAAATGAAATTTCCCAACTCTTCTTCTATTTTATATTTCTCATTTAATTAATATTTCTTTACTTATTATATCATTTTATTACTTGACTTTAACTTTTGCACGCAATTTCCTAAACAAAAATCTAATTGATCATAATTTATAGCCAGCAAGTCTTTGGAAGGTAGAAGAAGCATAGCGCTTAGTTAAGTAATAACATTCATTTAATCCAAAAGAAAATTTGACACAAAATTGCTATCAATTCGATTAGTTGTTTTAGGTAGAAAATATGCTTTAAATTTTTATTATTAAAAAATAAGGTAAATATATAATTTAAATATTTGTTTTTTTTTGCATTTAGCCAAAAAGTAGACTTTGCATGAAACATTAATCAAAGAAGTAGTCGTCGTTATTCCATTAGGAAATATAATATTTTTTTTTCTTTGAAATTCAAAACGAAGAAAATAATAATTTTTAAATAGTTTTTAAAAAATATTATTCTAATAATTGTTCTTCGTATTTTTTTTCTTTTTTTTGAAAATTTAATTTCATTCAAATTTTATTCTTCGGGAAAAAACTTGCGCATGCTCTGTCATAGAGTGGACATAAATTTCTTTTAGTCAATTTTGTTGTTAGTTTTCTTGTTTTTTTTTTTTGTAAAAAGAGAGAGTTAATTTCTATTGAATTCACCCCTTTTTCTCACCTCTCTAATTATTCAGCTTTTATGCATGAGGCGAACGTGTATTGGTGTGATACGAGAATTGCGGAAACCATTCTTTCGCAAAAAAAGAAAAAAAAAACAAAAAAAACAAGAAAAAATAAACAAAAATATTTCTTATCACGAGTTTAACTAACACATGTGCCTCTTACAACAACCAAGTCTTTGTCGGCCATTATCGATATCAATTCGCATAAACTTGAGACTAAAAAGATATGTTGTCTGATTACCGCACAACATCTTTCTTTCAGTCTGCATCGGTTGCAAATCCTAAACGGTCGCTTAAAGCGGAAATAAAAATTGACAAAAACCCAAAAACCAAA